>NW_027532168.1:152388-194766 GCF_008692635.1 Crocuta crocuta | reverse complement strand
TTTTTGAGCTTACTTTATTATATATTTATGTATTGTTGATTATTTTATTTTATTTTTATTATTTTAAATATTTATGTTTGAGAGAGAGAGACAGAGCTTGAGCAGAAGAGGGGCAGAGAGAGAGGGAGACAGAATCTGAAGCAGGCTGCAGGCTCTGAGCTGTCAGCACAGAGCCCGATGTGGGGCTAGAACTCACAAACTATGAGATCATGACCTGAGCTAAAGTCAGATATTTAACCAACTGGGCCACCCAGGTGCCCCAACTTTTGATAATTTTAAAGTAAATTAATATTACTAAAATATCAAGATAACAGAAAGTAATATGCTTATTAATTGCAAAACATAATTCATAACTGTGTTATATGATATTGGGTACCACAAAGGATAATACACAAAATAGAATTTGTTTAAGCCAATTTTGTTGACCACAGTGGTGTAAATATTTGCAAAAAATGACAAAGGGAAAGGGATGAGTTATTAAAACAGAACATTTACTAAGTATAACAATAAAGACAAAAAGGAACTTTTCATTCACTCAACAGGCAAATATTTAGGAAAATACGCTCCTGTTTGTGATGTGTAAACAGAAAATTTTATTAAGGGCAATTTGGAAATATGTAATAAGTGGACTAAATACCTAAATATTTGGCTATTAGGGTACTTTAATATGTATCTGATAATGAAAATTAGTAAAGTATTACAATATTGATTATATACAAAATATACTATTTTTATACAATGCAATTACATGTAAATTTAAATATTTTAACATATAAAAGAATACTAACTTAGTATCTTGTCAACTATTATAACAAGTTTTGAGATATTGTGTATAAATCTTTTTGAAACACATGACCCCTATTTATATCTAACAGAATAAACTTAAAGGTGGAACAATAAGGAATGGGTAGATTTGAAAAAGTGACTTCAGCAATATTCATCAAAGGCATAAAAAATGTAAACTACCTTTCTAGCAATGATTATAGATGATCTATACTTATTCTTTCAAAATAGTCATTGTAGACAGAAAAAGGAAAAAACGAAAACTTCTTTTGTAAAAAGGAATCTATAACAAAACAATTGACATAAAGAAAACCTGATTTTAAGATTTGTAGAGGTAGAATTATGTTTGATATCCAACTAAATTCTCAGATCATAGTTTGTATGAGAAGTATAATTTTAAGCAAACGTAAATATTTGGACTAAGAAAACCGGAAAGGCAGAGGAATGAGAGAGTGAAAAGTCTTACGAAGGGAAGGAAGAATTTCTATGAGAGAGAATGCATAGATTAAAAAGGGAAGTTAACTACTAAAACATGTATTAAAAGATTGCGTTTTCTTGAGGTTCCTGGGTGGCTCTGTCAGTTAACCAGCCAATGCTTGGTTTCGTCTCAGAGTATGATCTCACAGTTCATGAGTTTAAGCCCTGCTTTAGGCTCGGCAATGACATTGTGGAGCCCACTTGGGATTCTCTCTCCCCGTCTTTCTCTGCCGCTCCCTGACTTGGGTCTGTGTGTGTGATCTCTCTCTCAAGATAAAGAAATAAACTTAAAAATATATGTATAAAAGACTGAGTTTTCCAAGTACCTCTGTAGTAATTTTATAATTGGCAATCCATTATTCCCCTGTGCTGTTTTGAAATTGTACACTTCAAAGAGCTAATGGACCGCATGATACCAAGTTGAAACTGTGTAGGAGCAAAAAGGGAAGAACAGTGTTTTGCATCATCTGTGAAACACAAGCTCATTATTATTTTGCAGTGATAGAAGAAAATTACCCAATGACCTAAAAACAAACAAACAAATTCACCAGGAGATATTATATTCAGCTACATCACATAACAAATTACTCCAACTCTTCCTGGATTAATATAATTTCAATTACTCATAGCTTTGTGAGTCAGGAATAAAGGAAGGGCTCAGCTGGGTGGCTCACTTTNTTCTCCGCATCCTCGCCAGCATCTCGTGTTCTCTGATTTGCTCATTTTAGCCACTCTGACTGGTGTGAATTGGTATCTCAGTGTCGTTTTGATTTGTATTTCCCTGATGAGTAGGGATGCTGAGCATCGTTTCATGTGTTTGTTGGCCATCTGGGTGTCCTCTTTGGAGAAGTGTCTGTTCATATCTTCTGCCCATTTCTTCACTGGGTTGTTTGTTTTTCGGGTGTGGAGTTTAGTGAGTTGGAGGATTCATTTTCAAGATGATCCATTCACGTTGTTTCAAACTGATGCTGACTCTCTGTTGGGAACTTAGCCAGGGCTGTCAGCCAAGGGCTCCCTCTTCTTGCGATGCTGTTTTCCTATCTTCTTCTTACTATGGGCGTTCCAAGAAGCTGCCAATCCTACACCTAGCCCAGAAGTCCCAGAGAGTCACTTCCATTACATTCTTTTAAATAAGGCTTTTAATAAATTTAAACAAGTCATTAATTCAGCCTAGGCTCAAGGGCAGGGAATATTATTTCTTAATTAGAAGAGTAATAGAGGATTTGAGCAATTTTTAATCTAATTATAGGAAACTTGAGTTCTGGCTCCCTTTTATTACCAGTATTTATTTGAGTTCTAAATCAGACTTTAACTTCTGACATAATTTTAGTTTAGAACTGTCAGTAACATTTTGTACCTAAATCTTGGAAATATCCATTTGGAATGACATGTTTTTCTATTACAAAATATTTAAAAGCTCATCTTTCCTATGATCTTGTGTTTTAACTCATTTAATAATCTAAACAACTCTGTATACAAGATTCTAATAAAAAAATAAATTAAAAAATTAAAAAAAATAATAATAAAAAAGACAAAAGAATATTGGTTTAAAAGCTAATGTATGGAGATATGAAGTCATTTGCTCAAAGCCATGCATAGAAAATGGCATATGCAAATTTCAGAAATAGGCAATCCAACCCCGTAGAAAAATTTTCTAACCTCTTACATTTCTTTTGGAAATATTTAAACAAAACAGCCACGTTAAAGACACAAAAACAACAACAAAAAATAAACATCTTTAAGTACAGCCTGAAATCTCCTTTCAAAAGACTATCAGCCTTCCTTCGATAAATATTNAAGTACAGCCTGAAATCTCCTTTCAAAAGACTATCAGCCTTCCTTCAATAAATATCTGATGTTTAATTTAGTTCTCAATGAAGGTATCACTTGTATTTATTTTATGTATATTCTAAAAGCCACTAATTATAGCAATGCTATCATCTCTATAAACTAGATAAGGTCTTTAGAAGATAGAACCTCAAAGTATTTTTCTTCTAGTACTTTTCTTATTATCAAGCTATTATTTTGGCATTATAACTATTAACTGTCAATAAAGAGACACCTGAGTTAGTAACACCTTCATATATCCACCTTTATGAAAAGACTTGCCACAAGTTTGAAAATTATTTTTTTTATTTATTCCTGAGAGAGACAGCGTGAGCAGGGGAGAGTTAGAGAGGGAGACACAGAATCTGAAGCAGGCTCTAGGCTCTGAGCTAGCTTTCAGCACAGAGTCCGATATGGGGCTTGAACCTACGAACTGTGAGATCATGACCTGAGCCGAAGTCGGACTCTTAACCGACTGAGCCACCCAGGCACCCCAAGTTTGAAAATTATTAACTGTCTTGAGAATTCTATGAAATATTTTCACTAGTTTTAGAAAAAATACATACACTTAAAAGACATTTGTTGAGTACATTTGACATAGATGATATAATGTGGGGAAAACCAGAATATTAATGGGTTAAATTTTCAATAACCACCATCACAAGAGTTCAAGCAAATAGGTATTATTTGAAGGAATGAAGATAGCAGATATTTTTCTTAAAATGAGATTTCATTTACTCTAATGCTAGAGAAAAATTTGAAAAAAAAATATATCTTCCTTGGAACACATTTTTTAAGAAATTTCTTAGAAGCAAATAAAAGCACAACACCTGTCACAGAATGAAAAGGGCAGAATAATGTGCTAGAAAATGACATTCCCGTAGTGAGAAATCTGAGCAGACTTCTTAGCCATATGTCTTATTAGGAAAACAAGAAGCATGTTTTAAAGTGATAGTAGTGATATGGATGCAGAAGGTATATTCATTTTGCAGTGTGTGGAGTTAAAAGCATTCCATGGGCATCACCTGGCTTTAAAGCCAGGTCTAAAGCTCCTAAGATTAACTGATGCATCTAGACAGTTTACAGTGTTTTACAAGTGCAGAGACATCTTTCTACAGCTAAGAGACAGACTTATTTTCAATATTATAAATTTAAAAAAACTTGTCCATGCTAAGTTTTATAAGTATACATTATAAAAGAGAAATTACATAATTTTCCTTATTAAATTGCAGAGTTTATTTAAAAAATTGATTAAGCAACAGAAGTTTTAGATGCTTAAGGTAGGGGTCACTTTATAAATTTTGTAGAGTACTGCATAGTGCTTTCACAGTATACTTTGAAACCTGCAGTCATTCTATAAAACTGCAGTAGTATTTTCTTTGGTAAATTAAATAACTGCACAAATAAATAACACAGCATAGAAGAGGGGTCAATGATTTAGCCTCAGTATTCTGTTGGCAATAATCAATAGTTTATCCAGGCTATTTCTGCCTTGTCAAAGTGAGTTATCAAGGCTCAAAAATCCTAGCCTGATTATGAAAATCAGATATAGCTCATCTTCAGCTTTTGCCTATCTGAGCTCACAAAGCAAACCATCATATTGACATTATGTGAAGTGTCACTAACAATGATGTTCGTTGGGTGAGTTATGCAGCAATAGACTATAATTTATGGATTGCCTACCTTCTCCTTTCTATTGTGTTAACATTTATTTCCATCATCTTATTTTTCACGCAACTCTTTAAACCAATCCTTTAGCCCTGCACCCTTAACAGGACCTCAATTTGAACATAGACCTACTTGATTCCAACATCCTACTCAATTCTTATACCATTTGTTGATGGTAATGATTTTTTCAAGAAAAAAAAACCTATCCAGAGGTGGACTGAGACCAGGAGCACTCTAATTGAAGCCTACCATTTGATTTCTTGGTAGTATAGAAAAAGCAATTTCTTTGGCTATTTAAAAACAATCTCTTACCATAACCTTGAGAAGTTGCATGAAAGAGAGTGAGATGACAGAAAATATCATATGTATGGGGTTAAATAGTGCCTCCCCAATCAAATTTCTGCTCAGAGCCTCAGAATGTGACCTTATTTGGAAATATGGTCTTTGCAGATCTCATTAAGGATCTCAGAATGAAACATCATGGACTCTAAATTAAATGACTGGATTTACTTATAAGAGAAAAGAGTGGAATATTTGGACACAGAGAGACACAGGGGAAAAGGTCACATAAAGACAAAAGTATGAAGTTATGGTGCCATTAGGCAAGTTACGCCTGTGGCCACTAGGAATTGGAAGAGGTAAGGTCAGGTTCTGTCCTAGAGCTTTCAGAAAGTGCATGCTGATATCCTGGACTCCAGAACTGTGGGAGAATAAATTTGTTATTTTAAGATGCTCAGTTTGTGGTAATTTGTCATATAGTCTCAGGAAATGAATACACCACATACATTATTTTATCCCATACAAATTGGGGATTAGTCTGGTAGAACACCTAAAAAATAAATGTAAAAAAATGTGCTATTTTTTATAAAACCATAAAAAAGATTATTTTTTAAATGACCTAATTAATGTTGTTTCACCACCTCCCCACAGCTTAAAAAAAAGTCACAGCAAAATGATTTTTTGAAAGTTTAACATTGATTTAAGAAACACACCAGCTACAGTAGTGATGCACACTAATCACTAAGATATTCCTTAAGTAGACTCTGTATAACTTTAAGGTGGGTTTGAGAGAGAGAGAGAGCGAGAGAGAGAGAGAGAGAGAGGGAGGGGACTAAGATATGCAACTAACAAACTTGTATACTCTCTTTATATATACAGGTGTGTGTGTGTGTGTGTGTATATATATACATATTTAAATACATATATACATCTCAAGATAGAATAGACAGGTAATCAAGTAGGACAAATCTGTTGATTGAGCAGGTTAGATCTTATTTAATTAATAGCCTTAGTGATTTTTAGTCAGCTTGTTTTATCAGATATTGAATGAGCTGGGTTAAGGCTTCTTTGTGAGTGTGGATATTTTAAAGGTATGGTATTAGATATATATAGAGTTAGGATTGTGATGTCTTCCTGAAAATTTGACTGGTTTATTTTTATGGCATGTTTCAGGTCTCAGTATTATTTTGCTCTAGGTCATTTTTGACTGATATTAACAATTAAGCAATTGCTTTCTTTTGGTTATTTTTAAATGTTACTCCCTGTCCTTTATTGAATTCTTCTCATACTGAAGGGGTGTCTCATATAAGCTTCATATAGTTGGTTTATGTATTTTTAATCCAGTCTGATATTTCTTTTATTACTTGATTTTCCCTCTGATAACTTGCTAATGGTCTATATTTTATTTGTTACTATAGAGATGACCAGGTACTTGAGATATGTCATGAAAATTATTTTTATCTCTTATCCAATTATGACAGCATTTTGGAATCCTTAAAATATTCTTATCAGTTGCATTTTCATACACCAAAAATGAAGTAACAGAAAGTGAAATCAAGAAACTGATGCCATTCACAATTGCACAAACAACCATAAAATACCTAGGAATAAACCTAACCAAAGATGTAAAAGATCTGTATGATGAAAACTATAGAAAATCCATGAAGGAAATTGAAGAAGACACAAAGAAATGGAAAAACATTCCATGCTCATGGATTGGAAGAATAAATATTGTTGAAATGTCATTACTGCCCAAAGTGATCTACACATTCAATAAAATCCTAATCAAAATTGCACCATCATTCTTCTCAAAACTAGAACAAACTATCCTAAAATTTGTATGGAACCACAAAAGACCCCAAATAGCCAAAGTAATATTGAGGAAGAACACCAAAACGGGAGGCATCAGAATCCCAAACTTTAGCCTCTACTACAAAGCTGTAACCATAAAGACAGTACGGTATTGGCACAAAAACAGACACATAGACCAATGGAATAGAGAACTCAGAATTGGACCCACAAATGTATGGCCAATTAATCTTTGACAAAGCAGGAAAGAGTATCCAATGGAAAAAAGACATCCCAGACAGATGGTGCTGGGAGAACTGGACAGCAACATAAAGAAGAATGAAACTGGATCATTTTCTCACACCATACACAAAAATAAACTCAAAATGGGTGAAGGACCTGAATATGAGACAGGAAGCTATCAAAACCCTAGAGGAGGAAGCAGAAAAGAATCTCCCTGACCGCAACTGCAGCAATTTCTTACTCAATATATTCCCAAAGGCAAGAGAATCAAGAGCAAAAATGAACTATTGGGACATCAAGATTAAAAGCTTCTGCATGGCAAAGGAAACAATCAATGAAACTAATAGGCAACCGACGGAATGGGAAAAGATAGTTGCAAATGACATATCAGATAAAGGGCTAGTATTCAAAATCTATAAGGAACTCACCAAACTCCACACCCGCAAAACATAATCCAGTGAAGAAATGGGCCGAAGACATGAACAGACACTTCTCCAAAGAGGACATCCAGATGGCCAACAGACATGAAATGATGCTCAGCATCCCTTCTCATCAGGGAAATGCAGATCAAAACCACACTGAGATACCACTTCACACCAGTCAGAGTGGCTAAAATGAGCAAATCAGGAGACTATAGCTGTGGGCAAGGATGTGGAGAAATGAGCATTTCCCATTGGTGGTGGGAATATAAACGGGTACAGCCCCTCTGGAAAACAGTGTGGAGGTTCCGGAAAAAATTAACAATAGAACCCCCCCCATGACCCAGCAATAGCACTGCTACGGATTTACCCAAGGGATGCTGGAGTGCTGATGCATAAGGGCACATGTACTCCAATGTTCATTGAAGCACACTCAACAATAGCCAAAACCTGGAAAGAACCTAAGTGTCCATCAACTGATGAATGGATCAAGAAGATGTGGTTTATCTATACAATGGAATACTATATGGCAATGAGAAAGAATGAAATCTGGCCATTTGTAGCAACGTGGATGGAATTTGAGGGTGTTATGCTAAGTGAAATATGTCAGGCAGAAAAGGACAGATACCATATGTTTTCACTTATAGGTGGAACAGGAGAAACTTAACAGAGGACAATGGGGGAGGGGAAGGGAAAAATAGTTGGGGAGAGGAAGGTAGGCAAACCATGAGAGACTCTTGAATACTGAAAACAAAGTGAGGGCTGATAGGGGTAGGGGATAGAGGAAGGGGAGTGGTGGGCATGGAGGAGGGCACTTCCATATAACTGGGTGTTATATGGAAACCAACTTGACAATAAGCTATAAAAGAAAAGTAATTCTTGTACTCCTTGCATTTTTATTTTAATGCTCATCAAGAAAGTTAAAATTCTTAAGATATTGCTGCTAATGTTTCAGTGAATGAATATGTAATTAGTATGTATTTATGTATACACATTAGCACTTTAACTTTATTCTTAAATTTTGTATTATCTTCTGAGATCATTGTTTATGCTGAAGAATTACCTTTATATATCCTTATTTGTCAAAACTTATGGAGATTAATGCTTTCATTTTCTGTTTTTCTAATATTTCTTTTATGTTCATCTTTGAAAGATTTTCACAAGGTATAAAAATATAGGTTGAGACTTGTTTCCTTTTGGCTGCTTTTATGTTTCATTTTTTAAAATGTTCAATAATTATAATATGATGTGCCTAGGTATGAATAACATGCAGTTAGAAAAAGCAATGACAGGTACTAAATACAAGGGCTTGGCACTGATTTTATTTAGTAAATCAGAAAGAATGGAAGAATAATTTTTAAAAAAAGATAATAGTGTATAAAAATATAGTAATCAATTTTCTTTTCTGAAGGTATATTTTAAAGAGTTTTGTGTAAGAAAGAGTGGAAGTTGAAGAATATTAAAACTTTAAAGAAAAACAGTATAAGGATAATTGGTAAGGATTTTTCACTTTCTACTACTTTATATTTTCAGTCATATTGATCTAAATGCAATGAAGACCTTACTTTTTTTCTCTACAACATACCTTCTAATTAGATAAATCCCAATTATAGCTGGTCTGTTTTTCAATGTTTAAAATGGACAACACTGACACAGATTTTTGAGGTGGAATATCCAGATCTTCATGGATGTAGAGGAAGAACAAAATAGAGAAAAATCAGTGATTATATTAATGAATTTTGGTTTGGCCAACTAGATGAATGGTGGTGCCATTACCAAGCTGAAGAAAACTGGGATAGGAAAACAATTAGGAGATAGTAAAGTAGAAAATAGTGAATACATTTTGGATATGCTAATTTTTCTCCATGTGGTATACAAAATGTTATTTTGGGTATATATTTATTATCCAAATGAATGTCCTTTCCTTGAGAAATACAGTCATCTTCATATGATTAGTACTTCAAATAACTGAATCATTGAATATTCCCAGACCAGATTGTATCAAAAGAAGTGAAGTGCCTCTAGACTAAGCACTCCAGAATTCAGAAATGAGGAACAGGAAAATAATTCAAGCTCCAATTAGTAGCCATAAGTACTTCAAATATTTCAAGAACAAGGGGGTATACAACTTTGACCAACATAGGAGTGTGTAAAATCAAGTAGCTTATGTGCCTGTTAATATTTGGAGTCCTGGCCCTAATATATTCAAAGTGCCTGAATGGGAAAATCCTGTAACCAAGAATATTCTATCCAACCAGGCTATCATTCAGAATAGAATGAGGAAGAAAGAGTTTTCCAGGCACACAACCTAGAGGAGTTTATGACCACTTAACTAGCCTTTAGAGAAATGCTGAAGGGACTCTAAGTGAAAAGGAAAACCCAAAAGTGACAGCATAAATGTAGGCAACACAAAAGCAGTAAAAATGAATATATCTGTAAAAAAAATTCTATCAAGGAACTCACAAAATAAAAGGATGTAAAATAAGACACCTTATACCTAAAACATGGCAGGAGAGAAGTAAGGAATGGGTTCAAACTCAAATGGCCATCAACTTAATAGAGAGGGCTCTATGCAGAAGATATTATATACAAGCCAAATGGTAACCACAAATCAAAAATCACTAATAAATATGTAAGAATAAAGAGAAAGAAATCCAAATAAATCACTAACAAAAACCAGCAAACAATGAGAGAAAGGCAAGAAATGAACAGAGAAAATCTTTAGGAACAACTACAAAACAAGGAATAAAATAGCAATAAATACACATCTGTCAATAATTACTTGAATGTTAGGGCACCTGGGTGGCTCAGTTTGTGAGTCCAAGTCCCACATTGGGCTTGCTGCTGTCAGCTCAAAGCCCACCTTGGATTCTCTATCCTCCTCTCTCTGCTCGTTCTCTGCTTGCAGTCTCTCAAAAATAAACATTTAAAAATATAATTACTTGACCATAAATAGACTAAATGCTCCTATCAAAAACCATAGGGTGACAGAATGGATTTAAAAAAAAAAGACCCATCTATATGCTGCCTACAAGAGACTCATTTTAGACATAAAGTCACTTGCAGATTCAAAGTAAGGGGATGGGAAAACAATTATCATGCAAATAGATGTCCAAAGGAAGCCTGAGTAGTTATAGTGTACAAAATAAACTTAAAAACAAAGACTATGAGGCAAAGGAGGTCACTATATATTAGAGACAATCCATCAAGAAGATATAACAATTATAAATATGTATGCACCCAACATAGAGGCACCCAAATATATAAAACAGGAATAACAAATATAAAAACTAATCTGCAATAACAAAATAATAGTAGAGGACTATAACACCCTACTGACCTCAATGGACAGGTCATCTAAACAGAAAATAAGCTAAGAAGCAATAGCTTTGAATGACACACTGGACCAAATTTAACAAATACATTCAGAACATTCCATGCTAAAACACCAGAATACACATTCTTTTCAAGTGCATGTAGAAGTGTTCTTCAGTGTGGTGCCTGTTTGGCTCAGTCAGTTGAGTATCTGACTTCAGCTGAGGTCATGATCTCGCAGTTCATGGGTTCAAGCCTGGTGTCAAGCTCTGTGCTGACATCTCAGAGCCTGGAGCCTATTTCGAATTCCATGTCCTCTTTTTGCCCTTCCCCCTCTTGTGCTCTGTCCCTTTTTCTCTCAAAAATAAACATTAAAAATACAGTATTTTTCAGAATAGATCACATATTAGTCCACTAAACAAGCCTCAACAAATTCAAAAAGAGCACAGTCATACCAAATCTTTTCTGACCACAATGCCATGAAACCAGAAATCAACCACAAGAAGAAATCTGCAAAAACCACAAATACATGGAGGTTAAATAACATACTAATAAATAATGAATGGGACAACCAGGAAATAAAGAAATAAAGTACACGGAAACAAATGGAAACATATTTCAAACCCTTTGGGACACAGCAAAAGTGACTCTTGAGGGAAGTTTATATTCAGGCCTAACTCAAGAAGCAAGAAAAATCTCAAACAACCCAAACTTACACCTAAAGAATCTAAAAAAAGGACAACAAACAAAACCTAAAACCAGCAGAAGGAAGGAGATAATAACTATTCAAGCATAAATAAATGATATAGAAACTATGATACATAAATAAAAAACAAAAACAAAACAAACAAAAATCTCATAGAACAGATCAATAACCAGGAGATGGTTCTTTGAAAAAGTTACTTGATAAACCTCTAGTCAGCCTTAAGAAACAAAGAGAAAGGACCCAAATAAATAAAATCACAAACAAGAGAGACGAAATAACAAGCTAAAACAGAAACAGAAAATTTGATCAGATGGAGTATTAGCAAAGAAATTAAATCAGTAATCAAAAAACTCCCAACAAACAAAAGTCCAGGACAGATGTATTTACAGGAGAATTCTACAAACATATAGTGAGTTAATACCTATTCTTCACAAACTCTTGCAAAAAAAAAAAGAAAAACTTACAAATTCATTCTGAGGCTTCAATACTGTGATACTAGACCAAGATAAACATACTACACAAAAGAACTACAGTCCAACATCTCTGAAAAACATAAATGCAAAAATTGTCAACAAAATACTAGCAAGCCAAATCAACAACACATTAAAAAAAAATCATTGACCATGATCAAGTGAGATTCATTCCTGAGTTGTGAAGGTGGTGCAATAGTCCCAAACCAATCAACCTGATATATCACATCAATAAGACAAAGGATAAGAAACTTATAATCATTTAAACAAATGTAGATAAAGCATTGACGAAGTACAACATCCATTCCATTCATGATAAAAATCCTCAATAAAATAGTTTTAAAGGCAACGGACCTCAACATAATAAAGACCATATATGTTAGCTAAAATCATCCTAAATGGGGAAAAATTGAGAGCTTTTCCTCTGTGGTCAGGAACAAGACAGGAATGTTCACTCTTACCATCCTTTTATTCAATAGTGCTAGAAGTCCTAGCCACAGCAATCAAACCACAAGATGAAATAAAAGGCATCCAATAAGTAAGAAAGGGAAATAAAACTTTCAGTATTTGCAGATTACATGCTATATATAAAAATCACAAAAGACTGCACCACAAAACTGCTACAACTGATACCTGAATTCAGTAAAGTCATAAGATACCAAATCAATATTCATAAATCTGTTGTATTTCTACACACCAATAATGAAGAAACTTAAAGAGAAATTAAGAAAACATTCCCATTTATAATTGTACCAAGTACAATAAAATACCTAGGGACAAACCTAACCAAAGAGGTGAAAGACTTGTACTTTGAAAACTATGCAACACTAATGAAAGAAATTGAAGATTACACAAGGAAGTGGAAAGATATTCCATGCTCATGGATTGGAAGAATGCTGTTAAAATGTCTATTACCCAAAACAATCTACACATTTCAGGCAATCTCTAACAAAATACCACTACCATTTTTCACAGAGTTAGGACAAATACTCCTATTTGTCCTATTGTATGGAACTACAAAAGACTGTGAATGACAAAGCAACCTTGAAAAAGAAAAGCAAAGCTGGAGGCATTTCAATTCTGAACTTCAAATCATATTACAATGGAGTAGTGATCAAGATAGGACGGTATATGATCAATTAATTTTTGACATAAAAGAATATGCAATGGGAAAAAGAATGTCTCTTCCACAAATGGTTTTGGGAAACCTGGACAGCAAGATGCAAGAGAAGGATACTAGACCACTTTCTTACACCATACAAAAATAAATTCAGAATGGATTAAAGACCTCAGTGTCAGTTCTGAAACCATAAAAATCCTAGATAAGAACACAGGCAGTGATTCCTCTGACATTGGCCATAGCAACTTTTTTCTAGATTTGTCCCCTAAGGATGGAAATAAAAGCAAAAATAAAAATAAAAAGCTGCTGTACGCTAAAGAAAACAATAAACAAAACTAAAAGGTAACCTACAGAATGGGAGAAGATATTTGCAAATGACATACCTGATTAAAAAAAAAAAAGGTTAGTATCCAAAATATATAAAGAACTTCTAACACTCAATACTCAAAAAACAATCCAATTAAAAATGGTCAGGGTGGCTTAATCAGTTAAACGACCGACTTTCGTTTAGGTCATGATCTCACGGTTCGTGGGTTCGAGCCCCGCGTCGGGCTCTGTGCTGACTGCCAGCTCAGAGCCTAGAGCCTGTTTCAGAGTCTGTGTCTCCCTCTCTCTCTTACCCTCCCCTGCTCACGCTACCTCTCTCTCCTAGAAATAAATTTTTAAAAAAGGGCAGAATACATGAACATTTTCCAAATTCCATCTAGATGGCCAATAGACACATAAAAAGATGTTCAACATCACTCATCATCAGGGAGACAGAAATCAAAACCACACAAAGGTATAATCTCATATCTGTCAGAATGGCTACAATCAAAAATTCAAGAAACAGCAGATATTGGTGAGGACATGAAGAAAAAGCAACATTTATGCACTATTGTTGTAAATGCAAACTGGTACAGTAACTGTGGAAAGCAATGTGGAGTTTCCTCAAAAAGTTAAAAATAGAACTGCCCTATGATCCAGCAATCACACTATTTGGTATTTACTCAAAGAATGTAAAAACATGAAGTCGAAGGGATACCTGCACCCCTATGTTTATAGCAGCTATTTACAACAGCCAAATTTGGAAGCAGCCCAACTGTCCATCAATTTTTTTTTAATATTTTTTATTTATTTCCAGGAGAGAGAGAGAGACAGCATGAGCAGGGGAGGGTCAGAGAGAGAGGGAGTCACAGACTCCGAAATAGGCTCCAGGCTCTGAGCTGGCAGTCAGCACAGAGCCCGACGCGGGGCTCAAACCCACGAACCGTGAGATCATGACCTAAGCGAAAGTCGGACGCTCAACCGACTAAGCCACCCAGGCGCCCCTCAACTGTCCATCAATTGATGGTTAGATAAAGAAGAGGTAGTATACACATACACAAAGATATATGGAATATTATTCAGCCATAAGAAAGAAAAAAAACTTGCCATTTGCAATGATACGGATGGAGCTAAAGCCTGTAATGTTAAGTGAAATAAGTCAGAAACAAATGTCATATGATTTCACTCATATGTGGAATATAAGAAACAAAACAAATGGGCAAAGGGGAAAAAAGAGAGAAACAGAAAAAAAACAAAACAAAACACAAAAAACAACCAGACTCTTAACTATAGAGAACTGATAGTTACCCGAGGGGAGGTAGGTTGGTGAAATACATGATGGGGTAAGGANGAATGTAAAAACATGAAGTCGAAGGGATACCTGCACCCCTATGTTTATAGCAGCTATTTACAACAGCCAAATTTGGAAGCAGCCCAACTGTCCATCAATTTTTTTTTAATATTTTTTATTTATTTCCAGGAGAGAGAGAGAGACAGCATGAGCAGGGGAGGGTCAGAGAGAGAGGGAGTCACAGACTCCGAAATAGGCTCCAGGCTCTGAGCTGGCAGTCAGCACAGAGCCCGACGCGGGGCTCAAACCCACGAACCGTGAGATCATGACCTAAGCGAAAGTCGGACGCTCAACCGACTAAGCCACCCAGGCGCCCCTCAACTGTCCATCAATTGATGGTTAGATAAAGAAGAGGTAGTATACACATACACAAAGATATATGGAATATTATTCAGCCATAAGAAAGAAAAAAAACTTGCCATTTGCAATGATACGGATGGAGCTAAAGCCTGTAATGTTAAGTGAAATAAGTCAGAAACAAATGTCATATGATTTCACTCATATGTGGAATATAAGAAACAAAACAAATCGGCAAAGGGGAAAAAAGAGAGAAACCGAAAAAAAAACAAAACAAAACACAAAAAACAACCAGACTCTTAACTATAGAGAACTGATAGTTACCCGAGGGGAGGTAGGTTGGTGAAATACATGATGGGGTAAGGAGTCCCTTGTGATAAGCACTAGGTGATTAAAATAAAACCTTTAAAATTTTTCTTTAAATAAAGAATTGGTGTCCTGAAGACCATCAGAACTTTCACCAGGAGAGTTCCAGAAAAGTGGTGGGACAGAAAAGTGTTTGTTAGATTTAATAATGTGGTAAACTAGAAACTTTCTTTAGAAATAATTTCTGGGAAAAATATAGAGAAATGGAACATGGAACAACATCCGTGACAAGGGAAGAGTATACCTATTAGCAGAAACCCTGTTTGGAAGCTGTTCTTCACTGAAGGAATAAGAGACTCTGACAGTTCAGGAATGACAATGTATAATTTAAGGTGTTAAAGTCTATAAGTCCACAGCACAAATGGAAAAACTTACACTTGACAAAGGGAGAATCACATGCTTGTTTTAATTTGCATTGTAATTTATTATAATTTATTGAAAAATATCATTATTGTATATTTTGTTTATAGAAAATGGCATAATTCGGATGTTAAGACTTCTGAATTGCTTAGGAAATTAATTATAAATTCAGAAGAAAAAATGGTACGTGAGAAGAAGGGTGATATATGACAAGTGTGTGAGGAATAGTTATTGTAGACACCAAGAGCAGGTGTTCAAGGGAAAAATACAGAGATTACACGACAGTGTTGAGTACCCATGTAAATTGGTGATTATGAACACATAGTGAAATTATTCTGTGTATGATTTTTTTTCTAGCAAAGTTTTCTGCACATGTGTAAGCATGGAGAGATTTCATAAGTCCCTCCAGAAATGCACATGATTGTACAAAAGAGAACTTGCAATTTGTACATTTTTGAAAGAATTTGAGCCTTCAATGATGTTAAATGATTAATAAAGTTAATGCTTATATAAGTAAAATATAGACTATATTTGAAGGATTTGGGGGTAATGCAATTTATGCTGATAAAATCCTATGCTATAATATGGGAATAGGGTAAATGGATGGAATGGAACACAAGTTCACTAGTGATCTAGAGTTTAAGGATATTAGAGGCAGATAGGCCAGACAGTCTAATCATATGAAGTCACTGAGAACAGAAGGATTAGTTATGAGGTAGGTGCTAAATCTTCCTAATATAATACTGCAAGAGAGCAGATTAGTTTGTGGAAGACACACACACACACACAAAATAGAGGGTGGAAAAACATAATGTCATAAACTTAACTGAATGATGAGGAGATTTTATAAATAGAAGAAGAAAGTGGGGGCACCTGGATGACTCAGTCAGTTAAGCATCTGGCTTTGGTTCAGGTCATGATCTCATGGTTCATGGGTTTGAGCCCCACATTGGCCTCTGTACTGACAGTTCAGAGCCTGGAGCCTGCTTCAGTTTCTGTGTCTCCCTCTATATTTGCCCCTCCTCTTTTTCAATCTCTCAAAAATAAATATTAGAAGGAAAAAGTGGTTTGGAGATACCATTGGATTGTGAGAAACTAATGCTTCTGATGTGCATGGCATAAAGAAAAGCAAACAGCTTCTATTTAAGAGAAAATCACTTTCTTCTCAAAGAGGATAACACAAATATTCTAGACGATGATGAAGATATAGTAGAATGATTTGGTCAAAAATAAAGTCCCTGGGGCATAGTGATATGATTTGGAAAGGAAGAGGAGAATAGCAGGAATGAAATGGTAAGACATTTAGAATGAGATATAGAAAATAATGTATAACATCTAAGAAACCTAGACTCTTGGTAGAATTGTGGAAAAACCAGTAAGTATTCTTGATATAAATGCAGTGAATATGGTAAATTTGATGGGAAATTATCATGATATAGTGAATAAAACAGAATAATACTTGCTCTGACATTCTACTGGGGAGTGACAGAATTTAGATAATCTTATACTAGGAGGTAATAGTGCTCTGAACACAAATGTAGTACGATGAGGGATGTGGAGTGGTGGGGAAGTGTTATTTTACATATGGTATTTAGGGAGAACTCTTCAGTTATGGTGATATTTGAAAAGAGTATAGTGGTGTCAGGTCTCTGGTAGGAGATAAAGTGGAAACTATTTGGGAGCCAGAATGTGGAGTACTTAGGAGCTTTTTTAACGTGTCTGACTTGCTTTGAGTGAGTGGGAAAACACTTCAGGGTTTTGAGCCAAAGGGGGTATTATCAGAAAGAAATTTTTAGAAGTGGTATTCTGGCTGCTTCATTGAGAATTAGCCTTAAGTGGATAAGAACAGAATCAGGAAGATTAAAGATTATTGGACTAATCCATATACAAGTTGAGGATGGCTTGGAATAGATAGTGAGAAAAGACTAGTTTCTTGATGTTTATTCTATCTTCAAAGTACCTCATTTGGTGCTGTATTGCAAGATAGACAGAAAAGAAAAAAATAATCAAGGAGACCACTAAGTATTTGTCTGTTTTTTCCAGTTAAACAGGTAAAATGGAATCATTCTATATTGATATGGAAAGAAAAGAGCTAGTTTGTGCGTTGAAAATAGGAATTTGGTTTTGGAGGGACTGTCTAATAGGTTAAGTGGATAAGTATATACTTGAGTTATGATTTGAAAGGTAATAGCATGTAGTGGTATTTATATCCATGAGGCCAGTGGAGATCATGTAGAGAGTTTATATAGTTAAAGAG
Organism: Crocuta crocuta; assembly: GCF_008692635.1. NCBI lineage: Eukaryota > Metazoa > Chordata > Mammalia > Carnivora > Hyaenidae > Crocuta > Crocuta crocuta. The sequence goes on along the minus strand of NW_027532168.1, from coordinate 176,734 downwards.
AAGGATTTAGAGAATAAAGTTTGGGAGATGCTATATTTTAGAGATTAAGAAATGAGGAGGAACCAGCAAATTGGTTGATAAGGACTAGCTTAAGGTGAAAGAGGAGAACTGGTGGGAAAAAAAGTGTAGCTCTTCCTTCCCCTGTTTTTTATACCTCCATTAATTTCATTTTCCTTCTTATTTTTACCTCACTTGTTTTTTGAAATAACAGTATGAGCAGTTACTGAGATTCTAGTAATCACTATATCACTTAATATGGCTTGTATTTAAAATCTCTCTTTATTAACACATATCAGAGAAAGGCTTAAAGATTTTTAACAGCCATTGTAATTGTTTATACAGATCTTGACATGCCTTTCAAGGTAGTTATTTCAGTTTTGATAAATGTGATTGATTTTGCACATGGCAGAAGCTTGGAATTGGAAAACAATCCTTAGAAGGATAAACTTAAGAAGGGGTACAAATGCATACTTTTAAACAATTGAAAGGGATAATTGGTATTTATGTAAGAGGATTGTTCTGAGTATTTTTGGCAGAAAAAATAAAAACAAATAATTTACCAAAAATAGAAAAGAGTTGATCACATAATTCTGAATTGCTGTTAAAATTTTCCAAAACTCCATTAAGCTGGAAAACACTGTATTTAAAAAAGTAGAGAAATTCATTCCTATAATTTTTCATTTTTATCTAGAACTCTTTATGTTTTGTTGGGGGCTAATTTAGCAGAGATTGAAGCTAATTTTGGAAAAAAAATATTCTGATTTGCTCATTATTCTTCCAAACACACAAGGGAACATCTGACAAACTTTAGTAAAATCTTGCTCTCTGAGAGCTAAATAAATCCCACATATTAATGAAGCTCTGTAATGGTAATGTAACTCTGGGAATCTGGTTATTAGAAATAATAATGTCTCAGGGGAATTCAGAAGCCCTTGGCTAAGTTTTGAGAGTTAGAATATGTCAAGGCCATAATGTTGCCTGGCTACTGAAATGATAATACACTCATTCTAAAATACTCCTTCTCAAAGGAAATGTGAACTATATTTAAGTTTTTGTTCAAATTTTATTTGAAAAAAAGAGTACCAGCATGTTCCTCTAACTATACATGCCAATGATTTATAAACAATTTAAATTTAGACACTTCTGGTTTTTCTAGTAATGAATTTAATTTTAATATTTATGGTTAAACATTTTCATAGATCACTTCATAAACTAATTGTTATACATGCATATATAATGAATGTGTACATAATGTAAGTTTGTTAAGGTCCATATTTGCAATTCTCAAATGTACTACTGCCTGGATATATGTGTATGCTGTAAATGTCTAGGTTTATAAGTAAAAACTTTTGTAAAGTCCCAGTTTCTATCTCATTCTTAACCTACTGAATTGTGTCCATATTATATTTTGGAGATTGCTTTTCCTTATCTGAAAATTTGGACTAAAGGTGCTCTTCTGCATATTTTTTTTAATTTATTTATTTTGAGAAAGAAAGAGAGCACAAGCAGGGGAGAAACAGAGAGAGAGAGAAAACCCCAAGCAGGTTCTGCACTGTCAGCGCAGAGCCTGATGCAGACTCGAACTCGCAAACCATGAGATAGATCATGACCTGAACCAAAATCAAGAGTCAGATGCTCAATTGAGTGAGTCACTCAGGCATCCCTCTTGCATATTTAAAACAGCTATTACAAGGACAGAATTTGATCTTTAAATCACTATTATACATATAATTTGTATTTATATAAATACATATCAATTCAGAGTGAAGGTCTAGAAAAAATTATCAGAATAAATTCTGAGTAGCTCCAAGAAGGCAAAATTATTCAATAACTATTGAATATTCATCATGTTACTATGTGTCAAACACCATATTAAGGATTCAGTGGAAAAACTTTCTGATATCCTAAAACTTACATTCTGGGGGCATGGGACATGTAATGAACAACACAAAATACACTGGAAGATGATAGATTATGCAAAGAAAACATTTTTAAAAGGGAAGGAAACTGGTGAGCTTGGAGGGTTAACATTTTAATTAAGATGATCAACATCACTGGGAAGATCACATTTAAATAATAACTTTAAAAAAAAAGAAAAAAATGTAAGGACATTTGGAGGAATAACATTCCAGAAAAAGGAAATTTCGGTGCAAAAGTTTGAGATCAAAGTGGAAGCCTCAAAAGAAATTTCAAAAACTATATCTTAAACTGAACAAAAATGAAAATACAATAAAAATTTTGGCGACATGGAGAAAGCAGTGTTAGGAGAGAAATGTAAAGCATTAGATGCTTACATTTGAAAAGTCTCTCAACTTCTAAGAAGCTCAACTTTTTTTTTTTTTACAAATAGTTTATTGTCAAATTAGTTTCCACATAACACTCAGTGCTCATCCCCACAAGTGTCCTCCTCCATGCCCATCCCCCCCCTCGCCCCCACATCCATCAGTCCTCAGTTTTTGTCAGCATTCAAGAGTCTCTCATGGTTTGCCTCTCTCCCTTTCCCCCACCATTTCCGCCCTTCTTCTCCCCCTTGTTCCTCCGTCAAGTTCCTCCTAATCCTCCTATACGTGCAAACATATGATATTTGTCCTTCTCTGCCTGACTTATTTCGCTCAGCATAACACCCTCAAGGTCCATCCATGTTGCTACACATGGCCAGATTTCATTGTTTCTCGTTGCCATGTAGTATTCCATGGTTAAGAAGCTCAACTTCTTAATCAGTACTCTCGATGTCTATTTTAAGAAGCTATGGAAGGAAGAATAAATTAAACACAACAAAGCAGAATGAAATATAATTTTTTTAAAAATTAATGTTTTATTTATTTCTGAGAGAGAGGGAGGGAGCAGAGGAGAGTCAGGGAGAGAGAGGGAGACACAGAATCCGAAGCAGGCTCCAGGTTCTGAGCTGGCTGTCAGCACAGAGCCCGATGTGGGGCTCAAACCCACCAACTGTGAGATCATGACTTGAGTCGAAGTCAGACGCTTAACCAACTGAGCCACCCAGGCGCCCCAGAATGAAATATAATTTAGATAAAAGAAGAAATCAGGGGCTTTGAAAACAAAACACAATAGGGAATAATCAGTGAAAGCAAAACCTGTTTTTTGAGATTGATAAAATGGATAAATCTTCAACCAGATTTTTTAAAAAATAAGAGGAAAAGGGTCCAACATGGTGACATAGTAAGACCCTGAACTCGCCTCCTCCACAGACACACCAAATATAGATCTATTTTTTAGAGCAATACCTCCTGAAGAAGAATTGATGGCTGAATGAAAAGTTTCTGGATAAGAAAAGATAGAGAAATCACAGAGAATGTCAAGAGATCCCAAAAACGATGATAAAAGGAACTCACCCCCAATGCTACAAAATACAGTGGAGAGATAACACTTAAGTCTCTGGGTAGATTCATCTGTCCTTGGGCATAGAAAAAAAAGCTTCTGTTTAAAAAAGCAACTCAAGTACAAAGGAATGAAACTTAGAAGTCTGTCAAATAGCAAGAGAGCTGCTAGAATTGTCTCTGGGTCAGAGAGGCTGGTGAATGCCAGAGCTTACAGTCCCTCCCCACCTTACAGTCTGGATGGGAGCAGGGCCCTAGTGCCCTAGTCAATCTACCACTTCAGCCAACCCACCAAAGCTACCTCCTGCACAGTGCACACTGCGACACCCCTAGTCAGCACTCATTATAGCTCCAGCCATCATGCAAAAGTGATACAGGTATAACATACCCCCAAATATTCTAGGCCCACATAAGTTCAGCTTCAGACAACTTGCTGGAGCTCCCACAGCATGAATGCTATGGGACCTCCTGGTTTACACCTGCTTTAGGTCCAGCTACCCTGCCAGGGTACCCCCTGTGTGGAGCTCCTTGAACACCCCTGGCTTGTACTCACAGGAGACATCTACCAAACACTTAAAGAAAAATTAATACCTATCTCAAACTATTCCAAAAATTAGAAGGGAAAGCAAAGCTTCCAAATACATTCTATGAGGCCAACAGTACCTGAGAACAAAACCAAAAACGCTCCCAAAACAAACCCCAAACAAAAAAATAGGCCAATATCACTGATGAAAATAGATGCAAAAATGATCAATGAAATATTAGCAAACTGCATGCAACAATACATGAAAAGGATCATTCACCACAGTCAAGTGGGATTTGTTCTGGGAGTGCAAGGATGCCCGAATAGTTGTAAATCAATAAACTATGACACACTACATTAAAAAAGAATAACAATCATATATGATCACCTCAAAACAGAAAACATATTTGACAAAATTCAACATCTTTTCAAGATAAAAACTCTACAAAGTGTATTTAGAGGGAACATACCTCAATATAATAAAGGCCATATATGGAAACCTACAGCTAGTATCACACCCCAATGTTAAAAACAGCCCTTTCCTTCTAGGGTCAGGAACAAGACAAGAATGTTCACTCTTACCATGGTTATTCAACGCATGGAAGTCCTAGCTACAGCCATCAAACAATCAAGAGAAATAAAGGCATCCATATTAGTAAAGAAGTAATTCCATCACTATTTTCAAAGAACATAATACTCTATATAGAAAAAAAACCTAACGAGTCCAGCAAAAAACAGCAGCAACAACAAACAAAAAACAAATATTGGGGAGCCTGGGTGGCTCAGTCAGTTAAGTGTCCGACTTCAGCTCAGGTCATGATCTTGCGGTCCATGCGTTTGAGCCCCGCATCGGGTTCTGTGTCAACAGCTCACAGCCTGGAGCCTGTTTCAGATTCTGTGTCTCCCTCTCTCTCTGCCCCTCCCCAGCTCATGCTCTGTCTCTCTCTGTCTCAAAAATAAATAAACGTTAAAAACTTTTTAAAAAACAACTATTAAAATTAATAAATGAATCCAGTAAAGTCATAGGATATAAAATTAATACACTAAAATCTGTTGTGTTTCTATCATTAATAATCAAGAAGAAGAAAGAGAACTTAAGAAAATGATTCCATTTACAAATGCACCAAAATAGACAACCAAAACCAAAAAAGCCAAAGGAATAAACTTAGCCAAAGAGGTGAAAGACTTATACTCTGAAAATTATAAAACATTAGTAAGAGAAACTGAAGATACTACAAATGGAAAAATACTTCATGCTCCTGGAGTGGAAGAATTAAGACGGTTAAAATGTCCATCTTCTGCAAAGCAATCTATATAATCAATCCCTATCAAAATAACAATAGAATTTTTCACAGAAATAGAATAAATAATACTAAGGTTTGTATGGAACCCCAAAAGACTGAAGAGCCAAAGCAATCTTGAGAAAAAGAAAAACGCTGAGGGCATCACTATCCCAGATTTCAAAATATACTGCAAAGCTTTAGTAATCAAAACAGGATGATACTCGCAAAAGTATAGACCCACAGATCAATGGAACAGGATAGAGAGTCAGAAACAAACCAACACTCATATGGTCAATTAATCTATGACAAAGGAGCAAGAATATATACTATAGAGAAGACAGTCTCTTTAAGAAAGATGCGGGGAAAATTGGGATAGCTACGTGCACAATAATGAGACTGGATCACTTTTTTTATACAACATATAAAAATAAACTCAAAATGGATCAAAGACCTAAATATAAGACATTCAACCATAACACTCCTAGAATAAAACATAGGCAGTAATTTCTTTGACATCAGGCATAGCAACGTTTTTCTAGATATGTCTACTTAGCCAAGAAAAACAAAAGCAAAAATAAACTATTGAGACTACACCCAAGTAAAACACTTTTGCATACCAAAAAGCAACCTATAAATGGAAAAATATATTTTCTAATGATATATCCAATAAAAGGTTAACATCCAAATATATAAAGAATATATACAACTCAGCACAGAAAAAGGTCAGTTATAAACTGGGCAGGGGACCTGAGTAGACATTTTTCTAAAGAAGACATACAGATGGCCAATAGATACATGAAAGATGCTCAACATCTAGTCATTGAAAAAATGCAAATGAAAACCACAATGAGATATCACTGTAAACTTGTCAGAATGAAAAGAAAGGAAACAAGCATTGGCAAAGATGTAGGAAGAAAGGAGCTCTGATGTACTGTTGGTAAGGGTGTGCATAGGCAAAACCACTGTGGAAAATAATTCGGAGGTTCCTCAAAAAATTAAAAATAGAAATACCATGAGGGTTACCTGAGTGACTCAGTTGGTTAAGTGTCCAACTTCAGCTTAGGTTATGATCTCATGGTCCGTGAGTTCAGGCCCTGCATCTGGCTCTGTGCTAACAGCTCAGTGCCTCAAGCCTGCTTTGGATTCTGTGTTTCCCTCTTTCTCCTTCCCTTCTCTGCTCACACTCTGTCTCTGTCTCTCTTTCTCCCTCAAAAAATAAACAAACATTTAAAAAATACCATATGATCCAGTAATTTTGCCACTGGCTATCCACTATTCTACACTCCCCCCCAAAAAAGAAAACCAAAACACTAATCTAAACATAAGTATGAACCTCTATGTTTATTGCAGAATCATTTAGAATAGACAAGATGTGGAAGTAACCCAAGTGTCCATCGATAGATAAATGGATAAAGAAGAAGTGGTGAGTGTGTGTGTGTGTGTGTGTGTGTGTGTGTGTGTGTGATGGAATATTATGCAACCACAAAAAGGAGCTCTTGCCATTTGCAACATGGATGGACCTAGAGGATATTAGCTAGAGGGTATTATGCTAAGTGAAATAAGACAAGGAAAGAGAAATACAGTATGATTTCACTTCTATGTAGAATGTAAAAAAAAAAATAAACAAAAAACAGACATACATCTGTAAATACAGAGAACAATCTGACAGTTGCCAGAGAGTGAGGGGAAGTGGGGATTGTCAACATAACTATAGAAAATATGTTACTTCTTGATGGAGGAACAGCATGCAGACCCTGAGTTTGTCTTGTCCCTGAAAAGCAGCTAGATCAGCACCAAACCATTTTGAACATCTAGAATATTGACGTGAAGATTAACACAACAATCTGCAAAATTTGAGCCTCAGATCTCAGCAGGACACACTGCATAGAGGTGAACTTGGGGAGAGAAAGGCCACAGAGGCTAGGGAGCTGTTTTTGCAGAGAGAAAATAGACAAAGGGGGTGAGTGCAGCACATCAGGATCGTGCAAGAAAAACACTCCCCCAAAAGTAGCTGGAGACAAAGAGAGAAAGAGTGAAAACATTCACAGGGGACTGAACAAGAAATCTGCTTCTCAAACCATTGATGGGAAGAAAGGAGAGGGATTCAATAGCACCAGGATTCTATAAAGAGTGGTGCACAGAGTCTGAAATTTCAGAGCTCAGTGCCTGATGGTGCTCCAGTGAGGAAGCAGGGTGAATCCCCAGGAGTAGGCAGCAGGGTCTGAAGAGACCCTGTGCCACATAGGGAGAAGCAGTTCTGTCCAAAGTGCATTTGTTACAGGCCATACAGCTCTCCCACAGGCAAAGGTCCCAGCAGACCCCAGAGACTAGCCACATTTTCTGGTATTGGGACAAAGACACCAGAGTATGCTGAAACCTGGCACCAGCTCTGTGCTATGATTTGCATAATCTCTGAACCTCTGCCAATGCGTGATCATCCGAACATTTTCTGGGGCAAGCTGGCACCCTGCCATTTCTCAGCAAGACCCTCTCCCAGAGAGTCAGCACAGGAACAAGCCACAGGGGTCTCTGAAGTGAATGGTTTTGAAACATAACACCATTGGAGATAAAATTCTGGATGTATGTACCACCTGGCAGGTGGACAGCTTGGACATGGGCAAGGCAGAGGCAGGGAGTGGACAGAGGTCTGAGACAAAGAAGGGGTTGGTGAGAGCATGAAGTTCCTGTGCCAGAGCCTAGGATACTGGGTGAAGCCATTTCCAACTCTCCCTTGCACATGTACCACACTGATCCACCCCAGTAAGCTAAACAGTGCCACCTAGTGGAGAACAGAACTGTTATACAAGCCCCATCGAACTGTGCCCTCCAAGCATATCACGTAGAAGACCAGCACAAGTCACTCCACCTGTGTACAATATAGAGGACTTCATGGTATCAGTTCTAGGGAAAACAGGATGTAATTTCATTTGAGTTTCATTCTGTTTGCTGGTTCATTTATTCATTTTCTTTGCATCTGTTTTTCCTTAAATTGTTTTCTTTTTTCTTTTCTTCCTCTTTCTTAGATACAGAAAGAAAGAAAATTATTTTCCATATTTACTTTCTTTTTTGTTTTTAAAATTTTTTTATTATATTTGATTTTTTAATTTTCTTATATACATTTTTCAATTTTTAAATTTTTCTTACCTTTTTAAAAATTCTCTTTCCTTTTCTCTATTCTATCATACTTCCTTCAATAAGAAGACCAAAATACACCTAGCATCTAGCTTCATTTTTTTGTTTTTTAATTTTTTTAATTTTAATTTTAATTTTTTTCTTCCTCCAATATGACAAAATGAAGGAATTCATCCCAAGAGAAAGAAAAGGAAGAAATAACACACGGCTTAATCAACACAGATATAAGCAAAATGTTTAAACTATAATTTAGAACCATAACAATAAGGATTCTAGCTGGGGTTGAAAAAAGCATAGATTCCCTTTCTATGGAGATAAAATAAATAAAATCTAGTCAGAATGAAATTAAAAATGCAGAGATGCAGTCTCAAATGTATGCCATGCCAGCAAGGATGAATAAAGCAGAGCAGTTAATCAACAACTTAAAAGAAAATTACAGAGAATAATGAAGCAGAAAAAAGGGGAAACAAAGGCAAAATAGCACAATGCAAGACTTAGAAAACTCAGTGGCTTATTAAAAAGAAATAACATCTGAATCATAGGAATTTAGAAGATGAGGAGAGAGAGAAAGAGGCAGAAGGTTTATGTGAGCAAATTATAGCAGAAAAAATTCCTAATTTGGGGAACAACACAGACTCAAAATCCAAGAAGCACAGATAACCCCCATTAGATTCAACAAAAACCAACCATCACCAAGGCATATCATAGTCAAATTCACAAAATCCACAGACAAGGATTGAATAATGGAAGCAGCACGGTGAGGGTGGGGGGCGGGGGAAGGGGAGAGAAGGAGTCCTTAACCAGTAAGGGAAGACAGATCACATTCACAACAGACCTGTTCACAGAAGCTTGGCAGGCCAGAAATGAGTGGTAGGATATATTCAATGTGCTGAACTGGAAAAATATTCAGCCAAGAATTCTTTATCCAGCAAGGCTGTCGTTCAAAATAGAATGAAAAGTAAAGAGTTTCCAAGACAAACAAAAACTAAAGAAGTCCGTGACCACCAAGCCAGTCCCGCAAGAAATTTAGGGGAAGATTCCTTGAGTGGAGAAAAGAAAAAAACAAAATAAAAAAGACCAAAAGTGACAAAGACTAGAAAAGACCAGAGAACATCACCAGAAGCACCAACTCTATAGGCAACACAATGGCACTAAATTCATATCTTTCAGTACTCACTGTAAATGTGAATGGACTAAATGGTCCAATCAAAAGACATGGGGTATTAGAATGGATAAGAAAACAAGACCTATCTATATACTGCTTACTCATTACTAAAAAGAGACTCATTTTAGACCTAAAGTCACCTGCAGATCGAAAGTAAAGGGATGGAGAACCATCTGTCATGCTAATGGTTGTCAAAAGAAAGCTGGAGTTTCCATACTTATAAGAGACAAAACTAGTCTTTTTAAAACAAAGACTGTTAACAAGAGATGAAGAAGGGCATTATATCCTAAATAAGGAGTCCATCCACCAAGAAGATCTAACAATTGTAAATATGTCCCCTAATTGAAAACACCCAAATATATAAATCAATTAGTCACAAACATAAAGAAACTCATTGATAATAACAAAATAGTAGGGGACTTCAAAACCCTACTTACAGCAATGGACAGATCATCTAAGCAGAAAATCAACAAGAAAACAATGGTTTTGAATGACACACTGGACCCGATGGACTTAACAGATATATTCAGAACCTTTCATTCTAAAGCAGCAGAACACACATTCTTCTCAAGAGTACATAGAGCATTCTCCAGAATATATCACATACTGGGACACAAATCAGCCCTCAACAAGTACAAAAAGATTGAGATCATACCATGTGTATGTTCAGATAACCTCACTATGAAACTCAAAACCCACCACAAGAGAAAAATTGGAAAGACCAAGAATACTTGGAGATTAAAGAATACCCTACTAAAGAATGAATGGATTAACCAAGAAATTAAAGGAGAAATTAAAAAGTACATGGAAGCCAATGAAATTGAAAAGATTGCAGCTCAAAACCTTTGGGATGCATCAAAGGTGGTTATAAGAAGGGAGTATATAGCAATCCAGGCCTTCCTAAAGAAAGAAGAAGGGTCTCAAATGCACAATCTAACCTTATACCTAAAAGAACTGGAAAAAGAACAAGAAATAAAACCTTAAGCCAGCAGAATAAGGGAAATAATAAATACTGGAGCAGAAATAAATGATATTGAAATTAAAACAAAACAAAACATATCAATGAAACCAGAAGCTGGTTATTTGAAAGAATTAACAAAATTGATAAACCCCTATCCAGATTGATCAAAAAGGAAAAGACCCAAATAAATAAAATGTGAAAGAGGAGAGATCACAACCAACACAGCAGAAATACAAACAATAATAAGAGAATATTATGAACAATTATACGCCAACAAAGTGGGAAATCTGGAAGAAATGGGCAAATTCCTAGAAACATATAAACTACCAAACTGAAACAGAAGGAAAGATAAAACTTGAACAGACCCATAACCAGTAAAGAAACTGAATCAGTAATCAAGAATCTCCCAACAAACAAGATTCCAGGGTCAGAGGACTCTCCAGGAGAATTCTACCAAACATTTAAATGAGATCTAACACCTATTCTTTTGAAGCTGTTCCAAATAATAGAAATGGAAGGAACGCTCCCAAACTCATTCTTTGAGGCCGGCATTACCTTGATTCCAAAATCATACACAGACCCCACCAAAAAGGAGAACTACAGACCAATTTCCCTGATGAACATGGATGCAAAAATTCTCCACAAGATAATATCAAACTGGATCTAACAATACATTCAAATAATTATTCACCACGATCAAGTGGGATATATTCCTGAAATATATGGCTGGTTTAATATTTGCAAATCGGTCAATGTGACACATCACATTAATAAAAGAAAGGATAAGAACCACATGATCCTCTGAATAGATGCAGAGGAAGCATTTGACAAAACACAGCATCTTTCTTGATAAAAACCCTCAAGAAAGCAGGGATAGAAGGATCATATCTCAAGATCATAAAAGCATATATGAAAGACCCACCACTAATATCATCCTCAATGGGGAAAAAGTGGTTATTAGGAATTTTAGGAGAGTGACATTACCAAGATGATGACATTTACATCACTCCCCCTCATAAGAAGAACAGCTAACAATTATTCAAGGACAACTAATCAATAACTACTACAAAAACACCACTGGAGTGTGACTGAAGCACTCCACTGTAAGAGAGACCGAAACAGACCACATTACAAGGGATAAGAGGAGCAGCTACATGTTGACTTCATTGCCTGAGACTCCCTCAGGCAGTGCAATATCATGCAGAGATCTTCCCTAATTCTCTGGTTCATTCAGTGAGAAAAGAAAACCCAGGGGGAACAACCAGACCTCCCAACATTGTGGGTCACTTTATAAGAGTATTTATTCTGGTCTCAACCTATGGAGACTGCAGGGGAATCTGCAGCGTTCACACCGGGTACCTGTGACAAAAGAGGGGGAAGGGCTTACAAAAACGAGTACACATATCTTGGCAAAGTTCATACCTGTAATGCCTAGGTAGTGATTTTGGTCATCTGCAGAACCAAGTTAGTGGCATACTCTCACCAGGAGCTCAGTATAGGTGCAGGTCTACTTATTTCAGATCCTCAAATGATCAGTTTTGCTGGCCCTAGAGCCCAGTTTGCCCACAGCAAAGTAAGGAGCCTAGTCATAGCCCCATCCATTGTGGATAGTGTCTCACAGACACATCTGACCAGAAGGCCTGGCAAAAACACCTGGAAACTGTGTGGCCTAGAGGGTTTGTTAGGAAGAGCTGATTGTTCTCAGAGCAAAATCATATCGACTATGAAGAGTTTTGGTGCTATGCACAGGCAGGGAGATTAATTTATAGCCAAGACTGAGGGTAGCTCCCATCCCCTATCAACTAGACAGACAGGGAAAATTGACAGTTGCCTGGAATTGGGCTATGCTGTGACATAGTCCAAACTTCTGTGTCTCCCAGCCTCATCTGACCAGAAGAGCTAGTGAAAACACCTGGAAGCTATATTACTCAGTGCCACTTGCCCTAAAAGAAGGGCAAGCAAGCAAATAGTTTGTAGCGCAAAGCAGTGAACCAGTTTGGCCAGGAAATTTAGGGCATGGGTCAGTTTGAGTTAAGATAACAAAGGGTTTTAATGGCATTAGAACTGCTGCTCCCATTCTCTGGCAGCAAAACTAATTCAGAGCCCTGCTCATTGCTCATTATAGCCTCCAGCCCTCCAGACTAGGGAAACTAACCAGAGCATATGGGATGCTATAAAGCCAAACCAACAGCTTTGCCTACATTGGCACTTTAACAACATGCAGTGTTTATGGCTTTCTATATCTGCAGAAAGGAACTAGTATCCTCATTTGACCAGGGAATTCAGTGCATATTTTCATGTGATAGGGGTGTCCAAACAATGCATACAAGCCTGATTTCCAGCCTGCTGCTCTGTCAGGGCAGGAAAGCTAATTCATATCTCCATCTACTACTGAATATAGTACACAGTACCAACTACCTAATAAACATGACTAGAAAATCCACACAACTTTATAGTCCATCCTACAGTTTCACTTGAGTAGGGAACCCAAGACACAACCAACTGTTTTCAGCCAGTGGCACACCAACCCATCTTTGACCTCCATCTTGAATAATTGTCCCTCCCCCCAAAAAAGAGAGTAATAACAGACCCCACCTGCCCACAGACATGACTGACAAATATGCCTAGGAACCCAAAATGAGCATCCTGGGGAGGATCTGTCTCTGCTTTTTTAGCAAACCTAAATATATGGAGGATAAACCTGATGATTCAAATGATACAAATATAAGGAATAAAACAAAAGCCACATAAATATGACACCATCAAAGGAAACTAATAAAGCTCTAAAACTGATCTAAAAGAAAGGAAGATCTATGAACTTTTAGACTAAGAATGCAGAATAATCCTCTTAAAGAAGTTTAATGAACAAGAAAATATAAACTAAATGAAATTAGGAAAACTACACATTTAGACCTAAAGTCACCTGCAGATCGAAAGTAAAGGGATGGAGAACCATCTGTCATGCTAATGGTTGTCAAAAGAAAGCTGGAGTTTCCATACTTATAAGAGACAAAACTAGTCTTTTTAAAACAAAGACTGTTAACAAGAGATGAAGAAGGGCATTATATCCTAAATAAGGAGTCCATCCACCAAGAAGATCTAACAATTGTAAATATTTATGTCTCCTAATTGAAAACACCCAAATATATAAATCAATTAGTCACAAACATAAAGAAACTCATTGATAATAACAAAATAGTTGTTATCAACTTAAAATAGGGTGTTTTACTTTTAAGATATTTTATGTAAGCCTCATAGTGTAAGCACAAGGGAAAAATCTGTAACTATTAAACAAAAGAATATGAGAAAGAAGTCAAAGAATACTGATACCAAAAGGCATCAAAACCGAAAAAGACAACTGGATAAGAAACCAGGAAAAAGTAAATCTATAAAACAAACAGAAAACAATTAACAAAATGGTAATGGGTAGTCACCTACCAGTCACTTACTTTCAATGTAAACAGGTTAAATTTTTCAATGAAAAGACATAGAATTGCTAAATGAATTTAAAAAACACTATTCAATAATACATTGCCCACAAATAGTACACTAGCCTTTTAAAAAAACATTTATTTTTTTTATTTTTACTTTTTTTTGTTTTGTTTTGTTTTAAGTAGGCTCCACTCCCAATGTGGATCTTGAACTCATGAAACAGAGGTCAAGAATCATAAGCTCTACCTATTGAGCCAGCCAGGCACTCAAACACACTAGCCTTAAAGACACATTTAGAATGACAATGAAAGGATTCAAAGGTTCATTTTCAGCAAATGTTACTCCTCCTCCCCCCAAAATACAGGGGTAGTTACACTTAGACAAAATAGACATTAAACTAAAAATTGTTTAAAAAAAGAAAAGAAAATACAAAGGTCAAGACATAAGGCTAAAGAGGTCAATCCATTAAAAAGGTATGACTATAAATATTTATGTGCTCAACATCACAGCACCCAAATATGTAAATTAGAAACAGCTAAAGGAAAAATAAATAATGCAATAATAGTTGGGACTTTAATATTCCACTCATAACAATGAATAGGTCATCCAGACAACCAATAAATAGGGAAACAGTGAATTGGAAAAAACTATAGATCTGATGAACCTAGCAGACATATACAGAACATTCCTTCCAGTAACAGCAAGAACCCATTCTTCTTACACACACATGGAACTTTTTGTAGAATATATCATATGTTTGGCCACAAAACAAGTATAAGTAAAGTCAAGAAGACTGAAATCATACCAGTATCTTCTCTGACCACAATGGCATGAAACCAGAAATCAGTAAGAGGAAAACTGAAAAATTCACAAACACATGGAAATTCAACAACACTTTCCTGAACAACCTTTGGATGAAATAAGAAACTAAAGGAGAAATACAAGAGTTTCCTGTGATGAACAACAAGATGGAAACACAACCTACCAGAAATTATGGCATGTGACAAAAGAAGTTCTAAGAGGCTAGTTCAGAGCAATAAATGCTTACATTAAGAGGAGATAGAGTGTCCAGGAAAAAGAGGACAGCTTAGGAAGATCCTGGGCTCACCTACTACCATAGAAACCTTGAATCTGCACCTACATATAAAGCAATTCTTCCCAAAGAAGAACCAAGAGCAGATTAAACACATTCTGCATAATGAGGGATAGAGAGACAACGGAAGAAACGGTGACATGGTAACAGTAAGCCCACACTTCACACTGTGAACTGCAGTGGGGAGGGACAGTACAAGGCACTTGTAAGCACATTCACCTGCCCTGGGACATGGGGAAAAATATGTGTTTTAAAGAAGTAGACTAAAAGTAAAAGAAAACCATTCACTATCTCTTGAGCATCTGCCAAACTGTGGGATAATGGCTGGAATTACCTGTGGGGTCAGAGGTGCTATTATTATATTCCCCCTCCACCTGGATAGTGTGGATGGGACAAGGGTGCTCTAGACAGCCTGTTGCCTCAGTAAGCCTCTAACCCACATCAGGTCCAGCCATCTCCCCACAGCAGCCCCACACCTGCACCTACCTGAGCTTCAGCCATTCTGCCAGGGTACCCCCCCACCAAAACACAGGGTGCTGTCAGGTCCTCAGCCCACATCCATTTCAGCACCTGTTTTCCCCCCTGAGTTCCTCCAACGCAGAGCATACTTGAGATCCCTGGCCTGTGCTGGATCCAACTCCAGGCATCCCTCCAGGATGGCCCTAGTGATGAATGCCCTGGGACACCCCAAGCCCACACCTCATTTAGGTCTTTTTGTACCACCACAGTGGCCTTGGTAATGGGTGCCCTTAAGGTCCCCAACCCATGCTTACTGGAGTTATAGCCAGGCACAAAACCCACCAGGACATGTAGTCTACACAGGGTACCTTTCTACACAAAGTCATTGCTTCAGACTGGGAGAAGGAGCTGCTTTACAGAACTCATAGAAACAAACACAGAAAGTCAAACAAAATGAAGACACCAAAGAATATACTCTAAATGAAAGAAAAAGACAAAACTTCAGGAAATAAAAACTAAAGAGAGATAAGTAATCTTCCTGATAAGAAGTTCAAAGTAATGGTCTTAAAGACACTCACCAGACTTGAATGAAGACTGGATTAACTCAGAACTTCTACAAATAAAGAGAAAATATAACAAAGAATCAGAATTGAAGAATACAATAACTAAAATGAAAAATATCCTAGCAGAAATCAACAGCAGATTAGAAAATACAGAACAAATCTGTTATCTGTAAGACAGGGTAATGGAAAACACTCAAGCCAAACAGCAAATAACGAATTCTTTAAAATGACGATAGGTTAGGGGCACCTGGGTGGCTCAGTCAGTTAAGGGATTGACTCTTGATTTTGGCACAGGTCATGATTTCACAGTTTGTGAGTTCAAGCCCCGTGATGGGCTCTGTGCTGACAGCTCAGAGCCTGGAGTCTACCTCAGATTCTGTGTTTCCCTCTCTCTCTGCTCCTCCCTTGCTCACACTCTGACTCTATCTCTCAAAAATAAAATAAACACTTAAAAATAAAATAAAATGAGTATAAGTTAAGGGATTACTGTGACAACCTCAAGCATAATAACTTTTTCAACATAAGGGTCCCAGAAGAAGACGAGAGAGAAAAGGGCAAAAAAAAAAAAAAAAAAGTTTTGAAGAAATAATAGCTGAAAACTCCCCTAATCTGGGAAAGGAATTGAAGGTCAAGGAAATCCAGGTCCAGAAAGCACAGTAAGCCCAAAACAAGATGAACCCAAGGAAGTCCACACCAAGATATATCATAATTAAATTTTCAAAGTTAAGAATAAAGACTCGAAAAGCATCAAGAGAAAAGTGACTAGTTTAAAGAGAAACCCCACAAGGTTATCAGCAGATTTTTCATTAGAAATTTGGCAGGCCAGAAGGGTGTGGCATCATATATTGAAAGTAATGAAAGGGAAAAACAATACAACCAAGAATACTCTACATGTCACAGTTATCATACAGAATTGAAAGATAAAGTTTCCAGGGTGGCTGGGTGGCTCAGTCAGTTAAGTGTTCAACTTTTAATTTCTGCTCATGTGATGATCTCGTGGTTTGTGAGTTCAAGCTCCATGTCAGGCTCTGCACTGGCAACACAGAGACTGCTTGGGATTCTGTCTTTCCCTCTCTCTGCCCCTCCCTCCCTCTCTCTCTCTTTCAAGTTAAATAAATAAACTTAAAAAAAGTTTCCCAAACAAAAGTTAAAAGAGTTTATCACCACTAAACAAGCCTTATAAGAAATGTTAAAATGACTTCTTTATTTGGACAAGTAAAGACCATACACAGAAAAAAAAAGAAAATGAGGGCACCTGGGTGGCTCAGTTGGTTAAGTGTCTGACTTTGGCTCAGGTCATGATCTCATGGTTTGTGAGTTTGAGGGCTGCATTGGGCTCTGTGCTGACAGCTCAGATCCTGCAGCCTGCTTCAGCTTCTGTCTCCTCTTTCTCTGCCCCTTCCCCACTTGCTTGTGCCTCTCTCTCTCTCTTTCAAAAACAAACATCCATTAAAAAGTGTTTAAAAAAGACAAATTATGAAAAGAAAAAATTTCACAGGTAAAAACATAAGTAAATACAGATCACTCACTTATAAAGCTAGTATAAAGTTTACAAAACAAAAGAAGTAAAATCAATTGTATTTAAAATATTAAGAGATTTACAAAATAAAAGATATATAAAATGTGACATCATATACACCAAATGTGGAAGCAGGAGTAAGAATGTAGTATGTTTAGAATGTGTTTGAACTTAAGCAACCATCAACTTAATATACACTGCAATATACTTTAGATGTTATATATCAAACTCATGTTAACCACAAACTCAAATAGACAAAAAATAAAGATAAAGGAATTCAGGTATAACAATAAAAACATCACCAATCACTAGGGAAGAATGAAACAACAAAAAAAGAACAACAAAAACAACCAGAAAACAATTAACAAAAGGGCAATAAGCACACACCTATCAATAATTACTTTAAATGTAAATGGTCTACATGCTCCATTCAAAATCACAGGGTAACTGGGGGCGCCTGGGTGGCTTAGTCAGTTAAGCGTCCGACTTTCTCTTAGGTCATGATCTCGCGGTTCATGGGTTCGAGCCCCGCGTCGGGCTCTGTGCTGACTGCCAGCCTGGAGCCTGTTTCAGAGTCTGTGACTCCCTCTCTCTCTGACCCTCCCCTGCTCATGCTGTCTCTCTCTCTCTCTCTCCTAGAAATAAAAAAATAAAATTAAAAAAAATTTTTTAAAAAAATCACAGGGTAATTGAATGGATTAAGAAAAAAAAAGACAACTCCACATACTGCCTCAAAGAATTTGGTTTCAGACCTAAAGATACACACTGAAAGTAAAGCTATGGAAAAAAAAATATTTCATGCAAATAAAAGTGGAAAAAAAAGTTGAAGTAGCAATATTTATTATAAGTGAAAAGAGACTAAAATCATAGTCTGTAACAAAAGAAAGAAGGGAATTACATAATGATAGAGGGACCTACCCAACAAGAGAATAGAACAAATATATATATTTATAGACCCAACATAGGAACACCTAATATATAATCAAATATTAACAAAGGGTAAAACTGACAGTAATACAGTAATAGTATTACTTAGATATAAGCAACAGTATTACTTATATTACCCTACACATTGATGGAATGTTCATCCACAGAGAAAATCAATAAGGAGACTGGTTTTGAATGGCACATTAGACCAGATGGATTTAACAAATATATACAAACATTTTATCCAAAGACATCAAAATACAGATTCTTTTCAAGAACACATGGAACATGTTAGACCACAAAACAGTCTCAATAAAATTAAGAAGGTTGAAATCATACCAAGTATTTTTCTGACCAGAACAATATGAAACTAGAAATCATTTATAAGAAACAAAAGTGAAAAACACAAAAACACAGAGGCTAAGCAACATACTACTAAACAAACAATGGATCAATGAAGAAATCAAAGAGGAAACAAAAAAATAAATGAGGACAATGAAAGAACAAACAAAATGGTTCAAATCTTTGGGACGCAGCAACAATAGTTCTAACAGGGAAATTTATAGCAATACAGGCCTCCCTCAAAAAACAAGAAAGGATCTCAAGGGCGCCTGGGTGGCTCAGTCAGTTGAGCATCCAGTTCTTCATTTTGGTTCAGGTCATGACCTCACAGTTCATGGGATCAAGACCCATGTGGGGCTCTGTGCTGATAGCATGGAGCCCTGCTTGGGATTCTCTCCCTTGTTCCCTCTCTCTGCCCTTCACTCTGTCTCTCAAAATGAATAACATTAAAATAAAAATAAAAACATTAAAAAAGAATCTCAAATAAACAATCTAACCATACACCTAGAGGAAATAAAAAAGGGAACAAATGATTCCCAAAGCAATTAAATAAAGTTAAAAACAACAGAAATATCAACAAAACCAAGAACTGGTTCTTTTTAAGTTTATTTATTTTGAGAGAGAGAGAAAGAGAGAGAGAGAGAATCCCAAGCAGTCTCCACACTGTCAGCAGGGAGCCTGACATAGGGCTTGAACTCACAGACTGGAAGATCATGACCTGAGCTGAAATCAAGATTGGCTGATTAACTGATTGGGCCACCCAGCCTCCCCCCAAGAACTGATTCTTCAAAAAGATAAAACTGATACAACTTTAGCCAGAGTTATCAAGAAAAAAAGAGAGAGAACTCAAAAAAACAAAGAAAATCAAAAATGAAAGAGAGGAAACAACTAAGACCATCAAAATACAAAGGACTATGAAAGAATACTATGAAAATTATATGCTAACAAATTAGACAATCTGGAGTAAATGTGAAAATTATTAGAAATATATGATCCCTATCAAAATACAGCAATTTTTACAAACTAGAATAATAATAAAATTTGTGTGGAACCACAGAAGACATCAAATAATCAAAGCAATCCTGATAAAGGAGAAGAAAGCTGGAAGTATCACAACCCCAAATTTTAAGATGTACTACAAAGCTCCAGTAAGCAAAACAGTATGGTACTGGTACAAATATACATGATATAAATCAATGGAACAGGATAGAGACCTTGGAAATAAACCCACATTTATAGGGTCAATTTATGACAAAGGAGGCCAGAATATATAATGGGGAAAATGCAGTCTTTCTGATAAGTGGTGCTGAGAAAACTGGAAAGCTACATGCAAAAGAATAAAACCAGACCACTTTATCATACTATAAGCTAAAGTCAACTCAAAATGGATTAAAGACCTAAACATGAGACATGAAGTCATAAAATCCTAGAGGAGAATACAAG
Organism: Crocuta crocuta; assembly: GCF_008692635.1. Taxonomy (NCBI): domain Eukaryota; kingdom Metazoa; phylum Chordata; class Mammalia; order Carnivora; family Hyaenidae; genus Crocuta; species Crocuta crocuta. The sequence goes on along the minus strand of NW_027532168.1, from coordinate 156,554 downwards.
CAGTAATGTCTCTCCTGTCAATCCTGGAAACATTTTTTTAAGATAGGTCTTCTGAGGCATGAGAAACACAAGCAAAAATAAACTATTGTAACTACATCAAAATAAAAAGCTTTTGCATAGCAAAGGAAACCAACAAAACAAAAGGGCAACCTACTGAATGAAGAAAAAATATTTGCAAATGATCTATCCAAGAAGGGGTTAATATTCAAAAAATATAGATGACATACAACTAAACACCAAAAATTCTCATTCAAAAAATATAGATGACTTATACAACTAAACACCAAAAATTCTCATTTGACAGAGGACCAAAACAGACATTTTTCCAAAGACAACATACAGATGGCCAACAGACACATTAAAGATATTCAACATCACTCATCATCAAATGCAAATGCAAAACCACAATGAAATAGCACTTCACATCTGTTAAAGTGGTTATGATCAAGAAGACAAGAAATAGGTGTCGGTGAGGATATGGAGACAAAGGAACCCTTCTGCAATAGGGATGTTAATTAGTACAACCACTGTGAAAACAGTATGGAGTAGCCGTAAAAAATTAAAAATATAATTACCATATAATCCAATAATTCTGCTAATAGTTATTTACCCAGGGACAACACAAATACTAATTTGAAAAGGCATGGGCTCCCTATGTTTATTGCAGTATTATTTATAAGAGCTGAGATGTGGAAGCAACCTAAGTGTCCATGAATAGACAAATGTATAAGGAAAATGTGATAATGTATATACACAATGGAATATTACTCAGCTTTGAAACAGAATGGGATTGTACCATTTGAGACCACATGGATGGTCCTGGAGTGTATTATGTTAAGTGAAATAAGTCTGACTGAGAAAGACAAATACCATATGATTCCACTCATAAATGGGATCTAAAAAATGAATAAACAGAAACAATCAGACTATAAAACAGAGAACTGGTGGTGGGGAGGAGTAGGGGGATGGGCAAAATGGGTGAGGGAGAGAGTGGGACACAGGTCTCCAGTTATGGAAGGAGTAAATTACAGGAATAAAAAGGAGAACATAAGTACAATCAATGATATGGTAACCATGACGCACAGATGGTAACTATACTTGTGGTGAACATAGCATAGTGTATAAACTACTCAAATCACTGCATTCATTGTATACATGCAACTGTACTTAATAAAACAAACTGAATCAGTAAAAAATAGAAAGTCTGAATAGACTGGTTATTAATAACATAAGAGAATTGGCAACCAAAAAACTCCCCCAAAAAAGAAGTCAGGACCAGATGGTTTCAAAGGTGAATTCTATCAAACACTTAAGAAGAGTTAATACTTATTGAAAGGAATAAAACTCCTTGACATGGTTCTTGGTAGTGGTTTTGGTACAGGACACCTAAAGTACAAGCAACAGCAGAAAAAATAAGTGCATCTACATCAAACTAAAAAGCTTCTCCATGGCAAAAGAAACCACCAACAAATTGCAAAGACACTGTACAGAATGGGTAAAAATATTTGCAAGCTATATATCTGATAAGGGGTTAATATCCAACATATATAAAGAACTCATACAACTCAATAGCAAAATAACAAATACTCCAATTACAAAATGGGCAAAGGAACTGAACAGACATTTCCCATATGTGAAAAGCCAATGGGTACATGAAAAGATGCTCAATATCACTAGTCATTAGGAAATGTAAATTAAAACCACAGTACAATTACTTCCTGACTATTAGAATGGCCATCATCAACAGAGTAGAGATGACAAATGCTGGCATGGATGTGGGAAAAGAGAATCCTGTGTATTAATGATGGGATTGTAAATTGATACAGACACCATGGAAAACAGTATGGAGGATCTTCAAAAAAATTAAAAATAAAGACAAAAAATATGATTTGTCATAAAAGTTATGCTAAGTGAACAAGGTTAAAGAAAGATACATACTGTATAATCTCACTTATGTGTGGAAGCTTAAAACAAAACAAAACCCTATCAAATTCATAGAAAGAAAGATCAGATTTGTGGTTACCAGAGGTGGAGGGTGGAGGAAGGTACAAACTTTCAGCTGCACGGTAAATAAGTACTAGGGCTATGATATACAACATCTTAATTATAGTTAACACTGCTGTATGATACATAGGAAAACTGTTAAGAGTAAATCCTAAGAGTTCTCACCATAAGGAAATCTTTTTATTTTGTCTCTTTTTTAGTGTATCTATATGAAATTATAGATGAACATATTGTGGTAATTGTTTCCCAATATATATAAATGAAATCATTATGATACATGCCTTAAATTTATACAGTGGTGCATGTCAATTATTTCTCAATGAAACTGGAAAAAAGTTAACAAAAATAATGCATTTTGAGAAACAGTAAATTAGAAAGACCAATAATGATCTGAATAGATGCTTTTTACGAGACATGTTAGAATCACAACTTATGTCATTTATTGGTCACATGGCAAGGAGCTGCATGTGACCTCTAGGATCTGAAAGTTGTTTCTATCAAGGACCTAAAACTTTCAATCCACAAGCACAAGGAAATGAACTCTGCTAATAACCTGGGCCACCTCAGAAGCAGATCTTTCCCATCTGAGCCTCCAATGTGACTGCAGCCTGCCTGGCTCATAGCATGTGGAGACCCTGAAACACAGGAATCGGCTAGATTGCTGCCAGGAGTTCTGACCTACAGGACCGAGAGGAACTGTGTTTTTGTTTAAGACACTAAAAGTGTGGTAATTTGTTATATATAAATAGAAATCTAATATAATCTTTGTTTTCAGTTTCTTCAAAAGTAATGTAGAAGTAATAGTATTTAGTTGACAGTACAGTTTTGAAAATTAAATATATATTCATTTATATATTATATTTGAAAACCATTATTCTTTTACTTTTCCATATCTTAATTTTTTTATGATTCCTCATTCCTTTGGGTGTCAGGAATATAAACTAAGTTAATTCTTGATTTTCCTGCAGTATATATATTATTAATCTGATTTCTAGGGCAGGTAGTTAGAGTTGCAACAACCTTCAGTTTGCAGGGGTTATCTGAGTTACAACCAATGAGGAGATGTACACTTTTCTATTGAATAAAACTGGTGTTTTGCAATAGCATCTTTTGAAAAATGGGTTTGGAAATTAAATTTCTTTCTGAACAAGTGTAGGCTGGTGCTTTCTTCTACAATCCTCTTAGCATAGCATTATTTTATCTGTTTTTGCTGTGAAAATGTAGTTCTGAATGATGTCTATGTACTTTTGGACTGTACTATTATAGAGATAAATTTTTTAAAAACTTATCCTACAAGGCACTGTTTTACACTTTCTCAGGGAAAAAAAATCAAATGGTTTACCAGAAAGTTCACTGTGTTTTGTTAGAAAATTGCATAAAGTGTTGATCTTTTATTCCAATATCAGATAAGGCTTCTTATTAGTCAATGCACTAGACTGCCAGTCCAATACAATCCATTTTTCAGACATACACATATCTTTTTCATCTGCTTCTTTAAGAAAACATAACTCTCTTACCTTAAGTTACCCTAGCACTTACTGATTCACACTGTGCATTCTCATTGGTATCTTTTTAAAATTTTTATTTTGGAAAGTTCTTCTTAGTTATAGTGTATGTCATGCTAATAGTTAGCCATTATTATCAACTTACTTTTATAAATTGGCCACAAAATGCAACAACAGTTAACAAGGAAAAGTACAATTAGTCTTACTTTTAAAATGTGTGAAATATAGGTAAACAAAAGTTTATTTCCTTGCTATTTTTTTCTCAGACAGTATGGAGAAATTATTGGTAGGTGGTAGACTATAGAAAACCACCTTTGTTCTTTGGGCCAATATTTAAGAAAGCTACTCATGGGGAAGAATGTAAAACATTTACTTGTGCTCCTTGGTTCCTGAAACATGATTTATACATGTGGCAGAATAGTATATTAAGATGTTAATTTTTGTCTCCTCACATATATGAAAGGGAATAATGAAAAAATTCTATTATTCTTTTCCCCTTCTCTCACCCATTGAAAACATTCTAATCAAGCATAGGTTTTCTAAAGTATAGGCTTTTCATATTTCCAGAAGAACTGTCTTTGAATTTCCAAATCCTATTTAGAGAAAATCTTCAGCCAGCTGATGAGTCGCTCAGCATCATTAAAAGCAGCAAAGATA
>NW_027532168.1:97972-152326 GCF_008692635.1 Crocuta crocuta | reverse complement strand
AAAATCAGCAAGAATATTTCTGATTATCCTTTTTTAAAAAAAAAATCTGCTGTGAGGAACAAATCCCAGTTTTAAAAGTTGTCAAAAGTTGGCAGAGAACAGAGGACAAGACCAATAGTTTCTTGTAGCAGAAGCAGCAAAGACAAGTAATGGCCATCACCATGTACTAAGACCTCTTCCCATTTCCAGGGAAAACATAAATCCCTTTGAGTTCTGTCCTAAGCACTAAAAAAGAACAAAGACCCCCAAGATTGCCTAAACCAGATGTCTCAGTGTCCATGATGAGTAGGTAAGGTACTCACATGACACTTAATTTCATTTAGAAATTTTAAAACCTAGTTATGTTTTTTTGTATATGAGTTTTATGAGACAAATTCTCATCTGTCTGTATGTTGGATATCTGACAATAAAAGAAAATACAAGTGGATAAGTGAAGACTGAGAAAAGGCAGAAGAAAACTTATATAAGAAAAAGGCCCCTTGGCTGGTAGCTTGTGATTTGCTTAGTGAAGAGATTGTAATATTCAGTTTTTCTTTTAATAAAGTATTCCTGATCCTCTAAAAGCTTTTCAGTAATGTCATAGTGGGATATAGAAGTGGTGAGAAGAGATTACGGCCACTGAAGATTAGTTTGGTTACATATTATGCAAAAGCATTAATGCTTTGTCAGACTTAAACCTCACAAAATGTTAGGGTTACATAAAATTTATAGATGCTCTCGGTAAAGTTTTCTTTATTCCTGAATAGGCACTAAATAGTACTTCTTTTAGGAAGTAATGAATGGTTACTGGTGAATCTTAAATTCCTCAGTGATTTTATTTATTTATTTATTTACTTAAAGTTTATTTATTTTGAGAGAGAGAGAGCATGCATGAGCAGGTGCACATGAGCAGGGGAAGGACGGAGAGAGGGGAGGGAGAGAATCCTAAGCAGGCTGCTTGCTGTCACTGCAGAGAACAATGCGGGGCTTTATCCCATGAACTGTGAGATCATGATCTGAGCTGAAACCAAGAGACAGATACTTAACTGACTGAGCCACCCGAGAGCCCCTAGGTATATGTCTAGCTAATTTCTACCTAAAATATGTACTGCTTTTTTCACAAGTGCAACTTAAAATGTAATTTTGTTAGCTCACAGTACAATGTTACTTATAATCTGTTAATTTATTATGTATTCACAACTTTAAAATATAGGCCATAAAAATTAAAATGAAAGGTAAATTAATATCTGAAATGTATGATTTTTAATGCCCTGGACAGTTCTGCTCTTTCCTTCTGAGGATGTATCCCTCAAGCTGTCTCTTTTTGATTCAGAAAATTATATAAATGTTCCACATGTTAATTATCTAGAAAACTATACAAAAATGTTAGAAGTGGGAGAAGATATAAAAACCATCAAACTAATAACATGTTTTAACATTAAGTTTTAAAGTACAAGAAAATAATCCTGATAAATAATTCTGATAAAATCTAATGAACTCATTACATTTGTGGAATACTTTTCTATTTTGAATTGTAAATGAAGTGTGTTCCCTCAAATTTCAAGTTAAAATTTAAAGATAACCAGTTTTTCAGGAATCTTTGGAATCATGATACTTTAGAAGCAAACAAGGACAATGTAATTCTATGTTAAAACATAAAACTGACTGGATTTAAACCCCTCTAAGAAACTAATGCAGGACTTAAAAATCATGAAAAACATTAACAAAATATATATGGGGCTTCCTTTTTCTAGCAGAGGCAGCTTCAGCAATTACCATCAATTAATTAACTGTAAATTTAAATATAAACACAAGAGTGAATAAAACATAAAAACAACAAGCCAAAGAGAAAACAAGGTTTTCAGTAATACCTCTAGACACATCTGATTGAAATCATAGAAAATCAAAGAGAAAAATATAAAAGTAGACAAAAACAATTACCATTAAATGTCTGACATTGGACAGTCAGAAGATAGTAAAATATTTTCAATCTGCTGGGGGAAAAATGTGCCTTCTTAGATATCTATAACCAGTGACAGTATCTGTCAAGTTTGAAGACAAAATAGAATTGAGATAAATAAAAACTGAGAGTTCACTATCAAGAGACCCACAGTAAAGGAAATTTTAGAGGATTATTTCACATAATAGGAAATGATTCCAGTAGAGGATACATGTGACTGAAGTAATGAAGAAAACCTGAAATAACAAAACTAAACTAAACTAAACAAGACCCCAAAAAATCTGTGTGAAATAATGATAGGGATTCTTGATAACTTAAACTCTTCCTCTTCTTACAGAGATGAGAAAATGAGACTAGCAAGTTAGATTACATATAGTGATTTTAAATTATATAGTGGAAACAAAATCCTCAGGAGCAGCTCTCTTTTTTTTCTAATTTTTTTGATGAACATGTAAAACTTGTATAATAAAATAGAAATTATAAAACTGAGTATGGAGATTATTTTCACCATTAAGAAGAATTGAGTTCAGCCCTCAAATTTAATGAGTGTCTGCTAGTGTTACCACCATTTTTTTTACAGCTTTGAGAAGTTTGGTACTGATGTGCATCAAAATATGTTGTAAATGAACAAGGTTAAGTAATCAACATGCATAACTCCAGATTCTTCCTTGCCATTCTAATGAGCTGGAGTACTCAGTGAAGTTCACTAAATAGATCTGGAGAGTACACTTCTAATAAATGATGAACATAATTCACATGAACATTATAATTAAAGACATAAATTTAATTTTTGACTTATATAAAAATTATGTATTTTAAATTTAAGTGTAATTAGAATTTGTTTTAAAAAAGGCTTCCTTTAGTCCATTTAAACTTTTCTCACAAGTCATTTAGGATTTAAAAGTCAGAGGAGTACGTGAGTCCCAAAGAAGGGATTTCTTTACTACTTCAGTAAAAATTACTCATTTCCAAAAGAATAAGCATTCTTTTTAATCTTCAAGCATAGGATTTATATGATTAACAGACATTTCAAAATTGAATTAAAAATGCATCAGCAACATGTTGCAAATATTCATCATGGATTTACTAATAGTATATTTCTAGTTATGAACTCCTTGAATAGTAAATGGTTTCATATATGTATTTTTCTATCTTATGTTTCATGCTGATTAAATTATTTACTAAGAGATCATCTATGTGATATTTCTCCTATCTCATGTAATTGACATATTAAACTCCCTGATTTTTACTCTCTATACTTTTATGAGAGAAGTTTTAAAATTTGATTTTGGTTTTGGGGTGCCCTGGTGGATCAGTTGGTTAAGCAGCTGACTTTGGCTGGGGTCCTGATCTCATGGTTGGTTAGTTCAAGCCCCATTGGACTCTGCCAGTGTGGAGCCTGCTTCTGATCCTCTGTTTTCCTCTCTCTCTTCTCCTTACCCACTCACGTATGCATGCTTTCTCTCTCAAATTAACATTTGAAAATCTTTCGATTTGGATTTTTACATGTATTGGAATAATTCAAACACGACATAACTTGGCGAAAAGATAAATGCCTGACAAAATTAATACTTTTGATCTGATAGGACAATGTAAACGACAAAAGACAAGAGGAAATGGCAAATAACGAGAGATCTTAATCTAAAAGGGAAGAAGCATGAGTTTTGAATATATGGTATTTAAGGTCAATTACATACTGCAGATACTATATTGTAAGGCTAAAAAGTCTTATCTTAAAGGTACCTGATTTGATAATTAACATAATTATCAATTATCAATTGAATTGATAGAAGCAGATAGAAAATCAAATGAATCTGGTAGGTTTAAGCCAATGAAGTAAAAAAGAGTAAGAAAAACTAATTTGGAGCCTATTACAACAATTCAAGGTGAGGAGTATTATAAGCTAATAAAATAAATAAAATATTTTGAATAATAATGATAAGAATAATAAAAATTATGAGAACTAAAAGTTACTACATGAGTAGTATATGCAAGCTTTTTTGAGAAACAAAAACATTAAGAGAGAATTTTCAATGGTAAGTGTAACAGAAAATAAACAGAAAACTTCTCTAAAAATGGAGAATGAAAAATTGAGGTATCATTTGTAGAAGTAAAGGGCTTAAGAAAAAAGATTTATTTTTCATTCATTAATTTAACTGATATTTATTGATTTTCTACTATGCATTGGGAATTATTCCATATGATGGGGGTAAAAATATGAAGAACAATGTTGTTGCCTTAGTGGAATTTACACTTGATGTATGAAATAGGCATTCATTAAATAGCCCACATAGAGATGTGAAATTACAACCACAATTAAACTTACAAAAAGGTTCATGATGCTAGGAAACACACTATAAGGAAGATTTGGTCTGATGGAAGAATGGGAATGATTTCCTGAAGATATGACTACTGAGTTCACTTGGGATAGAATTGCAGTAGGAAAAAGCACAAGGCTGTGACCAAACATTGAAGAATCACCACAGTAGTTCCCCCAGTAGGACACAGTGATAAAATACTTCAATAAGAAGGTCTTAGCAGAGTTTTTTTGTTTGTTTGTTTGTTTTTTTTTAACTGAGAAGAACAAAGATTTTGTAAAACCAGTTACTGGCCAAAAAGACATGATATGTAAATAAAAATGTGAAATTTTGGCTTCAATTACTTTCCTTAAATGTGGCACCCTGATAAGCATTGAGATAACAGAGGAAGTAGCTTACTACAGACTTTACTTTTCTAGTCTTTTTTTATAATAAAATATGCCCAGATGTAAATTTATCATTTTCCAAATACCATATTTAAAATTTTAGGCTATCTGAATGACACAAACAATGAGATTTTTCCTGCTACAATTTCTCTTATAACACAATATACTCTCTTCCTGTCAAGCATCTTATATAAATTACTACAATGTTAATGTTAAATGTTATTTTAACACTTGTGTTTGAACTCCAACATAGAATTATATTACTTATTTTATTAGCTCATTTACCACCTACTATGCTATATTATTAGATAATTCTTCGAACATGATTTGTTTGGGGTTACTTCTGGTAGTAATTTAAGCACCCCTTTGGCATGCCATTTACTGTGTGTTTCTATAACTGTTCTATAACTGTGGTCTTTATTAAAAAAAACGCTAATCCAATCAGCACTTAAGACAACTGTTAGAATCAGATGAGAAATTGATTGGTACTGAAGTCATACATGGTACCATGTAATTTATAAATTCTTTATCAAAAATATACTCAAGCCATCACCTTTTAGTGGGATTATTTATGTTAATATAGATTTTAAATAATTTTTATAACATTTAATGATTTATGAATCTTTACTTCCATATTTACAATACACTAAGTAATCAGAACCTTCTACTCTCATTGTTTATATGTACGCTTTATAATTATAGATATAAATACAATATAGATATTATTCAGGATACCTATAACTAGCAGTAGTGGTAACTGATCCACTACTTCCACAATCAAATTTACATAAAATATATAACATACATAATATATATACAATATATATACATGCTTTACTGTGTATTGTAGATAATATGATTATATACATTTAAATTTCATTTGTAAGTTATTTTATAATGTAGCTTCTAGATAGAGAAAGGAAACTGAGATTTTATTATTGAAATATATTTAACAATTTAGCAGAGGAATTTTAATACTTTTACAGTTTTAATTTTTTATTTTCGTGTGTAGGAATAAAATCAAGATATTTTTATCACTGGGGCCAATTTGATATTATGAAAAACATCCTACAAAAATATGCTTATTAAACACATGGGAATATGACTACTATCGTTACATAATTATAGTATCATAATATTTCATATGGGCCCTTTGAGTCATAGTTTTATATTTGACTTGACTATTATTTTGATGCTTATTTTTGTGATGATTAATTGTTGTATTCCCATTGAAACTCACTTAAAAACTGACATAGTAATTAAAATGTTACCTGGATTCTAATTACGCAGGGAGAGCTATTAGTATCTTGTGTAACTTCATTGAGATACTTCTTTCTACAATGTAGTTTATGTATAGTCTGAAATTTGTATATACTTTACTGAATGCTTTTCATTTGTTGTTGTTCATTTGTTTTTCCTCTATTACTAACAATGTTCTGTAGTCTTCCTTTTCACTGACCAAAATCACCATGAAATGAATCCATGATATTTTAGTAATTTTCAGGTAAAAGCATTTTCTGTCCTATATTACCTCATTTATTACTTTTTATCAGATTTAATATTTATTTCCTTATTCTCCCACCAGTATTGGACAGAATATGATGACCTATTAATTTCACTTTTTCTGTTTTTCCTTTTAGGACTCCTTGGTTTTCTATTTCATTGCATCTGGGGAAGCAAGAATAGGGAAACAAAGGAAAAGAATTTCCCCTGTTATATCAAGAAAACAACATAAACAAAGTCAAAAGACATATAAACTTTGAAAGAAAATACTGTAATTAACATATTACAAAGAATTCTTACTTAGGATTCTTACTGAGATATGAAAACAAAAAATCCATACAGAAAAATTAAGATATAAAACTATTGCAGACAACATGATAGATAGTATACACAAAATTCTAAAGACTCCACCACAAATCTGTTAGAATGAATAAACAAACAGAAAAGTTTTAGGATACAAAATCAATACAGGAGACATTAAGAAAACAAGTCTATTTACAATTGCATCAAAAGGAATAAATTACTTAGGAATAAACTTATCATAGGAGTTGGAAGAGCTGAATACTCAAAACTACAAGGTATTGATGAAAGAAATTGAGGCACAAATGGAAAGAGATCTGTGCTCATGGATTAAAGGAATATTGTTAAAATACCCATACTACCAAGGCAATCTATTGTTTCATTGCAATTCTTATAGAATTCCAAAGGCATTTTTTTTACAGAAATAGAACAATCCTAAAATTTGTATAGAATCACGAAAAACAACAAAAGCCAAAGCGACCTTGAAAGAACAAAGCTAGAGGCACAATCGTCCCTGATTTCATACTATATTCCAAAGCTATAGTAATCAAAACAGTATGATATAGGCATAAAAATACAGACTCATAAATCAGTGGACTAGTATAGAGGGCCTAGAAATAAGCACATGCACATTTGTTGAATTTACCACAAAGGAGCCAAGTATATTCCACTGGTGGAAAAAGACAGTCTCTTCATTAAGCGGGCCTGGGACAACTGGACAGTCATATGCAAAAGAATGAAACTCCATCCCTATCTTACACAATATACAAAAATGAACTCAAAATGGATTAAAGACTTGAACCTAGGATCTAAAACCATAAAATTCCCTGTAGAAAACCCTGGTGAAAAGCTCCTTAATAATGGTCTTGATGGTGATTTGGGGGTTTACACCAAAATCAAAGACAACAAAAGCAAACATAAACCAGTAGTATTACACCAAACTAAAAAGCTTCTGCACAATAAAGGAAATCACCTATAGAATGAAAGAAAATGTTTGCAAACCTTGTATCTGATAAGTGGTTGATATTCAAAATATACAAAGAACTCACACAACTCAATAGCAGTAATCATCACCATCATCATCATCTGATTAAAAAATGGGCAGAAGGTCTGAATAGACTTTTCTAATGAAGACATACAAATGATCAACTGGTACTCGAGATGTGACCAACATTGCTAATCACCAGGGAAATGTAAATCAAAGTCACAATGATGTAAATCACACCTGCTATCAAAAAGAGATGAATCAAATCAAAACCACAATGATGTAAATCATATCTGTTACCAAAAAGAGATGAAATAGCAAGTGTTGGTGAGGATGAAGATAACAGGGAATCCTTGTGCATTGTAGGTGGGATTGTACACTATTAAAACCATGACAGAGTTTCCTCAAACAAGTGAAAATAGAACCATGAAATGATTCAGCTATTTTACTTCTAGATATTTACCCAAAGAAAATGAAAACACTAACTTGAGAAGATACAAGCATTCTCATGTTCACTGCAGCTTTATTTATAATAGCCAACACATGGAATCAACATAAGTGTCCATTGATAGATAAATAAAGAAAATATGATACACAGAGACAAGAAAGAAGGAAATCTTGTCATTTGCAACAACATGGATGGACCTTGAAGGCATCATGCTAAATGAAATAAGTCAAACAGAGAAAGACAAATGCTATATGATCTCATTTATATGCAGAATCTAAAAAAAATAAAAAATAACAGCAAAACCAAAAACCCACTAGCTCATAGAAGCAGAGGATAAACTGGTGGTTCCCAGAGTTGGGGGATAGAGTGGATAAAATGGGTGAAGGTTGTTGAATGTTACAACCATACAGTTATAAAACAAATAAGTCATAGTGACTATAGCGAACAATACTGTAATGCATATTTGAATGTTACTAAGAGTGGATATTAAAAGTTCTCATCGTCAAAGAATTTGTAATTATGTGTGGTGATGGATGTTAACTAGACATATTATGGTGATTATTTTGCAATATATACAAATATCTAATCATTATGTCATACACCTGAAATTAATAGAATGTTTTATCAATTGTATCTCAAAATTTTTTAAAGTAAGCACCTAAAGCCTATAATTGGTTACATAAACCACTGATGTGATTTATAAGGTATCTACAGAGTAGGAAAAACACATTATAGAATTTTTACAGTCAGGTGTTTTTACCCCATTAAGTTTTTCTCTTTCTTTCTTTGTGTGGAGAAGAAAAAATACACACACTAAAACAAAAACCAACAAGGAACTTTTTCCTGAGAAGAGGTAACACCAAGGATTTTTGTACTAGAAATGCATCAAAGCCCAAATAGGTACTACCTCTAATGACTCCATGCCAAGTGATTCAAAAGCACAGAACCATCACCACAGTCTTTTGATTCAGGTATTAAAAATCAGAAGGGGAAAAATTAAGAATCAGATTAAATTATATTTGATAATGATTGGAGAGCAAATAGAGGTACTGAATTGAGTTATATACAGGTAAATTTCTTTAAAGCTTACTACCATTATTTGATATTGTTCTATGATTAGAACTATCTAATGTTCAAACTACTATCCTGAAGAGATATCTTTTGGTGAGAAAAAAGTATAAGATGAATGGAAGAACAAGTTAAACCTCAGCTATCTACTCTAAAGAGCCAAGGTTTTCAATTAGACCAGAACAGACTCTAAGCACCACCCTGAGTTCTAAAATAGTACTTCAGAGTTTAATTAATATAACATATAGGATTCTTCTTGCAAACCCTAATTAAATGATGGGAAAGACTATATATATTTTTTTCTATATCTTACCATGGATGAAATGTACTCTAAGATAGGAAGAAATTTTGAAGTCACCTAGTCCATTCATTCACATATTAATCTTGTCCTTTTTTCTATATATTATGACATTTAAAAGATATTGTTTTCCAAGAAGAGACTGACCCAACAAATTCTTAGAGATAGGAAAGAGCTCAATGGGTGGATGCCATTATATGCAAACCAGCAGTTCTGAGTCAATACACCAAACTGCTTTTATCTAATTCTTATACACCAAGCCCATATTTCCATGGTTCAGATCATCCCAGAACCAGGTACAAGGCACCTAGAGACCAATTTTACAGCCATAAGCTTTCCAGAACAATTCTTGCTAACCAGCCCTATGCTGTTTGTTCTGCTTTGCCTTGCCTTTGGAAACCCCATTAAAGGGTTTAGCTTAGGCTGTCCCCCAGATTCCTGCTTTTGCCTTCTGATCAAAACCTTATGCTTCTCTTGTGGCTCTACACAACATAGCATTTTCCATCCTCTTAGGAAATTTAGGTAATTAATTCCTTTTTCAAAAAAAAGGAAAAATAAGACTTTAATAAGATACGATTTTTCATGCATTTCAAAGGCAAAGTTGGACAACACACTAAGGCATCTACAGAAAAAGGTCCTTTTATAAACTGCTGGAGGGCATGTACCAATATGTAAAACAAAAAAGATATTTATGTATGTTTGGTCCAATATTCTCACTTTTAAGAATGTATCATAAATATAATTTTTAGTTGTAGACATGTATTGCTAAATAAATACAAAACAATAATTGGCACCATTATTCATTGGGTCATTATGTGTAACAGCAAAATGTTGTAAACAGTCCGAACTCCCAGTCATAGAAGACATCTTTACAATAGAATAGTATATAGCTATTAAGAATTAAGGGAAGAGTGCTAAAACCCAATATGTAGTTATTCTGAGAATATATTTAGCATTAGAAGCACAGTGAAAAGAATAAGACTTTGTTATAAATTTCTTTTAATATTAATTGCTTTGAGAGTTGAAGCTTGTTAAAATTGTATATATTCCAAAAATAAAATAAATCTAAGATGGTTAAAAACTCAGATCATGAAATCAAATACAAAAGAGGATCCTGATGTATGGGACCACAAAAAAAACCCTGAATAACCAAAGAAATCTTGAGAAAGGACAAAGCTGCAAGCACACTACTAAATCTCAAACTATTTTACAAAACTATAGTATTCAAAATAGTATGGTACTGACAAAAACCAAACACAGATCAATGGGACAGAATAGTAAGCCCAGAAATAAACCCATGCTTATACGGTCAATTACACTAAGTCAAAGGTGGCAAATTGGGGAGAAGACAGTCTCTTCAATAAATGGTGCTGAAAAAACTGGACAGCTACATGCAAAAGAATGAAATTGAATCACTTTCTCACACTCTACACAAAAATAAACTCAAAATGGATCAAGGGCCTAAATGTAAGACATACCAATGAAACTCCTCAAACAAAACATGAGCAGTAAATTTTGGCCACTGGTCTTGGCAATATTTTTTGGATCTATCTCTTCAAGCAAGGGAAACAAGAGCAGAAAGAAACAACTAGGACTGCATCCAACTAAAAGCTTTTGCACAACCAAGGTCACCATTTACAAGATAAAAAAGCAACCTACTGAATGGTAGAAGATATGTGAAAATGATGTATTCAATAAGGAGTGAATATCCAAAATATATATTAAACAAACTCCTACAACTCCATGGAAAGAAAACAAGTAATCCAATTTAAAATGGACAGGTCTGAATTAACATTTTTCCAGAATATATACAAATAGCTGATACATGAAAAGCTCAATATCACTCATCATTGGGGAAATGAAAATCAAAACCACAATGAGATATCACTTCACACCTGACAGAATGGCTACTATCAAAAATACAACAAATATTGGTGAAGATGTGGAAAAAAAAGAAATCTGTATGCATTGTTGGTGGGAATGTAAATTGGTGTAACCACTGTGGAAAACAGTTTGGAGGTTACTAAAAAAATTAAAAACAGAAATACCATTCATTTAGCAATTCCACTTTTGGATATTTATCCAAAGAAAATGAAAACACTAATTCAAAATGACATATTCATTCCTATGTTTATTGCAGTATTATTTACAATAGCTAAGATATAGAAGCAACATAAATAACCATTAATAGGTGAATGTATAAAAAAGATATGTGTATATTTAATGGGATAGTACTCAGCCATAAAAAAGAATAAGAATGTACCATTTGTAACATGGATGGATCAAGAGGATATTATGCTAAGCGAAATAAGCCAGAGAAAGACAAATACTATATGGTTTCACTGATATGTAAAATCTAAAACAAAAAACAAATGAACAAAACAAAACAGAAGCAGACTCATAAATCCAGAAAAGATGTTGGTGGTTGCCAGAGAGGAAGGGGGTTGAGAGCATGGGCAAAACGGGTGAAAAAGATTAAGAAGTACAAACTTCCATTTGTAAAAGAAATAAGTCATAGGATATGAAGTACAGCACAGGAAATAGACTCGATATTATTGTAGTCACTTAGTGTGATGACAGATGGTAACAGACTTACCGTGGTTATCATTTCATACTGTATATAAATGTTGAATCACTATGTTGTAAACCTGAAACTAATACAATATTGTATGTCAACTGTCAATAAAAAATTCAAAAATTTAAGAAACCATTGAAAAAAATTAAGAAAATGTTGAACAAGGTAGTCTACTACTCATAGGTGTATATGTGTGTATGTACATACGTGTCTGAGTATGTATACATGTATGTTTGTACATATGTTCTCCCTAGTATATATAAAAAATAAAGACATATTTTCAAAGGAAAAAGAAAAACATAACAGCTTATTAAATTGATACAATGAAGCTATATATTTTGCAACTTTGAACAGAGTTCTTAGACTACATTATTATAGGGACATAACTCAAACCAAAATGAACTCTAGAGAAGACTTAAATGTCACTTAGAAGGTTATCTGAATTTTAAAATGCTTTATCTGATTATTAATACTAGGAGATATAATGTGTTAAATGCATACAAAATAATATGGTTAAATTATTCCTAAAATATGTTCAATTTCAGAATCAGATTCTTCTGAATAACTTTTAACTCAGATATATTGTTACTTCCATTTTACACATATTTTTGTGTTGGTTGCTCGCCTATGTTACAATGAATACCAATAAAGTCATTCTATTTTTGGTGAGGTTATTCTTTTAATTGTTCAATTGCATGTTCATGCAGTACTTCAAGAACTAAAACATTTGCTGGGTTAAATAGTTCTCTTGGATGTCTAGTCAAAATGAATTTTAACCAGCTTCATTTCTCTTTCATATTCCCTGAGCTATGGAGAAAATTTTGCTTTCGACATTATAAAGGAAATCTCTCCCCTTTCATGTTTGCAAAGTTCTCTTATACTAGTGAAGGTCCTTCTTTTGAGAAGTCAGACTTTTTATGTACTATGCACACAATTGAAGTTACAATAATATAAAGCGTTATGACCAAATTTGTACATAATTGAGTAACAGCTATGCTATTATTATTGCCTGGCAAGGAGAATTTGTTAAAGCAAGCAAGCAAATAAATATCAATTGAAGTAATTTTTCTTAATAGATACTAAAATGTGGGAAATATGCCATTTCAAGTTTATGAAATATGGTGACTCAGTTTCCAACTTTTGTTTTAATATCCTGGAATACCTCATATGGTTCAAAAATATAAAAAGTATTTATTCATTGAATATTATTCATTCATTGAATGTTTGGAGGTGCCTGGATGGCTTAGCCAGTTAAGTGTCTGACTCTTAATTTTGGCTCAGATCACAACCTCATGGTTTGTGAGACTGAGCCTTGAGCTGGGCTCTGCGCTGACAGCACTGAGACTGTTTAGGATATCTCCCTCTCTTGCTTTCTCTCCCTCTCTCTCTCCCTCTCTCTCTCTCTCAAAAATAAAGTTTAAAAAATAAAAAAAGAAAGTTTGAGGAATCCCTCCCATCCTCATAGTCAATAATCATTATTGTATATGCTCTTATAAGTATACAATATCTTACAGTTCTTTTAGGCCATTTAGGTAGTTTATCAATTGTTGATTGAATTACAATTACTTTCAGCAGTTTCACTAAAAGCATTGGCTTTATCAGTATTTCAATATTATCATCACAGTGTATATCTACATTCCAACAGTGATTTCAAATAAAATAAAATTTTATTTCAAGCAAAATATTTGCAGAAGGGATAAAACTTTAATTTACATTGACAAATTTCTATTTCTAAGTATACTAAATACATATACACACCCACTATATATATATATATATATAGTATATATATATATGGACATATATACTATATATATATATAAGGACATGTGTATATATATGCAACTATTAACATTTATGAACTAACCTAAAAACTCTGATCATAATATTTTAATCTTATAGTGAAATATGTTAAAATACTAAATATTAACAAAATGGAAAAATTTGCTAGGTCTAATCTAAGTGATACAAAAATATTTCATTCAATCACAGCTCATTATAAAGTCAGTTTATGATAATGTAAGGAAGACATTATTGTAGACGTGTGTAAAGTGGCACCCCTGTTATGCCGTGTACTATAGCGAGTTTATTTTTAAACTAAATACAACCCATTCCTCAGGTAAGCTTCAAGTCATATTTTACAACATAAAAGACAAGACATAAAAAGAATAGCTATGCTGATACTGAGATTGGTGGAAAAGTGAATCCAGCCTATGTACTGACTAGTTCATAGTAAAATTTTAAACAAGGTTGTTAAATGAATAATTAGTGCTCAAGAGCAGGAATATGCAAAATACAACAATTGGACCCAATCTGGCCCACCACCTTTATTTGTAAATAAAGTTTTATTGGAACTCAATAATGTTCATATGTTTATTTACTGCCTAGGTCTGTTTTCATGCAAAAGAATTGAATAGTTAGAATAGCAACTCTGTGGGCTTTTACCTATAAGTTGGCTGACTCCAGCTGTATCTTGGCAGCTGGATGCAGATGAGTGAAAGACATCAGGCAAGGCCAGCAGAACCGTGAAGTCAACTTACAAAATCAGATAATAAGTCATAATATTTTTAAAACATTAAGTGTTGGAGTGGAATGTTATATAATAGAAGATATATGAAACATTTAATGTGAAAAAAACAAGGTTTAGAATGTCCCATCTATTTCTATTGTGTAAGTACAGAAGATAGATACATAGCTGTAGACAGAAGTATATAATACTGAGTTTTTATTGGCAAAGAAAATTTATTTAAAGATATAGATATCTGAACAGTGATTGAGTTACTTTTCTTGAGTACTCAGTGCACTTATTATTACATACTCTTACATGTAGAAAACATCATTGAAAAATTTTCCCTATTTTTACTTTTTTATCCATAAATATTTGCTATTATTATCTTTTAAATTTCTGCCAATTAAATAATAAGGATATCTAGAATTTACTTCAAACAATCAAGGGATAACATTGGTCATGAGTTGATACTTGTAGAAGTAGGTGGTAGTGCATAGGGCTTTCTTATTAACACATTCTGTATTTAGGGTATGTTTAAATGTTCCATATGAAAAGGTAAAAACATCTGTATTGATTCATTATTTTTTAATTACAATGCTCAATTCTTTTAGAATTTGTTACATTTACTTTAACATTTAATATTTGTTCAAACATTGAAATAATTTATTCAGATAACATTTTATAAAGTTTGGTTACAATAATGACATTTCAGGCAAAATTATGAGACCTAAGAAAAACGTTTTAAAGAGGGTCATTTTCCAAGTCAATGATTCCTAAAGGAACCCTGGGGAAGGAAAGGGATCTAGTGACACCTATAGAATGATTTAGCTAATTTCAGTAAGGAAAGTTGATAAAATGTCTTAAATACCTCTAACCATCTATTCAACACTATTACTACTCTGAGAATTGTATTTCAAAAAACATTATTGACACTTATGCTTTTGTAGGAGCATCTTGTATATTCAAGAAGCCTGGAATTAGGAATTTGCCTATATTTTTTTGGTATAGTTTTAACAGAATATTCTGCCTGTCTTTATCTTTATAAATGTAAACAAGAAGTTAAATTTATTGTTTAATAGTAATTCCATTGAAGCATGTCCTATATGTTTCCTCACTCTGTAGAATGAGCGGAATTACCCAATTATACATAGTTTTGTGTACGTTTGAGCAAAGTCTTCTCAAATGTGGTCTTCTGTGAGAAGACTGTTCTAGGCTTAGGAACTATCAGTGTAAAGGCCATGTGGCAGGAGGTCAGTATCAGTTTAGGAAAAGCTAATAGTAGAAATGTTCTGATCATTATCCTGAAGAATATGTTATTTTTCAGACTTAATGGAAATAATTTAAAACTTACAGTTTTTGTCAGTGGTAAAGTTTTTCAAATGTCTCTGTAGCCAAACTGACTCTTCAGGTTGTGTCCTTGATCACAATTCCCAATAGTATAGATATGAGATGTTGTCACACCTAGTATATTCGTCTCCTTTCCCTCAGAAGTCTGGAATTTACCGTATATATTCAAACCACAAGCAGCTGGCCACTGTGTGTGTAGAGAGAAAACTAGTGCAACAGAGATTCATGAGTTTAGGCAAGAAGTTCTTCTTTTCCTCTCCGGATAATAGGAGGCACCCTCCTCACAATATTCACCACCAAAGCACAAAGCATTCACTTGATTTTGATGACTATTGATTATTAATATCTATATGTATTATGCTCCTTATTTTTATTTGGAATCTCTATATGTTCCTTGCCAAAAATACACTTGACAAAGCAACAAGTAGCCAAATTTGCTTAACCCTGTAGTAGTTCAATATAATCTTTCCCCTTTTAACTTTTTAACCTTGGTCTAAAATAACATTAACTTCTGCCAACATACCTGCAACTGCAGCAAAATTTAGGAAATTAAAACTCTAGAGTCTATTCTGTCCTGTTTTCCAGGTCATTGATTACAGTATAGATTTTCATTTGGAGAATACTTTTTTTTTTCCAGAAAAGTATCCATTTAGAAATACTTAGTACATTGCCACATTAAGATTTTCTTGTTCATGTTTAAATGATTATTTGCATGGTGGCTGAAAACTTATAAATAGCTTAAAATACGCTTTTAAGATGTATGAAATATTTTTTCTTTCTTTTTTTTTTAATACAAACTAAGTCACTTACCAAACTGTTACATTTTTTTATTCTTAAGGCATTACTCAATTTACATACTAAAACATGCTTGGCCTGAAAAATATATATAATATGTAATTCTTTTAAATCATAAAATCATTTTTTGGGTATTTAATGTGTTCTATTCACTCAGCTAGTATCCAATTACCAATTTTGAGCAACTTCTACATGTAGGGTTCTCGGATGGGTGCTATAAGGTATACAAGTAAATATAACGGAGAAAGATCTAGAACAGGTATAGGTCCCAAATCCATATAGATGAAAAAACACAATGTGATATGAAATATAAAAGGTAATTTGCACCTGACACAAATACATGGCTGATGGGAAGAGTTCTAACATGACTCCCCAAATCTCTGTACCCTGAGGTACAGATATTGCATAATCCCTGGGACTAGGAATATGGCAGAGTTCACCACTGTGATTAGTTTTTGCCAAATGGCACAGCTGGCTTTAAGAAAGGGAGATTATCTTGGGTTACCCTGACCTAAACAGGTTAGCATTTGAATAGTAAAGTTCACTCAGACCTGTTGCAGAGGTAGAAGTCAGAGGGATGCCCTCCAGATAGCCTAGGAGAAAGTAAACATCCTTGTTGTGACTCCCTGTAGGGACGCTGTGAGATGGAATGTGGGCAGCCTCCTGGAGTCTACAAGGACTTCTAGGTTGACAACCAGCAAAGAAATGGGGCCTTATTCCTATAGCCGGAAAGAACTGAATGCTCCCACAACTACGGGTGCTTGATAAAGGACCGTAAGCTTCAGGTCAAAAATTTTAGCATGTGAGGCTCTGAGCAGAGAATCCAATAGGTCATGCCCTGAGTTCTGACCTAAGAACTGAGAAAATTGAGGAATGATTTTTAAAAATATTTAACTATTTATTACTATGGTTTATTTTTCATGAAAGTAATACCTAGATAAAATAGTAGAAAACTAATATCCATAATGAACAATAGAAAAGTAAAGGGAAAGAAGTTTGAAAATCTTACTTTATCATCACATTAACACCTACTTCCCTTCATGAAAGGTAAAGCACTGTTAGCAGATTGAAGTCCATCTGTTCTATGAATTTATATACACATCTATGTAATCATATGTACATTGAAAAAAGTGGATCAAGCCAAAAGCTACTTCATTTTTCACCTAAGTGTCATAGAGTTCTCTCTAGGTTGTTACATGGAGATCTACTTCATTTCCACACATCTTCTCTAAACCCCACCCTACCTCCCAGTTGATGAACTTCCACTTTATTCCAACTTTTCTTATTATAAACATTTTGGCAATGAATAGCATCATAAAGATGATTTAGGGCATATATAACATCATTTCTTTTGGATAGAATTGAAGTAAAATTGATGGATAAAAGTATATGCCCAGCGAAAATGGTAACAGATAACTGCCAAATTGCCTTACAAAATAATTCACTGGTTTACATTTCCATTAGTAGCCAGTGTTGTCTCCTCATATACCTTCACCAACATTTGAAGTTAGCAATCTTTTAATTTTTGCTAATATGGGTGAAACATTTATTTCATTTCACTTTGAATTTCTCTCATAATAGTAAGGTTAAATATTCCTTTAAATGACTATTGGTTTTGGGGCGCCTCTATGGCTCAGTCGGTTGAGCGTCTGACTCTGGCTCAGGTCACGATCTCACGGTTCGTAGGTTCAAGCCCAGTGTCGGGCTCTGCGCTGAAAGCTAGCGCAGAGCCTGGAGACTGCTTCAGATTCTGTATCTTCCTCTCTCTCTATCTCTCAGAAATAAATAAAACACATTTTAAAAAATTTAAAAAAAATAAATGACTATTGGTTTTTAGATTTCTTTTTAGATATTTTAGATTTCTAGCTTTTGGTGTCATATGACATACCATACAAGTTGCATGAGATTGAATACATTACTCTATATATGCCTTCCTATTTTTATTTCTCCTGTTCTTAAATGCCATTTATATGGGAGCAATAAGAGAGTAAAGTGAAAGATTATTAAGCATAATGAGTTGTTCCACCCTTACTGAAAGCTAGTGGCTTATCAAAAGGGAAGAATGTGATTTATTCTTCAAATTATTTTTTTTAATGATTTTATTTATTTCTGGGAGAGAGAGCGTGAGCAGGGGAAGGTCAGAGAGAGAGGGAGATACAGAATCTAAAACGGGCTCCAGGCTCTGAGCTGGCTGTCACCACAGAGCCCGACTGGGGGCTCGAATGCACAAACCGTGAGATCATGACCTGAACCGAAGCCAGACACAACCGACTGAGCCACCCAGGCACCCCTCAGATTATTTTTTAATATGGCAGTAAATACAAAATTTACCATCTTAACTACTTTTTTTAGTTTATTTATTTGGAGAGAGAGAGAGAGAGCACGCATGTGTGCTGGGGAGGGGCAGAAACAGAGAGGGGCAGAGAAGACCTCAAGCAGTGTTGTTGGCCTGGAGCTCAACACAGTGCTTGAACCCACAAAACTACGAGATCATGACCTGAGCTGAAATCAAGATCGGATGCTTAACTGACTGAACCACCCAGGTGCCCCTACCATCTTAACTACTTTCAAGTATATGTTTCAATAATATTAAATATGCATATTAAATTTAATAATGTTAAGTTGTGCAACTGATCACGAACTTGTTTATCTTGTAAAACTAAAACTCTATACTAGTTAAATAGTAGCTCCCTATTTTCCTGCCTCCCCCTAGCCCCTAGCAACTACCATTCATTTATATTTTGATGAATTTGACTACTCTGGATATCTCATGTAAGTGGAATCCTACAGTATTTGTCTTTTTGTGACTTATTTCACTTGGCATAATTTTCTCAAGGTTCATCCATGCCACAGCATGTGTCAATTTTACTTTTAAAGACTGAATATTATTCCATGGTATATATATACCAAATTTTGCTTATCTGTTTCCTTATGAACACAGGTTGCTTCTACTTCCTAGCTATTGTGAATAATACTGCTATGAATATCGGCATTCAAATGATGTTTAAGCTAGATTTGTAGTATTTTGTTACACAGTATTAGAAAACTAATACATATGGTTTTACTTTAAGGACTTCAGCATTAACATAATAATTATCTTATTAGTCAAGATAGAAAACAAAGTGTGGGAAGTGCCAAAATGTATATGGTAAAATCTGAGTTGATATTCTACTTGAAGATTGGAGCTCTACAATAACCAAAATAATGCACAATAAGATATTTTTAAGAATACTTATATATTCCACAAATCAATTTTGCTATAAAAAATGCATACATACTCTAAAATAACTTAAATGACTATAGCCATTCAAGTATATTTTTTGAATGGTACTGAACAAAACAAACCTTACATTTATGCAGCAACTCACTACTCATCAGAGTAAGAAAGAGAAATAGAGGGGCATCTGGGTGGCTCAGTCAGTTGGTTAGGCATCTGACCTTGGCTCAGGTCCTGATCTTGCAGTTTGCGTTCAAGCCCCACAATGGACTCTGTGCTGACAGCTCAGAGCCTGAAACCTGCTTCAGATTCTGTGTCCCAATCTCTCTGCCTCTTCCCCACTCATACTAGGTCTCTCTCTGTATCTCAAAAAGTAAATAAATTAAAAAGAGAGAGAGAGAGAGAGAAGTAGAATGTGAAATTAACTGACCTAAATGATTTACAAATCTATACCATATGTCTGTATTTTGTTAATTTCCATTTCAATGATAGCTTTAATAATTCAAATGAAATATAGGAACTAAGTACTTTAAATCTTAGTGTGTCCCATTGATGGTTCAGTTAGTATTCCTCCAAGCTAGTTACAAAACAAGTATGGCACATATAGCCCAATATCTTGTTTTTGTTTTTAAATGTTTTTTATTTATTTATCAGAGTGAGAGACAGCGTGAGCAGGGGAGGGTCAGAGAGAGAGGAAGATATAGAATCTAAAACAGGCTCCAGACTCTGAGCTAGCTGTCAGCACAGAGCCCGACACGGGGCTTAAACCCACGAACCGTGAGATCATGACCTGAGCCAAAGATGGGCGCTTACTGACTGAGACACCCAGGTACCCCTGTTTTTAGTTTTAAATAATATATTAAAAATATTGTAACTCAATGAACATTGGGGTTATAATTTTGTCAGATTATAACAAATACAATTTGCAGTTTTTTGATCATTTAAAACCATACCAAGATTCTCCTTAAAATTTAGGATACATAATTACTTCTCTTTGAATTCATCACTATTTGCCCTAACATACCACTTAGCTTTAGTCACCCTTATTCTGGCTTCCACTAATATTTTTCTTCATGATCTACCTCTTTTCTTGTCCCTACTTAATCTTTTTGCCTGCTAGAAAACCATTAAACTTGGAAGCAAGGCAATTTAAACACTCTAAAAGTGGCTAAGCCTTTCTATCCATTTTAGATTTCTGTACATGCCCCATATATTGTCCAGTACCCAATGAACTACTCAGTTATAATATTTAATTGCTTGTCTTAGCGTATGCTCAATGCTTTGCCTATATTTTTGCTTTAATGGAGCCCACTAAAATGTAATGTACTTTCGTCTTCTATTTATGCCAGGGCTAACTTTGTCCATTTTTTGATGTTACTTCTGATTCTAAACTGATAGCCGTAGCTTCTGCTTCCTCTGGGACACGATAACAATTCACACTTAAAAAAGAATCCAGTCCTTAGTTCTATAAACATGGCAAGAATATTAAGTAAATATAAATTCCATAGAAATAAAACTAACTATAGAAAGATAGGCTAATGAAAAGAAAAATTAAGAGAAAAAGAATTTGTCTTCAGATTTTCTCTTCACGTACTTCCTTTTGTGACTTTTTGTGACTTTTTTCTTTTTATGACTTTCATCATTTTGCGACCCAAGAATGGCTAGAGGTATGTAATTTGAAAGAAATCACCAATATGCATAACAAAGATATAAACCATCTACAATTTTATCTTGAAAATGGACTAAAACTGGTTAAGCTGTATGCAAAATATTTTTGTTGTTGATTTAAGAAAACAAAATATTATATAGGATGTAAGCTACTGAGATCACTCAGCAGGTGTTTGCTTCAGGTAGTCATAACTCCTTCTGAAATATCTTTTGGCATCAATTTCAGTTAAACAGACTTCACAGGAATCTGGTTGCTGGGGAGAATTTATTCAAATTTTTGATATCCTGTTGTTTTGGTAAGAATTATATTATTTTCCTGGTGAAAATAAACATGGAATATTCTGCTTAATATGGTACATTTTCAGAGATTCAAAGGGAAAAGTGCAATAATGCTTATTCTGTCACACTGAAATCACAAATGTCACTAAATTATTCTAATTTTCATATGTAACTTTTGCCTGAATAAAAGGTTCTTTAAATATGGCATATGCCTTTCTAAAACTACATTATTTATAAAACATTACTGGGCAACCCTGCTATACATGATGTCTGCATGTATTCGTTAATTAAATATACATTGAGTACCTTCTATATTACAAAGATTGTTCAAATCCTGGGGATATCACAATGAACAAGGTAGGAAAACCCACCATCGAGACACACATGCTCACTGAGGGTCAGCCAATAAGCAAATAAATAGAGAAGTAAGTATAATGCAGGGTGGTGGTTAAGTGTACAGAAACAAAATAGAGAAGGGCACTAAAGTCATGGTAAAGATGCAAGGGAAAGGATTTTTTTTTAGATAAAATATTCAGAAGAGGTCAATAAGAGTGGATGAATTTGAGCAGAAGCCTAAATGAATTAAGAGGCACAGTCATTGGGAGAATGTTTTGGAGATATGAAACAGTAAGGTCTCTCTTCAGTGGCCAGTATGTTAACCAGAGTGAAAAAGGCAGAGTACAATGGATAAGGTAAAATATATAGGAAAGGACATCAAGTGATATCTGGATCTATGGATTATGGAACAGTGTTTGGCTTCTTTTCTGGGGATATTTTGGATTCTTTTGAGCAGGAAGGAGGGCATAATCTCAGCATTAAAAATTTTTTTAGATGTTTTTTATTTATTTTTGAGACAGATAGAAAGAGAGAAAAAAAAAGAGGGAGCAGGGGAGGGACAAAGAGAGAGGGAGACACAGAATCTGAAGCAGGCTCCTGGCTCTGAGCTGTCAGCACAGAGCAACGTTGGGCTCGAACTCATGAACCATGAGATTATGATCTGAGCCGAAGTCGGATGCCCAACAGACTGAGCCATCCAGGTGCCCCTCATTAATATTTTTAAATGCTACAATGTGGCATACTACCTATATGAGAGGAGAAGTGGAAGCAAGGAACTCTTTTAGGAGGCTTTGTCATATTTAGCTAAAATGATGGCAGCAATACAGATGGCTTCATATAGGATGTATGTTAACAGAGACAATGAGCCTTGCTGATGTACTGGATATGGGCTGCCAAAAAAAAATAGAGCATTTGTGGATAAATAGATTTTTGCCTGGTCAAGTGGTTAAATTGGTTATTTAAATGTGGGGTGGGGAATAGTATGATCAGGTTCTGGGTTAGGGCAAGAACAAGAGATTTGTTTTTAGACATGCTCACACTGAGA
This sequence comes from Crocuta crocuta, assembly GCF_008692635.1. Taxonomy (NCBI): domain Eukaryota; kingdom Metazoa; phylum Chordata; class Mammalia; order Carnivora; family Hyaenidae; genus Crocuta; species Crocuta crocuta. The sequence continues at coordinate 129,310 of NW_027532168.1, read as the reverse complement.
TGCTTATCAGATATCCAAATTAAGATGTCAAATAGGTATTTATGTATAAAAGTGTAATGGTCATAAGAGAAATCACAGTTGTATATAGTATTTAATGTAGATATGTTAAATGACATGAGGCTAGATGAGATCAGTTGGGGAGTGAGAAGAGAACCGAGAAGTCATTAAATGATTGAGAATTTTACGTACACATTAGAGTTAAAAACACAAAATACATAGGCTACTACTGCTATAATTATGTAAAATGCATATTTAAAAAGTAAAAAAATAAAAAAACACATATTGGCTTCAAATATTTGGAGTATGCAGATTTGGATTATTTTCCAAAGTTTCTATAACGTGGTTATGTTAAGCTCATGCTTTTACATATATCTTGAGAAGTTAACTAAGCTACTCCATGGTATTTTGGCCACAGCATCCATTTTGTGTAGTCAAGTGGCCTATGGGGGACTTGAACTGACACCAGTCCCTCATGCAAGCATGTATGCCCTACTTAAATAGCCCAGAGTCACAAATAAATGTAAGTTCCTGATATGAACCCCCCCACAATGGCCTTTGTAGTAAACATTCTCCCCACCTCCTAGGCCCCCTTACATACCCCTTAGATAAGACTGTGGAGGAGCTTACTGAAACCCCATGCTTTTTGAATTGACCAGTTTGCCTTAGCCTGGAAATCTCAAAGCACTCTCCCTGAGTACTCTAATAAAAGCATGTACCCCAGTTTCTGCTGTGCTTTCTACCTGAATTCTCCCTAGACCTCCCCATGTGACCCCTCAAAGCATGCCCTGTATCTCCTCCTGGACTTGTGAGTAATAAACTTCTGTTTCCATTCCTTTGTGGTCTTTTGTAGAACCACAGCTCAGCATCCCACACCCAAAGATCTACTTCACAAATGTTAATTTAACAAAGTCAAAATAATTGGTGTCACCAACAGGATTGAAAGAATCATATTTGCAAATCATGCCTTTTAGCTGCAAATGGCTTATTCATGGTCTCTCTCAGGTGGGTAATTCTATCTGGTAGGGGTCAACTGCCTGCTGCTGTCTGCTGCACTGCTTTGTACTACTGCATACTGCCTATGAAGGGTGCTGTAGAGCTTCCCATCTTCAAGTGCAAAAAAACAAAACAAAGCAAAAGAAAAAAACAAAAAACAAGCAACCAGAGTCCTCCCAAACTTAGAGCACTGCTTATTGGAGCTTATTAGAAGGGCTGTAGATTCCAGGGGTAAATTCCCCCAGCAAGTATTAGACTTCGGATGTGTTTTCCAAGAGACTAAGCACAGGCCCAGCTGCCCAGTATTAGGAGAATTTGCTAAGATATTTATTTGCAAGATCCTCTTGTGTTAATTAAGGGCCTTAGTCAACAGCCAGGATATGTGATTCACAATCCCCACTCAAATTATGAGCTACCAAATAAAGGTGTCAGGCAGTGCCCTTAGAAGAAGATGGAGACTCCCCTCCCCTGACTCCTGTGCTGTGGGTAGCACCGGGACTGAGTCCTGATCAATATGGTTGGGGCATCCTCACTTGGAAGGACATGGCCCCTCCCAAAGGCAAACGCCTCTGGAACCTGCATTCCCTCTGTCACTGCATACCTTGCTGCTGTTGCACTTCATTCCCCACCCTTTGTGACATCATGGGGTGAAATAAGATCTAATGGCCCACTACAAATGGACTGAGCATCTGGCACCTGCACCACTCAAAATTCCCAAGGAGGTTAACAAGCTCCTCCCTAATTGCCAAACACCCATGGAAGCACCCTGGTTGATGCTCAGCACCACGTGTACCAACCTGCCAAATGTGGGTCTCTGCTCTCACCATCTCAGAGCCATCCCCAATGATCTTGCTGCCATTGTGTTAGTGGAGGCTGGCTCTGATCCCAGTGAGGTTGAGACACCCTGGAGAGGGAAGCATCTGCCTACTAGAGTCTGGTCACTGGGCACACCCACCACAGATCTTTCCAGTAAGGTTTGTCATGGTCAAATCCATGGGAGATAATAGAAAATTAGGAACTGAAACTTGAAATCCAATGATTATCCACCTCTCTTACCAATCACAGAAAGACACTACACCATACTCTGAGTCTGATGCAGCACTGCATGACTCACTGCACAAATCAAATGGTGACAGATAAATGACTGACATCAGATTCCTAGTGGCTAAACAGGACGGAATCTGTTCTGTACAGGGCACCTCTTGCTACATGTACACTAACAACTCAGGACAGCTACAGGCTAACCTCAGAAGTGGTCTTTTAAAGTGCATAGCTCATAGAGAATAGCTAAAATTTTTCAACAAATTCTCATACTCTGAGGTCCCTGATTTGTCCTCATGGTTCTAACCACTCACCTGGGAGCAATGGCTAAGAATGGGATTTCAAACAGTAGCAGGCTTATTCATCCTAAGCCTCATGATTTTTGCTTTAAATGTGTTTTACAATAGCTTCAGAAAACAATATCTAAGGCCTTTAGTATATTTGCTACGCAAGTGATTTTATTTCTGATGCCAAAGTAACACGGAATGAATTGTTCAGAGTTTAGCTAAACTATTCCATAATATTGCTGCCTCCACAGCTATTTTGTATGGCCAAGTGGCCTTGAACTGACCACAGTCCCTCCCGTGAATGCCTGCCCTAGATAACTTCCAAATCACAAATGAATGTAAGTTTCTGATGTGACTCTCCAATGGCCCTTGTGATAGCCTACCCCACCTCCCAGAGCCTCTCCGTTGTGCACCCCTCAGATAAGACCCCCCACAAAACTTCATGAATTCTGTTCTCTTTGGTTTGAATTGACCAATCCAGTCTTAACTAGGAACCCCAAATAGACCCTATGAGGCACATGGCCCAGGTCTTGCTGTGCTCTCTACCTGCACCCTGCCTTGACTTCCCTACATGGCCCCTCAAGGAGGCATGCCATGTACCTCCTCCAGGAGTTGTGAATAATAATCTACTTTACTTCTCCTTGTGGTCTTTTGTTGAACTACTGCTCATCAACTAACACCCCGTGGTTCTACTTAACAACTGTTAACAAAGAGAAGTGATATAATAAACTATAAAGATAAAAATTTAAAAATGTGTATTTTGGTAATCTTTCAAACTTTGCATAAGCCCAATATTTTGGTAGGTTTCTATATTTAGGGATGAGAAAATGAGAAAATCAACAAAAATGTGTTGTAAAGACAATGGATGATTCTGGAGTAGATAATTCTGCCCTGACATTTCTTAACTTCATATCTGAAGTTACTTATAACTCATACTTTAAATAGGGTCGCTAATAGATTTATTAACTATCAATTCATTTACTTAAAAATGACACTAGGCCGAATTTTAATGCTGGAAAATCTTTGCACTACTTTCCCCAGATTCTCCTTTCCTCTATCTTTTTTTAACTGCTTAATTTATTTCTGAGAGGAAGAGAGAGACAGTGTGAGCAGGGAAGGGTCAGAGAGAGAGGGAGGTACAGAATCTAAAACAAGCTCTAGGCTCTGAGCTAGCCGTCAGCACAGAGCCAGACACGGGACTCGAATCCTGAGCTGAAGTCAGACACTTAACCGACTGAGCCACCCAGGTGCTCCATCCTTTCCTCTGTCTTTCGGAGTTAGAGTTGACCAGAAGAAGCATTTTTTTGTGAGATTCTGAAGGGCAGAAATGAAGTAGCAGTCATTACTTCTGAAGCTCCTCAGGGCCAGATATACTGAAGGGGACTTGTAGAACTTCTCAGCGTTTCACCTTGTCCTTGCTCTTGTCAATGTATCTAGCTATATTCCCAGTTATTGGCTCTGTTAACCAATAGTAGTAGTCCCATCTCCTTGAAGAGATGCTTGAATAGGGACCCACAGACATTGTGCCTTGTCAAGAGTCTTTAGGCTTCCATTGACCTCTCCCTGAGCTTGCATTCTCCTTTCCCCAATTTTGCTACTTGATATGTATGGTTCTGACTTGTTTGTCTGCTTCTTGTTTATGGTCTCCTCCTCTGACTTTCCTTCTCTCCCTCAAGAACTTCAACTCCTCTATCACCTCCCACAATTATTTCTTTTAATAAATAAAAATAATCCATAACACTCAAAATGTTCGGCTTTCTTGACTGAGCCCTGACTGATAATGAAAACATCAGTTGCTTAGGTTTTTGCTATTTACTACAATTTTATCCTTTAGTTTATATTATGTTGCTTTAAGCAATTAGCTCCATTTTCACACTGTGATAAAAAAGTAAATGAGAAAATCTACTGGAATGTAATTTTATAGTTGGGTAGTATGTTTTTTAATTAATATTTTTCATGGTACCTGTCATGGTAATTAAATAAGTTGAAAATAAATAGTTGATTCGTTTAATAAAAAATCAGAAATGATTGATAATGCACTTCATTTCAAAAAAAGTGGAACTCTTCCAAGAATAAAATAAATAAAATATATGATATTAAATAACATTTGTTTGGCTTACCGTATTATTACTTGTATTGTTGAGTGTGCATGTCCAGTGTGGGTTCATGTGTTTGAAAATTTAGTTAGTTGCAAATTTGGTCAAATCAAGGCCTTCAATGGCAACCTCTTAGGATCTAATAGAGCTGAGACAAGTTTTCTGGAAACAGAATAACACAAACTAATTTAAAAATATTTAGTAATTTAATAATGATTTTTTTTACATACACAAACATTTAATATTACAGCACTAAATTCACATTATTTACTCTATATTTGAAATTACTAAAAATACCATTTGCCATAAATTACTTCTAATAAAAAATGAGCTAATATATTGTACACTAAAAGTAACAAAAAATGGGTTGGGCTTGACTATAGTTGCAAAAAAATTTCTCAGTGGCAATTTACTATCTAGCAAAATATCGAATTTAGTCAGAAAACTGTTAGTTAGTTCAGGGTTTCCTATCATAGTGCTAGTTTAGGGGGTACCTGGTGACTCAGTTGGTACAGCACATGACTTAATCCTGGGTCATAAGTTTGAGACACACACTGAGTGTAGAGTTTACTTTTAAAAATAGTTCTAACCTATTTTTCTTTTCTTTTTTCATGCTTCTTATATCAAAATTAAGATTTTTCTCATTGAAAATTTACATTATAGTAATGTCAGTTGTGGAGAGTGATATCATCATGATGGCAGAGTAGGAAGTCCCAGACTTTGTTCCCTCACAAAATTACTAGTTTAACATTGAGGTCCGGATCAAAATATCTTCTGGGGGTATCAGGAATCCTGTAAGAAGTTGCAAACCCCAGATAAACACCAAATTAAGAACAGTCACATCGAAATAGTTAAGAAGCACAATTTCATTTCCCCACCTCAGCCCCTGCTTCAAGCTGGCCCAGCTCAGTAGTGAGAGAGATCTCCTAAACCTCTAATTTCTCACAGAGAAGGCAGGGTTGGGAGGTAAAAGTCAAACATACATCCAGTGTACCTGGCCTTTTGATACACTCCCTCAGTGACTGGTTTTCTGTCTCATCTCACATGAGTGAGTGTGTATATCCATTAACAGATTTTGTACTTATGGTTATTCATAATATTTTTGTCATTTACCTTTTATACTAGGATTAAAAGTGATTTATAAACCACTAGTACAGCATAGCATTATTCTTTATTCATCTCACATCATTCACAGTAGTGGAATCTACATAGTTTCGTAGGAACATCAGGGAACAAAAGAAAAAGAGTGGGTGTTTTGCTGTTTGAGAAACTTTCAGAATCACTGGTTGAGACAAATGGTGAAGGTCTTTCTCTGTCAAAGCCAATTCATAAAGACTGGCGGAGGTGACTGTTTCTTCAAATGTGTAGATACCAAAATAAAGCTACAAGGGACATGAGGAATCATGGAAACATGATAAAAGTCAAAGGAAAAAAAATATCTCCAAGGACCTAACCCTACATAAATAGACATGTATGAATTTCCTGATTAAAAAAAAAAAGCGTAATAATCATCTCGAAGTAGCTCAGTGAGTACAAGAGAACATAGACAATTAAATGAAATTATGAGGGCAATACATGAACAAAATGAGAAAAAAACTATAAAACAAGAAGATAGAAATTATAGAAAGAACCAACAGAAATCCTGGAGTTGAAGAATGCGATAACTAAACTAAAAAAATTCAGTTGAAGACTTCAGTAGCAGACTTGATCAAGCAGAATAATGAAGAAAAAAACCTTGAAGTAAGGATATTGAAATTTACTAGTCAGAGGAACAAGATGAAAAGGAAACCAATGAAAAAAATAACAAGAGTAAAGAAAGCATAAGGGGCTTATAGAGCACCATCAAATGAACTATTACATGCAGCATGAAAATATGGGAAAAAGAAGAGAGAGGGAGAGAGAGAGAGAGAGAGAGATAAAAGGGTACAAAAAATACTTAGAGAAATAGTGGCTGAAAACTTCCCAAACTTGGAGAGGGAAAGGAAGATCCAGACCCTTTAAGCTCAAGGGATTCCGAATAACAAGCACCTAAAGAAGTCTACACTGAGGTACATTGTAATCAAATTTTTATAAGTCAAGGGCAAAGAGAGAATTTTGAAAACATCAAGAGAAAAACAACTCCTAGTATACAAGTAAACTCCTATCATGAAGCTATCAGTTACTTTATCAACAAATTGTGTAGGTCAGCAGGAAGCATCAGGATATATTCAAAGTACTGAAAGAAAAGAACTGCCAACCTAGAAAACTATATGCAGCTAACCTTCAAATATAAAAAAGATATAAAAAATTTCCCCAACAAGAGCTGAGGAAATTTATCATCACTAAACCTGCTTTACAGGAAATTCTTGAGAGTTCTTCAAGTTGAAACGAAAGCATACTAAATAGCAGCACGAAAACATATTAAAGTATAAAACTCACTGGTAAATGTAAATATACAGATGAATAAAGAATAATGCTATGCTGTACTAGTGGTTTATAAATCACTTTTAATCCTAGTATAAAAGGTAAATGACAAAAATATTATGAATAACCATAAGTACAAAATCTGTTAATGGATATACAGTATATAAAGATGTAAATCATAACATCAATAACAAAATGATAACAGGGGAGAATAATAGTGTGGTTTTTGTATCTGATTGAAGGGTTGCTAGCTTAAAATAGATTGTTAGAAGATGTTTTATATATTTTGGAACGATACAGAGAAGATTAGCATGGCCCCTGCGCAAGGATGACACGCAAATTCGTGAAGCGTTCCATATTTTAAAAAAAAAAAAAAAGAAGATGTTTTATATAAGCCTTATTGTATCCACTAGAAAATATCTATATGAGTTACACGCGTGTGCACACGCACACACACACACGCATGCCCACACAGAAAGCAATCAAAGCACATCAAAAAACTCATTAAAACACAAAAAAGAGTAGGAAGAATAAAAAAGGGAACAAATAACTACAAGACAGGTAGGAAACAACAAGATTTCAATAGTAAGTTCTTACCTAATAATAATTACCTTAAACTAAATGAATTAAACTTCCCAAAAGACAGGGTGATTTGAATGGATAAAAAATAAGATCAAACTCTGTTTAATACAAGTAATTCCCATTAGACTTCAAGAAACACACAGGCTGAAGTGATGGGAAAAGATATCAAATGCAAAGGTAACCAAAAGGTAACAGAGGTGACTTTATCTTTATTGGACAAAATAGATTTAAGTCAAAAACTGTCACAAAAGACGAAAAAGGTCATCATATAATGATAAAAGGATCAATTCATCAGGAACATATTACAATTATAAATATATATATGTCCAATATATATATTTATATAATTTATATATATTATATATTTATATATATCCATATATATATATCCCAATATCAAAGAATGTAAATCATTAAAAATTTTGATATGAAAGGAGAAATAGAAATGAAACAATGGCTTCAATACCTCACTTTCCATAAGGGATAGATTATCCATACAGAAAACCAATAAAGTAACAGTGGAGTTGAATAGCACTGTAGATCTAATAGACCTATCAGACGAATACAGAAAATTCTATTCAATGGAAGCAGAATATACTTTTTTCTCAAGTGTACATGCAATATTTTACTTATAACACATTAGGTTCTAAAACAAGTCTTAACAAATTTAAGAAAGTTGGAGTCATACCAATTATCTTTTCTTAACCACAGTGAAATGAAACTAGAAACCAAAGGAAGCAATCTGGAAAACTATTACAAATATATGGAAATTAACACATTTGAACAAACGATGGCTAAAAGAAGAATCAAAAGGGATATTAGAAAATATCTAAAAACAACTGAAAAGGAAAACAAAACATACCCAAACATGGAATGTTGCAAAAGCAGTATCGAGAGAAAAGACAATAGCAAAAAAACATTTTTTGAAAAGAAATATCTCAGGTCACCCGATTTTATACCTTTTGAAGCTAGAAAAAGTACAAATTGAAGCCCAAAATTTTCAGAAGGAAAGAAATAACAAAGGTTAGAGCAGAAATAATGATTTAGAAAAAAACAATAAAAATCAAAGAAACTAAGTTGTTAACTGAAAAGGTAAACAAATTGACACATCCTTAAGCTAGACTAAGAAGGACTCAAATAAATAAAATCAGAAATAAGAGAAATTATAGCAAATGCCACATAAATTTAAAAAAATCATAAGAGAGGACTATGGATAATTTTACCCTGATAAACTAGATAACTTAGAAGAAATGATACATTATCAGATACATATAGCCCACAATAGTGAAATCATGAAAGGATAGAATGTCTGAACAGATAACTGATATAGAGATTGAAAGAGTAATCACAAGCTTCCTAACAAATAAAAACCCAGAAACACATGGCTGAAATGGTAAATTCTACCAAACATTTGAAATATTAAAGTAATTATATTCTAACTCTTGAAAAAAATTGAAAATGAAGATACGCCCAAACTCCTTTTATGAGGTCAACATTAACCTCATACCAAAGCCAGAGAAAGAGACTATAAGGGAAATTATTGGGGTGCCTGGGTGGCTTAGTCGGTTAAGCGTCCGACTTTCGCTTAGGTCATGATCTCGCGGTTCGTGGGTTCGAGCCCCGCGTCGGGCTCTGTGCTGACTGCCAGCTCGGAGCCTGGAGCCTGTTTCAGTCTGTGACTCCCTCTCTCTCTGACCCTCCCTGAAATTATTTATTTGTTCATTGGTTCATTCATTCATCTGTGGCAATATATCTGGTAAGTATAGATGCAAATATCTTTAATACTAGCAAACCAAATTCGACAGCACATTAGAGAATCATATACCATGACTACTTGGGGTTTAGCCCAACAATGGCTCAGCATATGATATTAATTAATGTGATACAGTATATTAGCAGAATGAAGAAAAAAATCACAACTATCTCAATAGATGTAGAAAAGTATTTGCAAAACTCAACATCTCTTCATGATAAAAACACTCAGGCCAATTATTTGCTTTTTTGTGTGTTAAGTTCTTTATGTATTTTGGGTATTAACTCTTTATTGAACATGTCATTTGCATATTCTCACATCTGGTAAGTTATCTTTTAGTTTAGTTGATTGTTTCCTTTGCTGTACAGAAGTTTTTTATTTGATGTAGCCCCAGTAATATATTTTTGAGTTTGTTACCCTTTGCCTCAGGAGACAAATCCAGAAAAATGTTCCAGCTGATATTGGAGAATTTACTAATTGTGCCCTCTTCTAGGATTTTTATAATTTTTGGGTCTCATATTTAGCTCCTTAATCCATTTTGAGTCTATTTTTGTATCGTGTAAGAAAGTAGTCATTTCACTCTTTTGCATGTAGATGTCCAGTTTTCCCAACACCATTTGCTGAAGAGAATGTTTTTTCCATTGCATATTCTTGCCATTTTTGTCAAAGATTAATTGATCATATAATCATGGATTTGTTTCTAGGATTTCTATCCTGTTCCATCGAACAATGTGTCTTTTTTGTTTCAGTGCCATACTATTTTGATTACTATGGCTTTGTAGCAGAACTTGAAATCTGGAACTTCTATAACACCCAAAACAAAAATTCCGATTAAGAATGGGCAGAAGACATGAATGGATATTTCTCCAAAGTCCTCCAGATAGCCAACAAACACATGAAAAGATGCTCAATATAACTCATCATCAGGGAAATGGAAAAAGAAACTACAATGAGATATCACCTCATACCTCTTAGAATGGCTAAAATAAAAACACAAGAAACTGCAAGTGTTGGTGAGGATGTGGAGAACAAAGAACTCTTGTGCACTATTGCTGGCAATGCACACTGGTGCAGCCACCATGGAAAGCAGTATGAGGATCCTTAAAAAATTAAAAATACAACAACCATATGGCCTAGTAATCACACTAATGGATGTTTACCCAAAGACTACAAAAATGCTAATTCAAAAGGATATATGCACCCTTCTGTTTATTGCAGCATTATTTGCAATAACCCAATTATGGAAGCAGTTCAAGTATCCGTCGATGGATGAATGGATAAAGAAGTGGTATATATACACAATGAAATATTATGCAGTCATAAAATAGAATGAAGTTTTGCCATTTGCTACAACATGGATGGAGGTGCAGAGTATAATGCTAAGTAAAGGAAGTCAGAGAAAGACAAATAACATGATTTTACTCATGTGGAATTTAAGAAACAAATGAACAACATGAAAAACCAGTGAACAAAGGGAAAAAGAGAGACAAACCGAAAACAGACTTTTAGCTATAGAGAACCAACAAATGTTTACCAGAGGAGAGGTTCCAGGGGGGATGGGTGGAATGGGTGAAGGGAAGTAAGAGTACACTTACTCAGATGAGCACAGAGTAATATATGGAAATGTTGAATCGCTGTATTGTGTAACAGAAACTAAAATAACACTGTATGCTAAGTATATAGGAATTTTTAAAAACCCTCTTAACAAAATAGATATAAAAGAAATATACCTCAATATTATAAAGGCCATATATGGTAAGCTCACAGTAAACATCACTCTCAACATTTAAAAAAAAAAAAAAAAAAAGGAGACTTTTCTTCTAAGATCAGGAACACAGCAAGGATGCCCATTCTTGCCACTTCTAATGGATACACTACTCCAAGTCCTAGCCAGAGCATTTAGGCAAGAAAATAGATTTTTCAGAAAAATTCAATCCAGAAATAAAATTTTCTCCTCCTTTGGGGGGGGGGGGCAGATGGCATGGTCTTATGTGTAGAAAATCTTAAAGTTTTTACCAAAAAAACAGCTGATAAACAAATTCAAATACTTTGAGTCAGTTTTACAAAATAAAAATGTGTTTTATTTCAATGTACTAACAATCTGAAAAGAAAATTAAGAAAACAACCTCATTTATAATAACATCAAAAAGAATAACATGTTTAGGATTAAACTTAAACCAAGGAGATGAAAGCCTGGGGTACTGAAAACTACAAAATAGTGATGAGAAATGAAAGAACAAACAAACGGAAAGACGTCTTGTGTTCATGGGTCAGAATAGTTAATATTGTGAAAATGTCTACATTACCCAAAGTAACCTACAGATTATGTATAATCTCTATGAAATCCCTAAGAGCAGTTTTTTAACAGAAATTTTATAAATCATAAAATTCATAGTGAAAGACAATAGGTCCTAAGTAATCAAAGTAATCTTGGCAAGGAAAAAGGCTGAAGGCATCACACTTCCTGATTTCAAAATATTTTAAAAAGCTATAGTAATTAAAACAACATGGTACTTGCAAAATATCAGACATAGGGACCAATGGAATAGAACAGTATGTAGAAATAAACCCACATATGTACAGTCCATTGTTCAAGTGTGCCAAAAATACACAATGAGGAAAGGATACTCTTTTCAACAAATGGTTCTGGGAAAACTGATTATTCACATACAAAACAATGAAATTGGAACTTTATCTTATATGATATATAAAAACAAACTAAAAGTGGACAAACATTAAAAAAAATTTTAACTTCTATTCATTTTTGAAAGACAAAGGGAGAGACAGAGCGGGAGTGGGAGAAGGGGCAGAGATAGAGGGAGATACAGCATCCAAACCAGGCTCCAGGCTCTGAGCGGTCAGCATAGAGCAAGAAGCAGGGTTCAATCCTGTGAACATGAGATCATGACCTGAGCCAAAGTCGAGTGCTTAACTGACTGAGCCACCCAGGCTTCCCAAAACGGATTTCAGGTCATAAAACTCCTAGAAGAAACATAGAAGGAAATGTCATTGCCTTGTTCATGGGCAGCAAAAACAAAAATAAGTGAGGGACTACATCAAACTGAAAAGCTTCTGAACAAAAAAACTATCAACAGAGTAAAAAGGCAACCTATAGAATGGAAAAATATTTTCAAAACCATATGCCTTTAAGAGGTTAATACCTAAAATATGTAAGAAACTCATACAACTCGATAGCAAAAACCCAAATCGCCCAATTCAAAACTGGCAAAGGACCTGAATAGACATTTCTCAAATAAAAGACCTAAAAATGGCAAATAGGTATATGAGAAGATACTCATCATCTGACAAATACAAAACAAAACCAAAATGTGAAATCTATCCTAACAAGTGTGAGGTAATATTATCAAAATTACAAAAGACAGAATGTTGACAAAGATGTGGAGAAATTAGAATCCTTGTACGCTGCTGGTGGGAATGTAAAATGATGTGACCTTTATGGAAAACAGTATGGAGATTCTTCAAAAAGGAAAAAAAAATAGAACTACCATATGATCCAGTAATCCTACTTCTAGTATCCAAAAAAATTCGAAATCAAGATTTTGAAGAGATATCTTCATTTCTATTTTTATTCTTGCATTATTCACAATGGCCAAGATACAGAAACAACCTAAATGTCCACTGATGGCTAAATTCATAATAAAAATGTGGTATATACTCACAGTGGAATATTATTTAAACTTATAAAGAAAGGAGGGGTGCCTGGATGGCTCAGTTGATCAAGTCACATACTCTTGGTTTTGGCTCACGTCATGATCTCATGGTTCATTAGTTTGAGGCCTACATGGGGCTCTGCACTGAAAATGTGGAGCCTGCTTTGGATTCTCTCTCTCTCTCTTTCTCCTTCCAAAATAAATTAATTAACTTAAAAAAATGAGGTACCTGGGTGGCATAGTTGGTCAAGTTGGTACACTTTGGGCTCTGGGCTGGGTGTGAAGCCTGTTTAAGATTATATCTTTCTCTCTCGCTCTCTCTCTCCCTCAGCCCCCCCCAAATAAATACATAAAATCAAATAAAATCAAATAAAAATCAAATAAATACATAAAAATACATAAAAATTGAAATACATAAAAATACACAAAAATCTATTGTATACTTTAAATTTATAGGATATTACATGTCAATTATATTTCAATAAAACTGAGAGTATTTTATTCTGAAACCAATGTATATGTTATGTGGGTTAAAACAAATGAATGATTTTGAGATATTCTAAATTTTATGTTCTCTGTTAGTGAGAATCATGGTTCTTGAGAAAGAAGGAGACAATATAATATATGCATATACAGTGATATCTATAGTTTCATTAAGAATTATGTAGTTTTAATTTTGAATTTGCAAAATCATTATCAATTCATATGGTACCTTATCTTTTTTGGTGATAATTCCTTCATTACTTAGTTGTAATGAGATAAGGCCTAATATTAAATATCATATAACTAAATACCAAATCTAGTTCTTTCCACTGGAGAGACCCAGAAAGAAATAACCCATTGAAATGAGCATCCCAACGCCCAAACTAGCTGAACTACTTGCTAAAGAAATATGGTTGGAGAAGAAACATTTTCTCATTTAAATATTCCAACTAACCACTGAAAACATGATAGAATACCACTTTTTAAAGTAATTTTAGGTAATTATCCTATGAAATTATTGATCTAAACCCTGAACATCAACTGTTGCTTTCATGGGCCTCCTGATGGCAGAATTTATTTCCCTCTACGCTTTTGCAAAAGGCACCAAAAATCCAAGTCATTTCAGCCTCTACACCCAGTGACCAATTGTAGGAAACACTGATGCNCTAAACTTTTTAAAGGTATGGTTGGCTCTCCGGTGCCATAAAGAATATAACTGGAAAATCAAGTCTTGCCCGGAGACAAAGAGCCTAACTTAGAAAGAAGGAACGGATAAGGGCAGAAGATAAGTCACTACATACACCTTTGCTAACTGTTGGTGTATAGCAGCCCCGTCCCTAAGGCCTACATTCCATAAACACCTTCCCTTACCCTGGCAGCTGTGATGAGGATGGATAAGAGTATCTACAAACCTATGACTTAATCTTAGCATTATTAAAATGTGAACACCTTGTTATTTTCTTAGTTACTCAACCTCACTACAATTGGGGCAGTTCTGCAAGAAGACTTCTGTAAAACCTGTTTCTGTACATTTTCCAAAAACATCTTATCACAAAGAGCTAGCCATTGTAAAAATTCTGTTTCCTGATGCCATGTTAACATTTGACCTATAAATAAAGACACCAAAACTGACAGGACGGAGATGCCTGCTGGTGATCAGAAAGGATCTGGGGCTATCTCTCTCTCTCACCGACACTGTCCATCCTTCAGGGACCCCTGGACCTGCCGGAGCAGGCTTCCAACACCTGAGAATCATGTTGAATTGCATTATTACTAGGCAATCAATTACACATCAATTACAAGGAAACATATAAATTGACTTAAACAATATGACTATAATGAGCAAGATTGTAACATATTGTCTAATGATGAACATTTGTTTGATAAAATCAAAAAGGAAGGTAAGAGCATTAAAAATCAGGATGATGATTACTTTTGCAAGAAAAAAGAGGGCATCATTAGGATAGGGCACATTAAGGAGTTTCTGGGGTGTCTGATGCAGTTCTATTTTTTTACCCAATTAGTGATTAAAAGAATTTCCTGGAGTGCTTGGTTGGCTCAGTTGGTAAAACATGTGACTTTATTTTTAAAGTTTATTTTGAAAGAGAGAAAGCACGAGTGGAGGAAGGGCAGAGAGCGAGAGGGAGAGAGAATCCCAAGCAGGCTCTGCACTGTCAATGCAGAGCCCAATGCAGGGCTTGAACTCAGAAATAGAACTGTGAGTTCATGACCTAAGGTGAAGTCAAGAGTTGGACATTTTAATGACTAAGCCACCCAGGTGCCCCAAAACATGTGACTCTTGATTTCAGGGTTGTGAGTAAGAGCCCCACATTGGGTGTAGAGATTACTTCAAAATAAAATCTTAAAAAAAAAGACTATTTGTCCTGTATTGATACTAAGTTTCATATGTACGTGTGTGTATATGTGTGTGCATATATATATAATAGGACTAAAGACAATAAAGGTAAACTATCCCTTATATTGGGCATGTGGAAAAATACCCAGTGATTAGGGGATAGATAAAGGGAGTTTTTATAAATATGGTTTTAAATATGATTCTTTTAGTTGCATATTCTTTCTCCAAATATAATTATATCACAGAAAACCTTTATACTTAATACTATCTAGTCTATCTAGTCTTTATTTATACATATATGTATGCATATATACATATGTATGTACATATATGTATACATATATATATACATGCATGCATGTATACACACACATATTTAAAACAAGTTGATTACACTTTTCAAACCCTAGGATAAATAAGATTTGAGATCAGGGGTGCCTTGGTGGCTCAGTCGGTTGATTCCAACTTTGGCTCAGGTCATGATCTCATGGTTGGTGCATTCGAGCCCTGTGCCCCGGCTCTGTGCTGACAGTTCAGAGCCTGGGACCTGCTTTGGATTCGGTACCTCCCTCTCTCTCTGACCCTCCCCGCTCATGCTCTGTCTCTCTCTCAAAAATAAACATTTTAAAAATTACAAAAATAGATCTGAGCTCATTTAACTTGTCATTACAAAATGACAAGAGAGCACTAAGAGCTTTTGAATCATTAACATCACTGGTAGTGCATGGCAGAACTTTTGACCTAAGAAATATTACAATGATACATCTGGTCACAAAGTCATGCAAAATTTTTTTGTTTACTAGGATAGTTTCCAAGGATAAGAAGGTTTATTTGCTTGTTTGTTTAATTCTGGAGGCTAGTATTGGTATGATTCTGGTAAGCTATTTAAAATAACTCCTTAGTGGGAAGAGTTATAAATGCTCATGGGAATGTTATAGTATATAATGAAATTAAATAGATCTACTGTATCAGAATACTGCTTCTGAGACTTTTCTCTATCATATCACAGTATGCAATTAATGAATTGCAATTAAACATCTGTAGGGTTAAATTTTCATACTGAATAAAATATCCAAACAGAAAGTTAATAACACTTACGTGGCATTGGAGACAGTGCAGTAATGCAGAGTTAACAGGCATTAGGAGTCTCATGGAGATGAATCTCAAACAAAAAAAAAAAAAGTTGTACTCTGCCTTCTGCTATATGGGGTTATTTCTGGGGATAACTACATTTCTAGGTCCCTCCACCCATTAGAACTGGGTGTGGCCATGTTAGTCTCATTAGAATAAAATTTAAAGAATCACAGCTCTAAAACTTTTAACCAAATGAACTGACATGTTCATTTATATTTTTCCTTCTGTCACTGAAAAGAGAATTCTGAAGCCCCATACAGGGATGGGAGAGCAATTTTTTAAAGAGTCAATTTCCTAAATTACAAACCACACAAAGCTTCCTCCTAATAGTGTATCCATACGGGACCTTAAATTAAAGAGAAACAAAATTACATTGTATCAAACCACTGAAACTTGGGGGCAGGTGTTAATGACAGGAGCTAGTGTTATCCCCATTAATATATAGTCTGACAGAACTCTGTCCATAACCAGTTACTACATTTAGATGTATACTTAACATTTCTAAAAAGCATATTCTCATTTATTGAAGCAAACAGTACTCTCTTGTAAAATTGGGTGAAATATCAAGATATACATAACACATTAGTACACGTCATGGTATGCCAGTGACTCTCAGTAAATGACAATATTCTTAACAATATTTCATAAAGCAAGCTAACATTTCCGTAACTTCTAATTTGTAAATTTTCTAAAACTCTCACAAAAAGCTTATAAAATTTTACAAAGATACTAGTTAGTAGAAGACATTGGCTTTAGTCATGTACATGCCTTACCTCCTTGAAGAAATAACAAACTCACAGATATGATTTACGTTGTTCTTTTTTATCCTCTTAAATGCCTAATACAAAGCCTGACACACAGTCATGAAACAAAATTGAGCATAGATAAAAGATATTATCATGACATTCATCTACCTAACCTAGTGTGAATAAATATTAGGTTAAATTCCTCCAAAATACTATTAACATGTGCCAGAACTCAAATGGCTTCTGTCACCAAGTATCTCCAACCACTTAATTTACATGTGATTATTCTCAAAAAGTTTTCTACTGTTACATTATTTTATGAACTATTTCCAATTATTTTCTCCATTTAACTTGAAGAAAAGATAAAATTCAAATTAGGAATACAGCATTTTCCTTTCTGAATAGAACAAGTCTGACCTTGTTTGACATAGACATCTTTCTATTGTAAATCTATAATGCTTTCGTAGCACAGATCTCCCTAGGACATTGCTAATTCTCAGAGCGCTTTATCACCAGAGTACGTATGTATAATCAATAATTAAACTAAGAAGTCATACACTCTTGCATTTCTATTCTATTTCTCTCTGATAAACATTGCCTTACTTCCAAGGTGATTCTACTTCACTTACCGAAAAAGTTCATTTTATAATAGAAATTCTCAGCCTTTATAATCCCAGTGCTCACATATAAATGTGATGAGTCATTTTAGGGTATGAATTGGGAGAATGAAGAGATAAGAAGAAGGAGAGAGACCATGATATTATTAGGCTTTAAAAAGTGCCATATAACTCTGAAGTAATGAGACATTTTCTAGCTCCTGTGAGGGTTTTTTTATGAATACTTCTCAAAAGGAAATTATTAAAAGCTTCAGAACAATGTTAACATATCTCAAAATACATTTTGGAGAAAACCTTTCATTTAGTGGCAAAGATTTAAAACATAAAAAAGTGAATTATTTAAATTATGCTTTATATTCAATCTCAAAACCTTTTAATGATCAGTATTAACTTAGGTTCAAGAAATTTTGACAGTTGAGTGAGTTCTGATGCTTCCAATTCCTAACTGTTCAATAAAACAGTTAAATTAAACCATCATGGAATTGGAAAGATAACTACCCATATTAACAAAAATAGGAAAGTCAATTGACCTATCACTACAATCTGTCAGGAATACACCAAAACTTAAAGGTCAGTGTTGAGGAAATAAATGCAATGTCAGAGCGTATGTACTTATACCTTTCAAAAATAAAGCAAAGTATGCAAGAAAACAGTCATGGTTTCCTATTGACACTAACCTGGCTGTCTTTAACAGAACACAGAGGATGTCCTTTTCACTGAGGGTACAGGGGACTCTCATGGAAGCTCAGTGATGGTTATTTTCAAAAGGCACAGATGAATGATCATAGATGCTTGATGAAATGGGCTTCCTAGTTACACTTGGGATATTTATAATCTTAAATTGAATAGGCCAAGAGACAATGCTTAAAATTCAGTGGCAGCAAGGCCAGAGAACAAATCATGTTGTGTTGACCTTTAGAAATCTCTGAGGATGGAAAAGGGGGCATGCTTCTAAGATAAACATAGGTAGCAAGCTAGTGTTAGTGGATTTGCAAAACAATATTGGCCATTAGTAAGCCATTTGTGAAAAGTTCCCATCAAGCTGCAATAGAAGATCTAAGTATGGAGTGATGTAACAAAGATGGTGTCTGTTGATGGTTATTTAGATTATTTCCAATTCTGGGCCATTATAATGAATACTGCAATGAACAAAGGAATGCAGAGACACTGAAAGTATTCTCTGTAGCCAAATATCAGGAAGTAGAATTCCAAATCTCATGGTAACAACAAAGGAAAAACTTGCAGTTACAGAAAAGATTATGATGAAGAACTAAACCATATTGCTTCAAAAAGTCATCAAATCACAAAGGAAGATAGCAAGATAAAAAGGAAAAATGGATCTATAAAACAGAAAAGGATGAGACAATAGTTAAGACCTTATCAATTATTCCAATGTAAACAGATTAAACTCTCTAATGAGAAGATATAGAATAGCTGAATAGATAGAAAAACCAGACCTAACTATGTGCTGTTTATAAGAGACTCACTTTCACTTTAAGGAAACTCATACACTTGAGAGTGAAGAAAGTGAAAAAGATATTTCAGACACTGTTGATCATAAAAAGGCAAGGATAGCTATACTTACAGCTGACAAAATAGACTTTAAGCTAAGAATGATTAAGAGAGAGAAAAACTGGTTATTATATAATGATAAAGGGATCATCAGAATATACACAATTATAAGTTCTTTGTGCACTCAACATTGGAGGACCTCAATATATAAAGTAAATACTAAAATAAGTAAAAGGAGAAATAAACAGCAATTCAACAATAATTGGGGGAATTTAATACTTGACTCTCAACAATAGATTGGTGATCCAGACAGAGATTCAACAAAGAAACATCAGATTTGAGCAACACTATAGACTAAAGAGACCTAACAGATATATACAGAACCTTCCATTCAAAAACAGCAGAATACATAACTTTTTAAAGAGAACATAAAACACTTTCTAGGATAGTTAGCAGGAAAAAAGAGGAAATAAAGATTATAGCAGACATAAATGAAGTAGAGAACGGGAAATCAAAATATAAGATTATAAAACAAAATTCTTTATTTGAAAAGATTGACAGACATTTAGCTAGATTAACTAGGAAAAAAAGAGAGAAGACCCAAATCAATACAATGACAAATAAAAGAGGAGACATTACACTGATACCTCAGAAATACAAAGGATCATAACAGACTACCAAGAACAACACTAAGCCAACAAACTGTATAATGTGGATGAAATGGATAAATTCCTAGAAACATATAAGCTACCAGGATTGAATCATGAAGAAATAGAAAATGTGAATAGACAGATTACTAGGGAGGGACTGGATCAGGAATTAAAAATCTCTCAACATAGAAACACTTGGGACCAGATGTTTTCACTGGTGAATTCTACCAAACATTTAAGGAAGAATTAACATCAATCCTTCTCAAAATCTTCCAAAGTATTAAATAGAAGGGAAAATATCTAATTTGATTTTACAAGGCCTAAATTGCCCTGATACTGAAGCCAGATAAGGACACGACAATAAAAGAAAACTAGAGGCCAATATCTTTGATGAATATAGGTGCAAAAAGCCTCAAGTTCTAGTAAGCCAAATTCAATAGCACGTTAGAAAGACCATACACCATGATCAAGTAGGATACATCCCTGGAATGTAAGAATGTTTCTACATGTGCCAATCAATAATCTGATATATCACATTAACAGAAGATAAAAACCATACGATCTCAGTAGATGCAGAAAAAGCAATTAACAAAATTCAGCATTCATTCATTATTAAAAAAATCTCAAAAAGTTAGGTATAGAAGAAACACCTCAACATAAAAAAGGTCATGTATTACAAGCCCACAGCGAACATACTCAATGGTGAATGGTTGAAGCCTTTTCCTCTAAGATCAGAAATAAGACAATGTGCCTGTTCTCACCACTCCTATTGGGAGTCCCATCAGAGCAATCAAAAAAGAAATAAAGCAACTCTAATTCAGAAAAGAAGATGTAAAATTGTTTCTATTTGCAGATGAAATGTTTTATATAGAGAAAATCATAAATACCCCAATGAAAGCTATTTTATTAAATATGAGAATTCACTAAAGTTGCAGGATACAAAACTCAGCATACAATAATCACTAGCATTTCATATACTAACATTTTTTAAAAAGGAAACAATAACAATTACATTAACATTAAAAATATTTATATATTTAGAGGCGCCTGGGTGACTCAGTCGGTTAAGTGTCCGACTTTGGCTCAGGTCATGATCTCATGGTTCGTGGGTTCGAGCCCTGTGTTGGGCTCTGTGCTGACAGCCAGCTCAGAGCCTAGAGCCTTTTTCAGATTCTGTGTCTCCCTCTTTCTCTGACCTTCCCCTGCTCACGTTCTCTCTCTCTCTCTCTCTCCCTCCCTCCCTCTCAGAAATAAATAAAACATTTAAAAAATTTATATATTTAGAATAAATTGAATCAAAATGGTGAGAGACCAGTACACTGAAAACTATAAGACATTAATAAATTAAAGATGACACAAATAAATGGAAAAATATTTTTGTTCATGAGTTGGGAAATCAATATATCCATACTACCCAAAGTCATCTGTAGATTCAATGCACTTCTTATGAAGAGTCCAATGGCATTTTTTTGAGATAGAAAAAATCCTAAAATTCATATGGTACCACAAGAGACCCCAAAAAGCCAAAACAATTTTTAGAAATAAGAGTAAAGCTAGAGGCATCATGCTTCTTGATTTCAAAATATATTGGTAAACTAGAATAATCAAAAAAGTAGGGTGCTGGCATTAAAACAAACACATATTAGTGAAACAAAATTAAAAATCCAGAAATAAACCAATGCATATACAGTCAACTAATATTTGAGAAGAAAGCCAAGAATACTCAATGGATGAAAAATTGTATCTTCAATAATCATCCTGGGAAATTTGGATATTCATATGCAATGAATGAAACTAAACACCACTCAGAAAAATCATCTTGAATTGAATGTAAATTCTGAAACCATAAAACTCTTAGAAGGAAACAGAGAGATAGCTTCTTGACATGTGTCTTGGCAATAATTTCTTAGATAGGACACTTAAAGCACAAGCAACAAAAATCAAATCAAACAAGTACGACTAGGTCAAACTAAAAAGCTTCTGCACATCAGAAGAAATACTCAACAACCTATGTATTGCTAAATGTGTAATGGAAGAAAATATTTGCAAGCCACATATCTGATAAGAGATTAATATCCCAAATATATGTAAGAACTCATACAGTTCAATAGCACACATACACACAAATCTTTAAAAATGACCAGACCTAAACAGACATTTTTTCAAAGAAGATATTCAAGTGGCCAGAAAGTACATGAAAAAGTACTAAACATGACTTATCATTAAGGAAATGTAAATAAAATTGACATTAATCAATCATTCCACACTTGTTAGGATGGTTATCATAAAAAAGACAAGCAATAAAAAAAATGTTAAAAATGTGGAGAAAAGGGAATGCTTATGCACAGTTGGCAAGAATGTAAATTGGTGCAGCCACTATGAAAAGCAGCATGAACATCCCTCACAGAATTAAAAATAGATCTACCATATTATCCAGCAATTCCACTTCTGGTTATTTATGCAAAGGAAATGAAATCAGTGTCCTGAAGAGAGACCTGCATCCCTTAATCATAATAGCAGATGATGGAAGCAATCTAGATGTCCCTCAACAGATGATGGATAAAGCATTTGTGGTATGCATATATGAAGAAACACTATCTATAAACAGAAGGAAACTGCCATTTGTGACAGTATGGATGGACTTTGAGGGCACTCCCCTTCCATGATCCCACTTCCATGTGGAATATATGAAAAACTCAAACAGAAATCAATTCATAGGGATGCCTGGGTGGCTCAGTTGGTTAAGCGTCCGACTTCGGCTCAGGTCATGATCTCATGGTTTGTGGGTTCGAGCCCCGCGTCAGACTCTGTGCTGACAGCTAGTTCAGAGCCTGGAGCCTGCTTCGGATTCTGTGTCTCCCTCTCTCTCTGCCCCTCCCCTGCTCCTTCTGTCTCTCTCTCTCAGAAATAAAAATATTAAAAGAAATCAATTCATGGTTCCAATGAAAGGGGGTGGGGAGTGGGCAAATTTGGTGAAGGTGGCCAAAAGGTACAACATGCTAGTAAGAAGATAAAATATGTTCTAAGGATGTAATGTACAACATGAGTACTAAGACTGTATTGTATATTTGAAAATTGCTTAAAAAAATTGATCTTAGAAGTTTTCAACAAAAGGGAAAAATATTATAACTATGTGAGGTGATAGATTTTAATTGGTCTTACTGTGGTTAGGTAATCATTTTGCAATGTACACATATATCAAACTTTTTTTTAATTTTAATGTTTGTTTAATTTTGAAGGGGAGAGAGACAGAGCATGAGCAGGGAAGGAGGCAGAGAGAGGGAGACACAGAATCTGAAATAGGCTCCGGGCTCCTAGCTGTGAGCTCTGAGCACAGTGCCTGATGCGGGGCTCAAACCCACAAACTACGGTATAATGACCTAGCCAAAGTCAGACACTTAACTGACTGAGCTACCCAGGTGCCCTTCAAACTTGTTTTTAAACCTTAAACTTATACAATATTATATGTCAATTATATCTCAGTAAAGGTGGCGGGGTAGGGGGGAATCAAAGTCCCTCTCTTAGTTTGTGAAATTAAGTTAATGGTAGAATATCAAGACCCATATTATTCTAATAAAGCAGGCAACATATCACACATTTAAATTTTTTGTTTGTTTTTAAGGAGTAAACCAACACATCATTGTAATAATGAGGTTAATATGAGAGGTGGAGAAATCAACAGAGCAAGAAAATAAGACTATAATTTCAGGAAGTAGTTTCTGATTAGAGGGGCATTGGAGGTACTGTAATGTCATGTTTGAACTAAGAGCATTTGGCAATTAAGAACTGCAGAGAAAGACAGATACCATATGTTTTCACTCATACGGGGAACAGGAGAAACTTAACAGGACTATAGGGGAGTGGAAGAGGAAAAATAGTTAAGGAGAGGGAGGGAGGCAAACCATAAACGGCTCTTAAATACTGAGAACAATGTGAGGGCTGATGGGGGATGAGGGAGAAGGGAAGTGGGATGATGAGCCATTGGGAAATGGGAAATGGAGGAGGGCACTTGTTGGAATGATTACTGGGTTATAAGGAAACAAACTAGACAATAAACTATATTTAAATATATATATATATAAATAAATAAACAATAAAAAGAAAAAAAAAGAATTGCTGAAGGACTGCGACACGTAAAGAGGCCATGCTACAAATCAGGCAGGACTTTACATAGTGAGATATAATTTGATCTATTTTCAAAATACACAATGACTATTACCCAACTGTATATATAGGTAGGTACTTTTTGTATCCAAAGTTTAAGTTTATAATTAATTTTAAATTGTGAAATTCAGAATCCTCTGATAGTAAATGGGGTAGCAAGATGTATGTATCAAAGGAAGAAATGGAGACAGCCCCTATTTTTTTTGGGGGGGGATCATCATTTATGTATTTCTCTGAAAGTGCTGGGAATAAATAATTCAGGCCAGAGTAGTAGTTGTTGTTTTTAAGTTTATTTATTTAATTAATTTTATTTATTTATTTAGAGACAGAGACAGTATGAGTGGGAGAGGGGCAGGGAGAGAGAGAGAGAGAGACAGAGAGAGAGAGAATCCCAAGCAGGCTTCACACTGCCAGTGCAGAGCCCAGTGTGGGGTCCAAACCCACAAAACAGTGAGATCATGACCTGAGGCAAAACCAAGAGTCTGATGCTTAACCATCTGAGCCACCCAAGTGCCCCAGTTCAGGCCAGAGATTAATATTATTTTAAAGTCTTCATCTTCTGCCAGCATTCTAGAGAAGCTGACTATAAGCATCGTTGTTTTCAATATAAAACCAAACAAGGGTGAAATTTCCAGTTTCCAGAAAGAGCATAATAAGCTTGAACTAGGGAATTAGGAAAAGAAAAAGAATTTTTGAGAGCTCCAGAGCCATTGATCAACTATTTAAAAGTCTTCAGAATCCAGAAGTGGATTCCTTATTATTATCAGCAACGAAATGGAATAAAAGCAATAATTAAGTCGAGATATATTTGCAATGTTATTTATAATCCTTGTTGTGTTTGGATGACCTTCTAAAGTATATACATAATTATTTTTAGAATTTAATTGCTTCATAATCTAATCATCACAGATTATTAGCAAACAAAAACTAGGGTAGGAGATTTCATTCATCTAATTTTATTTGTTTTCCCATAATAAAGTTCTGTTTTTAAATCTGTATGCAAAAATCTTGGCCCAGAATACATAAAAAATTCTAACAAGTCATTAATAAGAAACCAATAACAAGTCAATAATAACTCATTTTAACAAGTCAATAATAACACAATTACATTTGAATTTTACCATTTAAGAAACAGGCAAAATATCTGAATAGACATTTCACCAATGTGGGGCCTCTGGGTGGCTCAGTTGTTTAAGCTTCTGCCTCTTAGTTTCAGCTTAGGTCATGATCTCACTGTTTCGTGGGTTTGTACCCCACACTGGGCTCTCTGCTGACAGTCCTGTGGAGACAGAGTGAAAGTCTCTCTCTCTCTCTCTCTCTCTCTCTCTGTCTCTCTCTGTCCCTCACCAACTCATACTGTCTCTTTCTCAAAATAAATAAACTAAAAAAAAAAAAAAGACATAAAAGGCTAATGTACAAGATGTTCAGCATCTTTCTTAGAGAAATTAAAAACCTAATAAGCTGTACTACACATCCTCTAGAATGACTATAATGATCATAGTCATCATAATAAAAAGGTAAACAAGGACATAGGAAAACTGAGACCAATATATATTCCTAATGGGAAAGTAAAATGATATAGTCACTTTGGGAATAAATTTACCATACAACTCAGGAATTCCATTCCAGGGTATCTATCAAATGAAATCAAAATATGGCTACATAAAGACCTGTAAGCAAATGTTCATCATGTTACATTATTCATGGTAACTAAAAACTGGAAACAATCCAAATGTTTACCAGTTTGTGAAGTTACAAATCAAACATATTCTTCAAACAATGGAATAGTGCTTAGCAACAGAAAAGAATAAACTACAAATACATGTTACAACGTGGATAAACCCCAAGACCATTATGCTAAGTGAAAGCAGCCAGGCTCAAGAGGCAATATATCACATGATTTCATTTATAAAAAGTGACCAGAAAATTCAGATATATTGGGTTGGAAACCAGACCAATGATTGCTTAGGGCTAAGGATAAAAATCCTTATTGACTGTCAATGAGCACAAGGGAATTTTGTAGGGTGATAAAAGTTTCCTAAAACTAGATTGCAGTGGTGGTTATACAACTCAATCAATTGAATTGAATAATAATAATAAAAATCACTAAGTTGCATACTTATAATAGATAACATTCACTGCAAGTTAATTATAGTTTAATAAAGCTTTAAAATTAATATTGAGTACAGGATGCCAACAATGTACAAAATAAACTTCTGAAATAATTTTATAAAATGTATAATGATAGATAGAAGTCATATTATAAAATCAATCCATGAAAATACATCATGTAACCACAGACAAACTTCCTTTTGTTCCCAGAATTAAGTTGCGTAGTCTGGAATTTTAAAAGATTCCTTTCCTCCTACATCCATATAGTATTTATATTTAGATCAATAAATCATAATTTAGATGGAAAGCAGAATAACTGTTCCCTAATATGCCCTATCTCCTAAATCAAAATCCCTATGATGCAAATGTTTCCAAGTTATAAATGAGTAAATCAATTTCACCTTATTTGAGAAAAGGCAACGCAATACAATATAAAACACAGCCTCAATTTTAAGTAACTTCTACATCTGGAATTTTACTTATTTATAAAAAGGGATTTTGATTTTACAGATATTTGTGTGAACTCCTTATTTAGAGGATAGCCTCAAACAGAGCTTGGTTCCTAACTAAAGAAGAGTTCAGCTTTATAGGTCTTCAAACTGCTCTCTCTCCTATGCATATGTTCTTGTGTTTCCCTAGATTTCTTTTTTTTTAATTTTTTTTTTTTTTTTTTGAGACAGAGCCAGAGCCAGAGACAGAGCACATGAGCAGGGGAGGGCCAGAGAGAGAGGGAGACATAGAATCTGAACCAGGCTCCAGTCTCTGAGCTGTCAGCACAGAGTCCAATACAGGGTTCTAGCCCAGGAACTGCGAGATCCTGACCTGAGCTGAAGTCAGACACTTAACCCAAGTCAGATGCTTAACCGACTGAGCTACCCAGGCACCCCTCCCTACAATTTATTTTTATCTTCTACTTTATAGCTTCCTTTTGAGAAAAAAGTAGGTTTTGAGTTACTTTTCATCTATTTTCTATGTAATATGTATATAATATTGTGTGTTGTGTTAGAAAAAATCTATAGTATTGTAATCTCAGGGATAGGGATATCCTACAAACTGACAAATAACACAAGATTGGAAGGTATCTCAAGACAAACATTAAAAGCACATATTCTTTCTGCTTCCCTTGATAATAATCTCAGATATCATAGGATCAATGTTCCTTAAAGTGAAAAATAGGTGTAAATTGAGAATGTACTATAGATAATTCTTTCGTGTAGAGAGAAATTTTGAGCTTGTATTTTCTTATTTTTTTTTTTAGTTTTGGAAAGTTTAATTTAATGTAATAATATCACATTAATTAATCCACTGATGACTGGATGTACACTAGGTAAGTAGCATTCTAATAATATTTAGCCCAATGNGAGGTTTTGAGTTACTTTTCATCTATTTTCTATGTAATATGTATATAATATTGTGTGTTGTGTTAGAAAAAATCTATAGTATTGTAATCTCAGGGATAGGGATATCCTACAAACTGACAAATAACACAAGATTGGAAGGTATCTCAAGACAAACATTAAAAGCACATATTCTTTCTGCTTCCCTTGATAATAATCTCAGATATCATAGGATCAATGTTCCTTAAAGTGAAAAATAGGTGTAAATTGAGAATGTACTATAGATAATTCTTTTGTGTAGAGAGAAATTTTGAGCTTGTATTTTCTTATTTTTTTTTTTTTAGTTTTGGAAAGTTTAATTTAATGTAATAATATCACATTAATTAATCCACTGATGACTGGATGTACACTAGGTAAGTAGCATTCTAATAATATTTAGCCCAATGTAAACTTTATCTTCCTTATATTCTTTTGACTTTTGGCCATCTAAACAAAATTGTTTATTCATACACACACACACACACACACACACACATACACACACACACACACACATATGGACACCCAAGTAAAGTAAGAGTTTGCAGAGACCTCTACTTAAATGCCACCTAAGAAGCTTTTAAAGAAGACTTTCCAAAACCCTGGCCAATGTCAATATTGTCTTAGGTAACTTCATTAATTAAATAAAAATGTATGAGTCATCATAAATTGTCCAAATGTCTTTGTGTAAGTAATGTGATCAAATGTCATAGACCACCTGGCAGTTTAAGAGATAAAAACAAAATGAAGTTTTTGCTGTATTAAAAAAAGATTCTACCACCAGCTCATTGTCATTATTGCAAATTTCTATAATTGGTTTAATATGCTTAAGTCATTCTCATATTTTTCTCTTAGAGTTTAAAATATATTACTTAGCTCTAACAATTAATCTACATATTTAAAAAAAGTTTAAAATCATGAGAGAGAACTGGTTCCAGATTAGATTACATAGACTCAATTATCCCTCTCTTCCCTGCTAAGTACAACTATAAACCCTGGAACTAATGCAGGAGAAAACAAAGAATAAAGAGGAAAAATGAAAAAAGAAAGGTGAACTGGTTAGGGTTCCAGCCCTGGAGAAGCTACCTAGCAGTAGGTGTGTATGACTCCCTTACCTAAGATAAGAAGGTGATTTAGGCTTGGCATTTCCCAGCCACCAATTTAGCAAAAAAAAAAAAAGGAGACCTAGGTATGCTCATTTCTGGTTGAAATGGACTGTTGCTGACACCACCAGGCAAATCTAGCAGTACTTGCCAGGGAGGGTGTCTATATGGAGCTTCCCTAATGTGCAGTAATGTGCAGATGAAGTTCTCTCCTTCCCTCTTAGGCCTATGACTCCTTCCTTCCCCAAAAGAGATATTAGGAGGCTACTCCTCCTTTTCAAAAGGAATATTATCACAGTGAGCATGTGGCCCAGGAAGCTTCTTTGTCCCCATTGGTCTGAGACTCCCTTTCGCCAATCAGGGACACTGAGCAGATAAATTATAATGACAAGAGAAATCCAACTGGAGCAAATATCTGGCATAAGCACTTCATCACCTACATGCAGTGGGAAGGAAGCCTACTATACTAAGTGCCTCCTGAAGATAATTTTCTATTCTAGTAGGGCATTAGACTCCATTCCCCTACCTGAAAGCCCATAGACAATTTGCCAGTGAAGACTATTTTATTCCCCTCTGATAGCAAAAGCAGGGATTAGGGGGAGCCTCAGCTGTACAGTTAAATCAAGCAGACACAATGGCTCTGAATATTATCATTGGAACCATAGTCCACAACAGGGTCTAGCATCTGCATGCTAAACACACACAGATGACTGCCTAACATAAAACATTTAAATGGGATCCAGAATCTCCTAACAATGAAGACAGAATGTCTAGGATTCCTTCAAAAATCATGTGTCATATCTCAGGAAAATCTCAATTTGAGTTAAAAAAAAAAAAGACAATCAACTGATGTCAACAACAAAATAAATCAGAACCTAGAGTTATCTGAAATGGATTTTAAAGTAGCCATGGTTAAAATGTTTTAATATGCTATTATAAATTCTGTTGAAACAAATGAAAAATAGAACATCTTACCAAAAACAGGTTATAAAACAAATGGAAATGATAATGCTGAAATTACAACAGAATTTTTAAAAAATCTTCCTGGATGGGCTCAATAGCAGAGTATAAATGACTGAAAGTTGAGTCTGTAAATGTGAAAACTATTCAATCTGAACAGAAAATAGGTTGAAAAATAAAATGAACCATCAGGAATCTGTGGGACATTAACAAAAGTTATTTGTATCACTAGAGTCCCAAAAGTAGAAGAGAAAGAACATGAGGTTAAAATTTCTTTTTAGGGGCACCTGGGTGGCTCAATAATTTAAGCATCAGGCTCTTGATTTCAGCTCAGATCAATATCTTACGGTTCATGAATTTGAGGCCCACGTTGGGTTCTGTGCTGACATGCGGAGCCTGCTTGAAATTCTCTTTCCCTCTCTTTCTGTTCCTCCCCCATTCTCTCTTACTCTCTCCCTCTCTCAAAATAAATAAATAAACATTAAAAAATAAAAATTTAAAAAGTTCTTTTATAAACTTCCAAAATTTGTCAAGATATAAATCTATAGAATCAATAAACTGAAAAAGTGCCAAATAAACCCTTCCAAAAAAATCCATGCCAAGACACATTATAGTTAAACTTCTGAAAAATAAAGACAGAAAAATCTTGAAAGCAGCCAAGAAGAAATGACACATTGCCTATAAGGGAACAATAATCTGAATGGCAGTGGATTTCTCATCAGAGTATAGAGGCCAGAAGGAAGTGGCACATTTATCAAGTGCTGAAAGGAATGTCAACCATGAATTCTATAATCTTCAGAAATTAAGAAAAACTAAAACAATTTGTCATAATTAGATCTATCCTTTAAAAAATGACTAAAGGAATTTATTCAGACTGGAAATGAATAATACAGCAAAGAAACTTGGAACATCATAATGGAAGAAAAAACAGAAAGTGTGGAAATATGGCTAATTTAGACACTTCTTCTCATGATTTTAAAAAGCCTTATTTGAGATTGAAACAAAAATTATAATACAACCTGATACTGAAGACAATGCTTTTTAGAAGTGTGGAAGTTAAAGAAATGTAAATGGAAGTAAAGTTTTCACACTTTAAGTAGTACAATGATGATAACATTATACAACTCATATATGTATTTTATAACAACCAAAATATTCGCTAAAAATATACAGAATACAACACACATAAAATCATTATTATTAATCAAGATTAAATCCTAGCACATATTCATATAGAGAAAAGTTGAGAGAAACATAGGAAATTAACAAAACAAATAATAGCAAACTTAAACTCTGAACATATCAATAATGTCATTAAATGTAACTATTTAAATTAAACCAAATAAAAGACAAATATTGACACTAAATAAAAATTTATGCCCCAACTATATACTCATTAAAAGAAGAGCACTAAGTGGAGTTGAAAGTAAATAGCTGGAAAAAAAATACTATGTAAAAAGTGATTAAAAAACAAAACAAAACAAAGTATAAGAAAACCCAGAATTACTATATTTATGTCAGATGCACAGAAATACTAAGGGTCATAGAGACTACTAGGAACAATTATATGCTCACAAAATGTGCAACCTAGAGGAAATAGATAAGTTTCTAGGAACATAAAACTTACTGGGACTGAATCATGAAGAAATAGAACATCTGAACATATCAATTACTATTAAGGAGATTAAATCAGTAGTAAAAAACCTCCCAGCATGGAAAAGGCCAGGACCAGATGGTTTCACAGGTGAATTCTACCAAACATTTAAGGAAGAGTTAATATCAATCCTTCTCAAGCTCCAA
>NW_027532168.1:0-97966 GCF_008692635.1 Crocuta crocuta | reverse complement strand
TATATATATATATATATATATATATATAAGAATAGAGAATACTTACAAAATCATTTTCTAGGGTCAGCTTTACTTTGATAGCAAAATCAAATATACTTCAAGAAAAGACAATTACAGTCCCATATCACTGATGAATACAGATGTAAAAAGCCTCAACAAAATATTATCAAACCAAATTTAACAATACATTGAAAGAATCATACACAGATCAGGTGGGATTTATTCTAGAGATGCAAGGATGGTTCCACATCTGCAAATCAATGTGATACACCACACTAACCCAATGGATAAGAGCCATATGATCTCATGATCTCAAGAAAAGCATTTGACAAAATTTAAGATTACCCTATGATAACTTTCTTAACAAAGTGGGTACGGAAGGAACGTACTTCAACATAATGGAGGCAATAGATGACAAGCCCACAGCTCACATCATACTCAATGGTGAAAAGGTTGAAAAGCTTTTCCTCTAATATCAAGAATAAGACAGGTAAGCTCATTCTAACTACTTATATTCAACATAGTATTGAAAATCTTAGCCAGAGAAATTAGACAAGAAAAAAAAGGCATTCAAATAGGAAAAGAAGTAAAGATTTTGCAGATCACATGGTGTGATATATAGGACACAAAATATATATATTTCTAACAAAAACTGTTAGAATAAATAAATTCAGTAAAATCACAGCATACAAAATCAACATACAGAAATTGATTGCCTTTGTATACATTAATAATGAGCTATCAGAAAAAGAAAACAATCTAAGTTACAATCACATCAAAAATAAAATATCTAGAAAACAATTTAAGCATGGTGGTTAAAGAACTGTATAGAGAAAACTATTAGACATTAATGAAAGAAATGGAAGAAAACATACATTAGTCAAAATATATTCCATAATTAATTTAATACCATTAAAATGTCCATGTTACCCAAAAACAATCTCCAAATTCAATGTAATTTCTATCAAAACTCCAATGGTAATTTTCACAAAGATAAAACAAACAATTCTAAAGTTTTCATGGAGCCACAAAAGACAAGAAATAGCTAAAACAATCATAAGAACAAAGCTGAAGTAATTTCAAATATATTACAAAGCCATAGTATTCAAGAGAGTATGGTATTAGCATAAAAGCAGATCCAATATGGATCAGATCAACCGACCAGAATATAGAGTTCATAACTAAACCCACAAAAATATGGTCAATTAATTTATGACAAAGAAGGTAGAAATATACAATTGGGAAAGAACAGTCTCTTGACCAAGTGGGAAAACTAAGTAGCTACATGCAAATGATGAAATCTGATACTATTTATACAATACACAAATGTTAACTCAAAAAGGACTAAAATCTTGAACTTAAGACCTAAAACCATTACACTTCTAAAAGAAAATATATCAGTAAGCCTACATTTTGGTTTAGGTGATTTTTTTGGATTTGAAGCCAACTGCAAAGACAGCAAAAGCAAAAATAAACAAATGAGACTAAAGAAAATTAAAATAGGTTCTGTATAAGCTACGAAAACCATCAACAAATTGAAAAAGGAACCTATATAATGGAATAAAATATTTATAAATCATATCTGTAAGATGCTAATATCCAAAATATATAAAGAACTCCTAAAACTCAATAGTGAATAAACAGAAAATCCAATTTAAAAATGGCAGAGGGTCAGAATAGATATTTTTCTAAAGAAGGCATAGAGATGACCAACAGTACAGGAAAGGTGGTTAACATCACTACCCAATAGAGAAATACAAATCAAAACCACATGATATATCACCTCACACATGTTAGAATACCTATTATCAAAAAGACAAGAAATTACAAGCATTGGTAAAGATGTGGAGAAAGAGGAACTGTTGTGCACTGTTGTGCAAATACAAATTGGTGTAGCCACTGTGGAAATCAGTATGGAGGTTCTTCAAAAAATTAAAAATAGAACCACTATATGATCCAGTAATCTCACTTCTGGGTATTTATCTAAAAGAATTGAAATCAGCATCACAAAGAGATATTAACACTACCATGTTTATTACAGCATATTAACAATAGCCAAGATGTGAAACATCTCTTGTAATTTCCAGTTACAAAATCAGTAAGTCCTGGAAATGTAATGGAAATGTAATGTAAATGTCCATGACAGATGAATAGAGATTATAAAATGTGATTATGTACACATCACACACACACACACACAATGGAATATCATTCAGCCACAAAAAGAAATAATCATTTGCAATAATATGGATAGACCTCAATGGCATTATGCTAAGTAAGTTAGAGAAAGAAAAACAAATACTGTATGATCTTGTGTGTATGGAATCTAAAAACAACAACAAAGCAACAAATCACCAAAAAGGAACTGCTAGATGCAGAGAACAGATTGGTGATTGCTAGAAGCGAGGGGTTGGGGTTGGGCAAAATGGGTGAAGGTGATCAAAGGTAAAATCTTCCAGTTACAAAATCAGTAAGTCCTAGAAATGTAATGTAAAACATAATGACAATACTGTATTGAAGATTTGAAAGTTGCCAAGAGAGAAGATCTTAGAAGTTTTCATCATGAGAAAGATATATTTAATGTAACTATGTATGGTGATGTATGTTAACTAGACTAATTGTGGTGATCATTATTCAATATACATAAATATCAAATTATTTCATTGTATACTTAAAACAAATGCATTGTAAGTTAATTATATCTAACATAAAAATAAAAGCAAGAGTCACTCTATTAATATTGCATAAAGTAGACTTCAATCCATGAGGAACACCTCTGATCCTAAATGTATACATACTAAATGACAGAACCTCAAAATACGTGAAATGGAGCACAGTTGAAAAAAAAAATTAGATGAATTTGCAGTTCTAATTGGGGATTTCAAAAGCCTCTTTTCAGCAACTTTTAGAATTATCACACAGATAATCAGCAAAAATATAGAAGATATGAATAGCACAAGCAATCAAGGGCATCTAATTGACATATGTAGAGCACTTCACTGAACCAAGGCAGAACGCACATTTTTTAAAAGTAGAAATGGAACAGTCACCAAGAGAAACAGTATATTGTACCGCAAAACAATTCTCAACAAATTTAAGACAATTAAGATTATATAGTATGTTTTGGACTATAGTGAAATCAAACTGGATTTTTATAACGGAAAGAAAAAAGTATCTCTAAACATTGGGAATTAAACAATACATTATTTTGATAATACAAAGGTAAAGAGTGGAAGTGTGAAAGTTAATGAAATGGCATAAAACTCAATGAAAATTAAAACACAACATTTCCAAATAGGTGTAATACAGCTTAGGAACTAACGAGGATAGAAATTTATAGAACTATGAGCTTACAGGCCAAAAGACAAAAGATATCAAATTATTTATGAAAGTTCCTATCAGAATAAGAATCGGAAACCAGAAAAAAAGATAAAAATAAACCAAAGCAAGCAGAAGGGAAAGAAAAGATATGATTAGAAATCAATGGAGTTGAAAATACAGGAAAAAATGAATCATGGCAAGGAGAAAGAAGGAAATCTGGCCATTTGTAGCAACATGGATGGAACTAGAGGGTGTTATGCTGAGTGAAATAAGTCAGGCAGAGAAGGACAGAAACCATATGCTTGCACGTATAGGTGGATTAGGAGGAAGTTAACGGAGGACTATGAGGGAGAAGAAGGGGAAAAATGATTGGGGAGAGGGAGGGAGGCAAACCATGAGAGACTCTTGAATGCTGAGAACAAACTGAGGGTTGATGGAGGTGAGGGAGAGGGGAAGGGGGGTGATGGGCATGGGGGAGGGCACTTGTTGGGATGAGAACTGGGTGTTATATGGAAACCAACTTGACAATAAACTATTTAAGAAAAAAAAAAAGAATTCAAAAAATTTCTTTGAATAAACTAAAACCCTCCAGCAAGACTGACAACAAATTTATTAGAGAAAATAAACAAATCATCGATATCAGGAAGAAAACAGAGGCACCATTATAGATTTGTGGCTATCAAAAGGGTAATAATGGAATACTGTGAACAACTTTACACTCACAGTTTTTTTTAATGTATAGGAAAATTCCTTGAAAACACAAACTACTAAAATTCATTCACAATTAACCAGACAACATGGATTGTTAAAGGTTATGGTTTAAGTAAGTATACATTAAACATTAAAGAAATTGATTTCATAGAATGGTTCTTTAAAAACTCACCTCCAGTTGGAGATAGGGAATTCTAACAAACATTTAAAGAAAATTAACACAGATTTTATAACCTTTTCCAAAAATGGGGGGGAGGGGGAGAAAGGAGAGAACACTTTTCAACACATTCTGATACTTACAGGTAAAGATATTATAAGAAAACCACAGACCAATATATATTATAAGGATAGATGCAAAACCTTCAATTAAATACTGGCAAATAATATCCTTTGATATTAAAGAGGGATTATATACTACTTTCAAGTGGCATATATCACAGGAATACAAGATTGTTTTTGTAACTGAAAAATGGTGTAATACAGCATATGGATAGAATTGGGGAGAACATAGAATCATCTGAAAAATGTAGAAAAAGAATTTAAGAAAAATCAAAGCACTTGATCGATAAATATACACAACAAACTAGGAATAGAATTTCCTGAACATGAAGTGCATCTAGCGAAAGAAAAGAAGAAAGAAAGAAAGAAAGAAAGAAAGAAAGAAAGAAAGAAAGAAAGAAAGAAAGAAAGAAAGAGAGAAAGAAAAGAAAGAAAGAAAGAGGAAGGGAAGATCTATATCATACTTAATAGTGAAAAACTAAATGCTTACCTCTTAAGATCAGAAACAGCACAAGGATGTCCATTCTTGCTACTTGTACTTAACATTGCACTGGAGGTTCTACCAGGGAAATTAGGCAAGAAAAAGTTGTAGATGTCATCCAGAATGGAAAAGAAGTAGTTAACATATTCCTGCTTTATATAACATTTTGTATATAAGAAATCACCAGGAATCCACCAAGATAAGCTACTACAATAAACAAGTAAGCAGTATCACACAAGATCTACATACAAGTATTTTTATACCCTGGCAATAAACATTCTGGAAATTAAATTAAGAAAACAGTTCTATATGATAACATTAAACAAATAATATATTTAGGCAGAAATTTAACAAAATAAATGCAAAACCTAGGGATTGAAAACTACAAAATACAGTTTAGAGAAATTTAAGAAGACCTAAATAAAATGGAAGGGTATCTCATGTTTATGGATCAGATCACTTTCAAAGAAACTTCCTGGTTATTTATTGTTGATTTGTATAATTTTATCTACTCTGACTTAAAGTGGGAATGAGGGAATAATCACAAATTGGGTTTGAAAACCCATTGGATCCTCTAAATAGATTTGGGCATAATATTTACCAACTCCCTCAAAAAAGACTTAATCCAATTGTAATACTATGATGCCATCACAGATCTTCTAGTGTTAGAGTCAGCCCAGGCCCACATCTGAGAGTCCTGGGAATGTGTCCACTTTTTCTTGTCCAATAAGCAGGGACTTTGGTAAATACCTAAAAGTCATTCAAAGGAAATATGGGGGGAAATATTTATTGTGCACATTTGTGGCAGAATTGGAGGAGATTTCCATAAAAGATCTACTGTCCATTTCATTCTATTTGTTCTCATTTTGAGAATTGATTCCATTCTAGAAACTGAGTAAAAGATTCGACTTTCCTTTA
This sequence comes from Crocuta crocuta, assembly GCF_008692635.1. Classification (NCBI taxonomy): domain Eukaryota; kingdom Metazoa; phylum Chordata; class Mammalia; order Carnivora; family Hyaenidae; genus Crocuta; species Crocuta crocuta. The sequence goes on along the minus strand of NW_027532168.1, from coordinate 92,256 downwards.
TGGTGGTGTTATCAACTTTATCCTCATAAGTCATTAATATTCTTTTTGTTTTCTTTTTAATTTTATTATTATGATTATTTTTTTATCCTGAGATCAAGAGTTGCATGGTCTATGAACTGAGGCAGCCAGGTGCCCCTAATTCTAATATTTTTTATTACACATATTAATCAAGGCTTTAATCTGCTGTGTATATCTTACTCCTAGTAACACCATCATCTCAGCAGATTTCTCTGGGTCTAAGCACCCCATGCTGGTTGCCACCCCCACACCTGTTGTATCAAGCATATCTACTTTGTTTTTGACAGTTAAGAACTCCTACATGGCCTCTGCTATTCTGAAAACTTACCTGTCCAATTGATACCAGGGAGCCCAGTTTTGTGGAAATAGCATCATCTGATATAAACCCTAGTCAACGGAGAGTAACTATCACTGAACTTATAACTGTAGTGCCTTAATGCACAGTTCAGTAAGCTTTCTGTAAAGAACCACATAGTAAACGTTTTAGGGTTCACAGGTCACGTAGAGTCGAATATTTTTTAACTATTCTTTACACATGTAAAAAAAAACAACAAAAAACAAGAACAAAAAAATGTCCTACATATTCTTAGCTCATAGGCGTACAAAAACAGGCTACCCTCAAGATTTGGCTCAAGGCCAAGTTTTCTGACCTATGCATTGAGATGAGCATGTCCCTGAGAGATTTACATGATGTGATGGATTTTCTGGTCTCTTACAGAACACCATTTCTAACATTCAAGCCACCCTTAGCCTTCCAATTTCTTCCTCAGTATTCTGCGAATAAACTCAAGCATTCCTACAGAAACATTATTGATTCCAAACGTTAAGGAGCCATCACAGCAGTATATTAGGACAGACTGTAGGTGTAACTTAACAAGATATTAAATCCTAAGTGATGCTAGATTTCACCCAACCTAATAAAGCATCCTTATAGTACACTACACATTTCTGTCCAACACCCTCAAGGTAGACTTTCATCTCTTTGCCTATTCCTGTTGGTATTTATTTTCCAGTTCCTTCAATTATTTCATTTTACTGAGCAAAATATCTCCTTAAGTCAAGGACTATATTTCCGTTCTTTAGCTAAGCCTATGCTTATTGGTCTGGCACAAAAGAGAGAGGACAGATTTGGGGGAGAGTTAATAGTCAAGGGGAAACCAATGTTCTCTAGAAAGGAGCCTTATGCCCCTAGTTACCCAAGGGAATATGAATGTTCAAGGTTACCAACCACAATTACCCAAATATTCTCTATAGGAAACTGAATTTAAGGTTGCCTGGATGGCTCAATTGGTAGAGCATCAGACTTGATTTTGGCTCAGGTCATGATCCCAGGGTCATGGGATTGAGGCCCACATCAGGCTCTGTCTGCACTCAGCATGGAGCCTGTTTAAGATTCTCTGTCTCTCTCCCTCTGCCCCTTTTCCCCACTCACTTTTTCTCTAAAATAGCATTAAAATAAAAAATGAAACAATTTAACATGTGAGGACTGGACATTAATTTACCTTTTTGGGTTTAATCCCACTTACAGTTAAATCTGAGCCTGATTTTCTGTAATATGTACTCCCAGGTACATAAAATGGTGATTTTCTAAAATACTTCCATGGAAGTTTAATGACATTTATAGTATGTTCTGATTTAAGAGTTGGGTGACCTGAGTCTGTCATTTCCCTACTTTAATGCCTCTGAAGCATTTAACAAAAGTTAAATCAAAAGACTATCTTTATAGTCTCTACAATTTCAGTTATAAAAATACTTCAATTTCTAGAATTTCTTAAAAGGCCAATGCTTTTATTTTAACCTATATTTCATCTCAAACCACTTCAGATGATTATTTTAATTAGTGAGATGCTGCAACATTCTGGGGGTTATCAGTACTAAGGACCAATAGTAATGCTTCTGTTACCTTTTGGGAAGGCAAATGATCCATTTCAATAATACCATGTTGAGGTTCTATTTTCTAGGGCCACTCCCAGTACCAAATATTTTAAATTATATCCTCAAAAGAACAGAGATGAAGACAAGGACTTGGATGCAGTTGAGTTTCCTCAAGAAATGAAGATGAGAGACTGGGGAACAAAAGATACTAAAAATGCACTTAATAGAGTGCTACGGAGTTACTGCAGCAGGCAACAAGAACTCAATTACTCAATTTTAAGGAGATTTTTTAAGGAATGTAAAGAATGTTGCCAAGATTTGCCCATCTGATGTCTGGGAGACTTGGGCACATACCTGCCCACTCTTGTCTCTATGGTGGATGGCTTCCCTGTAGACTGTCCATATCTGCATTGAACGAGCACTGTGTGGACTCCAGTAGTATAAAAAAGCTTCTGGATCAGAAAGTGGAAATATGTGCTGTGCAGGCTTGTGATGAGTCATAGAAAGCAAGATTCTGAGCTTGTATAGAAGTGTCTGCTACAATTATAGCTAATTTAAGAGGAAGGCTAAAAGCAAGTGAAGCAGAGTACTAAAAGTCTCACCATTGTACTTCTATAATTAACACAAATAGAAAACTACTGAATGGATAAAGAATAAAATAAAGACCTGTAGTCTTTCTGCACTGGTCAGCTTTCCTGCAGTGATTTATGGTACTATAATGACAGCTGGCCACTCTGGCTTTGTGTGATTAAATTACAAGCCATTTGTTCAGTATTTTTTTTATTCTTTTCATTTAGACATCACATTTTTTTGACTTCCTGATAATAGCCTCTTTTGACTGATGAGAATTCAGGGATGAGTTTTCAGACTTCTTAATTCCAATAGATATAGCTATTAGATATACGTGGAAATATATAGGAGATTAATATAGAGATATATCTAATTTTATGTCCATTATTTATATAAAAATATATCCCTCTTACTGGAAAAACATCATTTCTTTGAGGTACATTTTATAACATTGTATCATGGGAAAACACCCAGTTTACATATCTAAAATTTCCCTAGAGGCTTTGAAAATTCTGAGAAAGGTAATGAGAAGACAATAAACTTCCAAGAGGTCAATGAAATTCAAGAAAAAGTTTCTGTAAAGGTAAAGTAGATAAAAGACCACATTTGCCCTCTGTTTTATGGATGATAGGATAAAGCTCAATAATATGAACAATACTGACATATTTCTAACACTATGAAAGGCCATTTCACCAGGCAAAGTAGTCAACACGGTTTATATCACTCATAAAGGGCAAATCTACAGAGCTCTTTCAGGGCAGGTGAGCAAGAAAAAAATTGACAGTTATTGTTATGTCTCCAGATATTATTTCAAAAGATATATTTTTTTCAAAGATTATTTTGGTCTTTCATTTAACCAAGTATATTTATAATTTTCAATAAATGTTTAGGATTATATTTACAAATCAAAAACTGTTTTTCCTCCCTCTCAAAATAGTTATGTATTTTTTTAATGTTTATTTATTTTTGGGAGAGAGAGAGCAGGAGAGAGGCTGAGAGAGAAGGAAACACAGAATCCGAAGCAGGCTCCAGGTTTCGAGCGGTCACCACAGAGCCTGACTGGAGGTGGGACTCAAACTCACACAGCATAAGATCATGACCTGAGCTGAAGTTGGATGCTCAACCGAGTGAGCCACCCAGGAGCCCCAATAGCTATGTATTTTTGAACAACTCATTTGTCCATTTAACTGTCACTCTTTACTTCTTACATCATAAAGTGAATGCATGGTTGTCATTTACATTAAATCTAAAGACTCAAAATATTGATAAACAGTCTCATTTACAGAGGCCTACAAATATGAAGTAATTGTGGAAATATATGTTAAGAAAATAGTTTGTAATTTTGTCAGATATCCTTCAAAATAAATCATGTGTGAATAAAAAGTAGATCCTTATAAAAGAAAGGATGCTTTTGCAGAGAAAGTAAAAGATTCTAATTCCTAGTTCTGAGAAAGGGGTAAAGTTTTAGCTTATAGGATTGTTCTATGAGCCTATAGAACTCGGTTGGACTATATAGTTCCTTGCTTATCATCATAAAAAATGTGTTCAAACTCATTAGTCATCAGGAAATACAAATCAAATCCATCTGATTCAATTACAGCCCACAAGAATAGCTAAAATTTTAAGTAGTAGCAATTCCAAGCATTGCCAAAAATGTGGAAAAATTGGAACTCTCACTTAATATTTATGAAAATACAAATTATACCATTGGTTCAGAAAACAGACATATCTACTAAGTTTGACTATGTATCAGGTAACAGTCAAATCCTAGAAATATACTCACCTAAAACATACATACATGCTGCAGCATTTATATTTAATACTGTAACTATAAGCAGTTTTGAGAGTGACAAATTGGTCCTGCACAGGTTTTAATCAATAGTTGAAAGAATAATAAATAAATGTTGATATATCCCATAGTTGAATATATAGCAACTAAAATGAATAAACTACTATAGCTATAACATGAATAAATCCCACAAATATAATATTAAGTGTAATATGCCAGATACAAAGGAATGCATATTCCCAGCTTCCATTCATATGAAGTTTAAAAATAAGCAAAATGGACCCATGTTGTAACAAGTTATGATATTGCTTATGTGGGGGAAGTGCTATTGATTGGGAGGGAAATTAAAGAGGCATGTGGAGTGCTGATGATATTTTACTTTCTGATCTGGATTGTGGTGATACTACTATTATTACTTTGTAATTCATCAAGCTACACAATTCTCATTTGCAGGTTTTTCTATTTGTATAGTTCAAAAATAGTTTAATATAAAAAGGCCTTTTTTCAGTAAATCTCTCCTGAACACAAATATACATATATCCAAAGAACTGTACTCAATAATGGAGATAGGAGTGGTAAGAATACAAAAATCAATCATGTGTTTAACAACATACGTTAAGCTTTGACTATTTACCCAGTACTATTCCAGGCAGTGAAAAAACAAAACTCCTTTCCCTGCTTTCTTCTCTAAAGAATTTTCATTTCTTGTGGAGGAGTCCTACAATGGACATCAAAATATTTATGATTGTGATAAATGCTATGACAGATAATGCAGTACATAACAGGAGATCAGTCCACATTGGTGAATCAGGGAAAGAGTTCTCAAGGAAAAGGAAATTATAGCTGAACTCCAAAGGAGAACTAATCAACTAAAGAAAGAAAATTTATGAGTAATTATAAGCATGCAGATGAGAAGTCTTTTCAGAAGGTCATATTGAGTACAATCTGAGCATGTGGAAGGTCAAGCAGGATGGCCCTGGAGAGGTCTAGAGAGCAGAGATCGGGCCGAGTCCTGTAAACCATATTGATCATGTTGTTTCTCCAAAGAGCAATGGGAAGCCAAAAACTCATGAGCAAGTAAATAGCAATCAAATTTACGTTTTTTTTGTTTTTGTTTTTGTTTTTATTTCTAGGAGAGAGAGAGAGACAGCGTGAGCAGGGGAGGGTCAGAGAGAGAGGGAGACACAGACTCTGAAAGAGGCTCCAGGCTCTGAGCTGGCAGTCAGCACAGAGCCTGACGCGGGGCTCGATCCCATGAACCGTGAGATCATGACCTAAGCGAAAGTCGGACGCTTAACCGACAAAGCCACCCAGGCGCCCCCAAACTTACGTTTTAACATATCTTCTTTATTACGGAAACAATTGATTAGTATAAGGATTTGTAATAATTTTGCAAAGGTCACAATTAATTTTTTAGAATTTTGTGTGCCACAAAGTACTTAGTCATAACCATTCCACTCTGTTTTTGAGGTGAGAAAACAGTCATAGCAAATCTGCAAATGAATGCAAGTAACTATATTCCAGTTAAACTTTATTTGTGGAAATAGGTGGGTGGCATTTCAGAGGAGTTTACCAACTCTGGATTTGAGAGAAAGAGAAAAGTATGTAGGGATATTTATCAAGCTGATGTAGTGGTCTGGTGAAGAAACAAAGAACTTGGTCTAGGGTGTTGTAATTTATTTAAAAAATGAGGAAATGTAACTCAAGTAATGGCTGTGTTTATTGTGCCCTCCTAATTTATATTCTAGGTCTATGCTCTTATTTTACTTTTTTAAAAAATGTTTTATTTATTTCTGAGAGAGAGAAGCAGTGTGAGTAGGGGAGGGTCAGAGAGAGAGGGAGACAAAGAACCCGAAGGAGGCTCCAGGCTCTGAGCTGTCAGCACAGAGCCCGACACGGGACTTGAACCCATGAACCGTGAGATCATGACCTGAGCTGAGGCTGGACGCTTAACTGATTGAGCCGCCCAGGCGCCCCATTCTTTTTGAAAATTCTAATACACAGCCCAAGATGCAGAAAATTCTGAGGAACTCACATTCACGTGATTATTTTTGGCTCTAGGTCCTACTTGTAATCAATTATTTCAGTATATGGATCATCACACCTTTCTAGTCAACAATGAGGTCTTTTCCCAGAGAATGACTAAAGTTTAGTTTACCCCCACTAATTTATCAAAATATCCACTTACAAGTGACATTTTTTCATTTTTAGAGTTTTTAAAATTAAGTCCTGATTGATATTTAACTTTATATTAATTTCAGGGATATAATGATTCAATATTTGTATATCACAAATGATCACCACAAGGGTCAAAAAGATCATCACACTAGTCTAGTTAACAATGATCTCCATACACAGTTACAAAAAATTATTTTCCTTGTGATGAGAATTTCTGAGAACTACCATCTTAGCAACTTTCAATAATGTAATAAAGTATAAATATAATGACCATGCTGTACATTATATCTCCATGTCTTACTTATTTTATAACTTGTAATTTGTACCTTTTGACACTCTTTATCCATTTCACCCACCACCCATCCTTGCCTCTGCAACCATCAGTTTGTTCTCACCAATCTGTTTTCTGTATCTAGGAGCTTGGTTTTGTTTTCGTTTTTGTTGTTTTAAAGAGTCCACGTATTAGTGAGATTATATTGTATCTATCTTTCTCTGACTTATTTCACTTAGCATAAAGTCCTCAGGGTCCATCCACATTGCCATAAATGACAAGATTTTATTGTAGATATATATAATATTCCCTTTTCTTTCTCCCTTCCTCCCTGCCTCCCTCCCTCCCTTTCCACCCTTCCTACCCTTTCCACCCTTTCCACCCCTCCCTTCCCCCTTCCTCCCTCCTTTCCCTCCTTCCTCCTTCCTTCCCTTTCCTCCTTCCTTCCTCCCTTTCCCCTTCCTTCCTTCCTTCCAACAATTATGTTGTTTTTATATCTTGGCTATTGTAAATAAGACTTACATGAACATGGGGGTGCATGTCTTTTCAAATTAGGATTTTCATTTTCTTCAGATAAATGCCCAGAAGTAGAATTGCTGAAATCATATCAGTCAATCTACCATATGATTCCACTTTTAAAGATTTTTAAGTAACTTCTATATCCAGTGTGGGGCTTGAATTCACAACCTGAGAACAAGGGTAGCACACTCTACCACTCTACAACTGAGTCAGCCAGGTGCCCCTACAAGTGATTTTTAAATGTGCCAACATCACTGAAATTTGTGGGAAAAGGAGTGTGGAACTCAAAGGGCACGCACCTGGGTTGCTCAGTTGGTTAAGCATCCAAATCAGCTAGGTCATGATCTTGCAGTTCATGGGTTTGAGCCCTGCATTGGGCTCTGTGCTGGCAACTCAGAGCCTGGAGCCCACTTTGGATTCTGTGTCTCCCTCTCTCTCTCTCTGCCCCTCTCCCATTCATGCTCTCTTTCTTGCTTGCTCTCTCTCTCAAAAATAAATAAATATTTTTAAAACTAGGAAGTCAATTCAAAATTACGATCTGTAATTTTCTTAACGTATCTGTATCCACACTGTCCTATGCACATCTAACCTCTTAAATTTATTAGCACATTAATTTTAATAACTTTAATTGCATGTGCTATATAAATTTGGATTTTTCATGATCTTTCTTTTTTTTTAATGTTTACTTATTTATTTTGAGAGAGAGGGTGGAGGAGGCACAGAGTTCCACAGTGTGGAGCTCAGTGTGGTGCTCAAACCCACGAACTATGAAATCATGACCTGAACCAAAATGAAGAGTCATGTACTTAACCAGATGAGCCATCTAGGTGCCCCACATGATATTTCTAAACATCAAAATTTCACTGTAGGTAAGAGGCTAGCTCAATTTACTCTATGCCTATTTTCTGGATATTTTTAAAGGATTTTTGTTTGTATTTTTGTTTTGTTTTGTTCTGCTTATTTCCTTATTTTTAAGATTAAGAAAAGTACATGTTAAACATAAGAGAAAAAAGAAAGTCATAAAAAAGTATAGCTTAGATTTTGGGGTCTCAAACAATAGAAACTAACTCTTGCTCATATAATCAAGGATGAATGTATAAGCAAGAGCCAATAGAAGAGAGCTGGTGGCTGTAGAAGGAGACATGGAGATGTATAGAAACATAAATGTGTAGAAACAAATGTGTAGTAACAATGCAGCTTTGAAGGTTAGGACACAGAAACCTCAGCAAGGGTCTTGGAGAAATATTCCATTCAGGGCTTTGCATATGAAGAGATCTTTAACTTCATGTTTGATTGTTCATGATCCAAAGCCCTGGAAGAATATAACTGATTAGCTGGGCTTTGGTTATGAGTAGAGTAATATTAGGCTGGATAATAGATGTTATTCTGCCTCTGATTGCATATTAGGAGATAACACCAAGGCTTATCAAGATTATACACAATCAGGGAAGAGTTTTTACCCAAATGCTAAAAAGGAGAAAGAGATGTCAAGAAGAACATGTTTATAGAAAAAGAAAAATGTGCAGCCAGTTTTGACCATAGTATAATTAACTCATCGTTTTTTCTTACAGATTTCTTAAGATATAATTCAGACAAAATATTGTATAAGTCTATGTTGTACAACATGGTTTGATAATATTCTGATATGATTACCATTATAAAGTTCATTAAGTCCTCCAGCACCTTACGTAATTACAGGGTTTTTTTTGTGGGAGAATATTTAAGATTTTAGCAACTTTCAGTACCATTGATATATCTACAGTCACCATGCTGTAGAGTAGATCCCAAGAACTTATCCATCTTATAACTGCAAGTTTAAATCATCAAGTTTAATTAGTTCTGGTGAAGTCCCAGTTTACTTTGTTTGAAAAGGAAAGATTACAAACAATTTGCCCTTGATATATGAGGCTCGTAATTCATATGTATTAGGCATTTAGAAGTCTAGTGACGGTAAGTTATGTATGTTCAGTAATAAGAATATACAAAACAGAAACTTGTCTATTTTTATATAGTCGAGCTCCTTAGATCTGATTTATTGGACATATCAGAATGGCTGGTAATTAGTGTTTCGATTATCTTAAATGGTTTCTTTAAATTACTAAAGGATGTGTTAAAGTATAGTAAAAACTTGATTAGTGGGAGCCCATTAACGAAAAACTCTGATTGTTTGGAGCCTTTATTTTTAGAAGGGAATNGGTAATTAGTGTTTCGATTATCTTAAATGGTTTCTTTAAATTACTAAAGGATGTGTTAAAGTATAGTAAAAACTTGATTAGTGGGAGCCCATTAACGAAAAATTGATTGTTTGGAGCCTTTATTTTTAGAAGGGAACAAAATGAAAGACCACACAAATGAGAACAATTCAGAGCTTGCTATTGCAAGGGGGTCAGCCACAATCACTTGTACAGGAAAAAGGCACAAAGGCAGAAAAGTGCAAAACTGGGAAAGAGAGGCACCCAGGTATTGCTCTGCCATAGGGAAGCTGGAAATGAGCTCACTAGAAGCAGGAAATATTATGTGTTTGGTTTGGGAGCATATTTGACTTTTTCTGGTTGTTGAAAGGAGCAGCCAAATACAGGGATCTGCCTGTCAAAATTCTATTCTGGGATAATTGTTGCCAAAAATGTGGTTTGCCTTCCTGGATTGGTAGTTTGAGAGGTTGTGAGTCAGATTTCTATTGCTATATATAGCTTGGTTTTTATCCACTTGTATATTTTAGTCTCTCAGTTTCTTCTTTTGGCAATTTTGTTGTTCATCAGAAGTTGGCCAGTTCCAAAAAAACCAGAGAGCCAGATCTTCACTGCTCACTGCAGTGAAGTCTCAACCATAGTCATTTATCTCATGAGATCTTGACCTTTAAGCTGTTGTGTGAGTCATCTAATGGGGCTATGCAGAAGCATTTGAGACTGAATCGATTTCAGTGGACCAGCATCGTGACCACACTGACAAAAATAACCACTAACAGTACCTGGAATATGTTTCTGAATCAGAAACCCTACATTACCCAACCTAGGCTAAAAAACAAAAAGCTGCATAGGCAATGATGACCAACCTTAGAGGACGAAGTAGGTTTTCTTTAGGGCAAAGTATAGACAGCTCAACTTTGCCTGGCTCATTGATCCAAGCACAATAAGTATTAGCAATGGCACAAATACCACCAAGACTATCCAACAAGAATCCTAGAGCAATACAACTGTCCATCACTGCCCATGCCATCACATAGAGATTGAACTGTATTTCATCTAGAGAAAAGTTTTTGTCATTAATAACTTCTTCTAGATTTAATAAGTTTATCATCCTTTGTATTTGTATGATCTCACCATTTGGAACACTGTTCTGATTGCACAAAAATGAGACAGTAATAATTAAATGTCATCTAATTTTTGAGTTTGCATATGAGTTGAAATTTTTAGCCATGGCAATTCATAGAATTAGGGCCTCTGTGTGTAACCAAGTCTCAGAATACTAGTCCTAAACTGCTGAGGTGTTAGTCTAAGGCAAACAGGCCCAAATATCCTGGTAACAGTGGAATTATTAGATAGGGATGCATGGAAATCTAAAAAAACATTGATCATTTTCATGACACCAGATCAGAACCAAGGTCTTACATTAGCTTGGTTGAGTATTTGGACTTCTACTATTCTTTTCCAGGTAATAACTGTTCCTTTTCAATCTAAAGGGTACTGAATTCAAAGTCAGAATTACCTAGGGAGTGAAGGAAGATGGTGGAGAAATCAGATCATGAGCTCACTTTGTTCCAAAGACACACTAAAGCAACTACTACGTGTATTGTAACCTTCCCTGAAGACTGGTAGAACAGGTCTTCCATAGCTATATATATAGAGAGAGAGAGAGCCACATCAAAATGAATAGAAGGGGCAGACACATGGTCAGGAAACAAATCCTTGGTGTAACTAACCACAAGTGGGAAGGACATTACAAGTACCAGGAAGCAAATGTCAGACCCCACAACAGTCACCCCGACGCTAGGGGGACACACTGGGAACATAAGTTCCTGTAATATCTAGTTTTAAAAGCTAGTAGGGCCCAACTTTGGAAGCTTTAAACGCCAGTGGGGTTTGACCCTGGGACAACTGGAGGGAAAGAGGAAACTGAATCCTCAACCTTAAAGAGCCGGCATGCCAGACAACTCAGCCTGAGACATCACTCAGAAGCAACAATTTGAAAAGTGCACGAGGTATATGTGAAGATTTATTGACTAATTTTGGGACATGTGCTGGAGGGACAGGGATCTGCAGGAACTTTCTCTGGTAACAAAAAAGATGGTAGATACCATTTTTCTTTCCCTTTCCCAGCCTAGATAGATGGCTATTTGTGGGAGCCAGGGGTAACACTCTCCATCTACCTGGCTAACACCTCATGCACCAGCCAAGGGCTCACCTGTGCATTTACACCACCACATCTGCCTGCCTCAGCAAGCATGCCCCAAGAGTAGCTCCCATCCCACCACACACCTGGTAGGCAGCCCCAGCTGGGGCCAATACCCCTACAAAAGGACTCCTACTCTACAGAGGGTAAAAGCTAACTTCATATACCAATGCACACACAATTCCTGCTGCTACTAAGCCTCTCAGTAAACTGTGCAGTGAGCAAGCCCTGCCTTTTGGTGCACCCACAGCCATCCCAGTGGCTAAGTGCAGTCGGTCAGGATGAGTGCCAGCCCCAACCACCAGCAAGCCTGAGGCAACTGCAGCTGAGCATATTAATTGACAACTCAGAAAAAAAGACCTCTACAGTAGGCACAGCAGGCCATTATAACCAGCTGAGCTAAGGGCTAGCTTCTTCCACCAATGTACCCACAGAAATCATAGCTCAACCACAATAGGAAGGTGTGCACAGCCTGCACAGGAAACACTCATGGGCACCTGGTTCTATTGTCTGAGGGGGATTGTGCTACAGGGAAGCATGGGACTCCTTGTACACAAAGCCACTACTTCTTAGATAAGGAAATATAGCTGACCTACCTAATACATAGAAACGAACAGAGACTTAGACAAAATGAGACAGAGAAATATATTCTAAATAAAAGAACAAGGCAAAACCACAGAAAAAGAACTATATGAAATGGAGATAAGCAATATGCTGGATAACGATTTCAAAGTAATGGTCATGAAGGTAATCACTGGACTTGGGAGAAGAGTGGCTGAACTCAGTAGGAACTTGAACAGAGATAAAAAAAAATACAGAAAAGAACCAGTCAGAGTTGAATGATACAAAAACTGTAATAAATAACACTGGAGAGAATCAGCAGCAGAAAGCAGAATGATGGGTCAGTGATCTGAAAGACAGAGTAATGGAAAGCAATTAAGCCAAACATCGAAAAGGAAAAGAAAAAAGTCCTAAAGACAGATACAGATTGAAATCAGAAATCAAAGAGAAATTACAAATGATATTAAATTACAAAAGATTTGTGGCTGTGATAAAAAAATTATGCCAACAAATTGGACAACCTAAAAGAAATGGATTAATTTCTAGAAACATACAATCTTCTGAGACTGAATTGTCAATAGAAAATCTGGACAAACTAATTACTAGTAGTTGAATCAGTAATTTAAAAGCCTGCAACAAATGGAAGTCCAGAACAAAATGACTTTACAGGTGAACTTTACAGAACACTTAAAGAAGAATTAGTACCTAATTCTCAAACTAGTCCAAAAAAATAAAATAAAAAGGAAAAATTCCAAGTTCATTCTATGAAGCCAGCATCACCTGATACCAAAACGAGACAGACACAGCCAAAAAAAAAAAAAGTTAAAGGTCAATAACCCTGATGAACATTGATTCAAAACCCTCAACAAAATATTAGCAAACTGAATTCAAACATACACTGGGAGGATCATTCATTAGAATCAAGTGGCATTCATTCCAAGAATGAAAGGAGAATTTTGATATACACAAATCAATCAACATGGTACATCATTTTTCTTTCTCTCTCCCAGCCTTGATACCTGGATATTTGTGGGAGCCAGTGCTAACACTCTCCATCTACCTGGCTAACACTGCATGTACCACACTAACATTAACAAAATAAAGGATAAAAACTATTGAACTATCTCAACAGGTGCAGAAAAAGCATTTGACCAAATTCAAATCAATTTTGATAAAAACCCTCAACAAAGTAAGTGTAGGAGGAATATACCACAACATAATAAGGCTATATATGACAAGCCCAAGGCAAACATTATATGCAGTGGTGAAACAACAGTTACTCCTTAAGACCCAGAACAAGACAAGGATGTTCACTTTCATCGATTTATTCAACACTGCCTGGAAATGCAAGCAATAGCAGTCAGACAAACAAGAAAGAAAAGAAGAAAAAGAAAAGGCGTCCAAATTGGGAAGGAAGAAGAAAAGCTGCTACTATTTGCAGATGACATGATACTCTCTATAAAAAACTCTAAAGACTCCACCAAAAAGTTATTAGATCTGATAAACTCCATAAGGGTGCAGGATATGAAAACAATGTATAGAAATCTGTTGCATTTTTGTACACTATTACTGAAATAGCAGAAAGAAAAGTAAACAATCCCATTTACAATTGCACCAAAGAGGATAAAATACATAGGAATAAATTTAACCCAAGAGATAAAACTCCTGTTATCTAAAAAGCTGGAAGACATTGATGAAAGAAATCAAAGGTCACATAAATAATGGAAAGGTACACAATGCTCATGAGCTGGAAGAATATTGTTAAAATGTTCATGCTACCAAAGCAAATCTATGGAGTCAATGAAACCCCTATTAAAATAATGACAGGACTTTTCACAGAACTAGAACAGAAAACCCTAAAATTTGTAGGTAGCTAGAAAAGACTCCAAATAGCCCAGGAAATCTTGAGAAAGAACACAGCTGGAGGGGTCACAATCCGAAACTCCAAACTATACTACAAAGCTGTGGTAATCAAAACATTATGATATTAGCATAAAAATAGGCACATAGATCAATAGAACACAGAAGAGACCACAGGAATAAACCCATGCATAAATGGTTGGTTAACATACAAAGGAGGTGAGAATATAAAAGGGAAAAGAATAAGTGGTGCTAGGAAAACTGGATTGCTACACACAAAAGAATGAAACAGGACAACTTTTTGACATCATATACAAACAAACTCAAAATGGATTAAAGACATAAGTGTAAAAATTGAAATCATTAAATTCTTAATATAAAATATAGGCAGAAATCCTTTGGATGTTAACCTTAGCAATATTTTTCTGAATATCAGGCAAGGGAAACAAAAGCAAAAGTAAACCATTAAGACTACAAACAAAGAAGCTTTTTCACTGCAAAGGAAACCATCAACAAGATGAAAAGGCAACTTACTGAATGGGAGAAAATATTTTCAAATGATATATCCAATAAGAGATTAATATTCCAAATATAAAAAAACTTCTATAGCTCAAAACTAAAAAAGTAATCTGATTTTTTAATATGGGCAAAGGACCTGAATAGACATTTGTTTCCAAAGAAAATTTATAGATGAAAAGATACTCAACATCACTGATCATTAGAGAAATGTAAATCAAAACCACAATGGGATAGCATTCCACCCCTGTCAGAATGGCTAGCATCAAAGTCAAGACAATAAAAAATAATAAATGTTGGCAAAGATATAAAGAAATGTTAGGAACTGCTGGTGGAATGTAAATTGGTGCAACTACTCTAAAAAACACAGTATAGAGGTTCTTCAGAAAACTAAAAATATAAATACCATATGATCCAGCAATTCCACCTTGAGTTTTTATCTGAAGAAAAGGAAAACACTAATATGAAAAGATATATGCCCCCCTATCGACATGGGGCATTATTTACAACAGCTAAGATATGGAAACAACCTAACCGTCCACTAAAAGATAAATGGATAAAGATGTGGTATATAGATACAATGGAATATTACTCTGCCATATAAGTGAATGAAGTTTTGCCATTTGTGACAGTATGAGTGGACCTAAAGAGTATTATGCTAAGTCAAATAAGCCAGACGTGGAAAGATAAATACCACATGTTTTCACTTACATGTGGAATCTAAAAAACAAATGAACAAAAAAGAAATGGGCTCATAAATATAGAGAACTGATAGTTGGTAATGGGAGTGGGGGGAAGGGTGAAGTGAGTGAAGGGGATTAAGAGATACAAACTTCCAGGTATAAAGTAAATGTCATAAGAATGAAAAGTAGAGCATAGGGAATATAGTCAATAATATTGTATACACTTACTGTGGTGAGCATTTTACAATGTGTGTGATTATTGAATTACTATGTTGTACACCTGAAGCTAACTTAATGTTATAATGTTAACTATACCTCAATTAAAAATTAAAAAATAATATTAGAATTGTCTAGAATTTGCTTAATTGTGTATAGTAACTTGTTCTTTTTTGTGTGTGAGAGAGAGAGAGACTACAAATTCATAGATTGATTTGTTTGTCATTTGTCTACATAGGTCATTTACAAATGAAAATTCCATTGGCTGTAATTCTATGGGGGTCTGAAAATAAATGACATAATCCAGCTGGACATAATCCAGTAAATTTGAGGGCAATGACTACCATTTGAGGTACTCTAAAAATGGCATTATAAGTATTTTCTGACCTAGCAATTATAATAAAGAGTAAAAAAAAAGAAGAGTAAAAGATCTATTTTGGGTAGGCAACAACCAGTAGTCCATAGAAAATAAAATAGAATACATATATATATTAATAATTGAATTACACAGTGGCTTTGATATATAGTCTTAGGTAGAAACTGTCCAGTATACAAGGTTATAAGGCTTGTTCTAAAGGCTTGGGTCAGTTGTCTACTTTTGAAGATTAGCTGCTTCTAGAAGATCTTTGAGAACCTTCTATTTGAAGTCCCATATTAGAACAGACATCCAGTTGCATACAATTCTCATTTGCTTTTTCATTTGTGAAATGTGAACCCAAAGATTGATTCCCTGTTGTTTCACGTCTGTATTTGTTAACGGCACCTGGTAAAGTCCCTTCAAAGGAGATTCTAGAGTAGTTCTTATCCAATGCCTCTTCCAAAAAGTGAGATCTCCTGACTGAATATCATGAAGGGGCTGTTTAGAATGAGGTTGTAGAAAGATGGTCTTAACCTTTTACTACTTTAACTGGGTATAGCACATGAGTCTCTTGCAATGTTTTACCATGCCTGTGTGAAGCAAGGCTAAATCTAGTAATCCTTATATGTAGGCTTAACTTTACTATTTCAAAAGGACATAACTGATGTTTCCCCAAGGGAGTAGACCATGTAGTCATAAAGGTTAAAGTAACTTTAGCCAGCAAAGCTCAAGGATTTATAAAAGTTTTGATAGTTTTAAGGAGGTCACTGGTTCTTTCAACCTTTCCAGAAGACTGTGGGTGGTAAGGGCAGCGTGGTGTTCAAATAAGGAAAAATGTGTTACAGTGTTCGTTTCTTTATAATGGCTCCCATAAAATATATGCTTTGGTCACTTGACATAAAAGTTGTTATGCCCCAGGTTGAAAATATAAAATCAAGAAGCTTTGTAGAAACTCAATGGGTTTTGCAAAAAAAATTCCATAGATTTTACAAAAGGAAATACTTTAATCGATCCAAAAATTGATATATAATTTTATTTTATTTTTATTTATTTCTGAGAGAGGGAGAGAGAGAGAGAGAGCGAGCAGGGGAGGGTCAGAGAGAGAGGGAGACACAGAATCTGAAGCAGGCTCCAGGCTCTGAGCTGTCAGCACAGAAGCCGACGTGACTCTCTAACCCACGAGCCATGAGATCATGACCTGAGCTGAAGTCGGATGCTCAACATACTGAGCCACCCATGTGCCCCGATATACAATTTTAAAAAGCCATTAAAACTCTTCAAAAGGTAAAATCTAGATTATTTCTTCTGTAAACATTTTTAGATAAAAATTAAGTGTTCACAGGGCTCCAGGGGCTTTGATTCCTGGCCATGTCTCACTTTTACAGTTTTTCAAAAATTATATTTTTGACAGGTGACAAATACCCCCAAAATAACCTCACTTGTGTTTTCAGTTTCCCTACCAAAATCTAAGATAGTAACTAAATTGTCTGTACTATAATGAGTAAGGTTAGGAGTAGTTCCAAATAGATAATATTTGAAATTATATAGTGCCCCTGTACTTTTATTAGGGTTGCCACAATGAAGTACCACAATCTAGGTGGCTTAAACAATGAAAATGCATTGTTTCACAGTTCTAGAGACTGGAATTCTGAGATCAATGCTTTGACAGGCTAACTCTTTCTGAGGGCTTATGAGGGAAGGGTCTGTTCCAGGACTCTCTTCATGGAACAGATGGCCATCTTCTACCCTGGTTTCTTCATATGGTGTTCTCTATTGTGTGTCTGTGTCCAAATTTCCTCTCCTAAGGACACCATTCATATTGGATTAGGGCCTACCCTATGACATTTTAATTTGATTACCTCAGTAAAGATCCTATCTCTAAACAAAGTGCTATCTCTAAAATAAAATTCTAAGGTTTGAAGGTGTAGGCTAGTAGGCATGTTGACATGATTTTTTTAAAAGTTTTATTTATTTATTTGAGAGAGATAGAGAGCAAGTGGGAGGAGGGGCAGAGAGAGAGGGGGAGACCAAAAATCCCAAGCAGGCTCTAAACTATCAGTGCAGAGCCTGATGTGGGGCTCAAACTCATGAACTGTGCGATCATGACTTGAGCTGAAACTGACTCAAGAGTTGTATGCATAACTGACTGACCAGCCCAGTTGCCCCAGACATGTGAATTTTGGGAGAGATAAATTCAACACATAACAGCCTATGAGAGATTACCTGAGTAAAGAATACAAGATTTTTTTCATTGTTCCTCTTGCTGAATTGGGGGCTAAATTTTGATATTTTAAAGGCCTTTTCAAAGCTCTCCATAGATTTATCCTTTGAAATTTTAGCTAGGGTCATAACAGTGGTTAAGGTTGGTGGTTTGGCATAATACCTGCTAGAGTATTTCTTTAGCTTCTACAATATCACTTTTTATACTGTTCTCAATCCTTTCAATATCCTCCTCTCTTAGAATTGGAGCTGTATCTAAAAAATGCTTAATGTATACATTTTTGATAGGGTTTCCAACAGAGATAAGAAACCCCTTTGTTGTCAAAGCATCCAAAAAGTCAAATACTATTCTGAAAGCCTGCCTGCGTTTTGTATATACATTTATTTTCTGATCTATCACTAGTTGATGAGCTCTAGTAAAAGCATTAAGTTCTGACACCTGAGGTGATTTAACTTCAGGTAATACTACTTCCTGGTAATCATCAAAGATGCATTTCTTACTACAGTCTCAACCTTGACTCAGTTGCAAGTGCTTATTTTCCTTGTCTTAGGGCAATAGCCCTTTCTGAAAAACTTATTGATAGGTACTACTGGGAAGCAAGACATAACAATTTTGTTGATGGCCAAAGAGCCATGAGCAAATCAATACCGTTGTCTATTCTTTTTAATACTGAAAGGATGAAAATATTAACAAGAGCTAGTAGAGGTGATGACAAAGTCTTTGGATACAGGCTTTCAAATATAGGTTTAGCTTTTCTTTGCTTCTGGCTTCAAGAGATATTGGGAAATTTTGGATAAAGATTTGGTAGGATTTATCTCAACTTTAATAGGTTCTTCTCCAATAATTTTTCCTTTGTTAGTAAAAATTATTAACCCATAGAGTGTCTGATACAATGTTAAAGATCTTTAGTTAGGGTAATTATCAAATATAGTGGAGAAAGGAAATATGAAAAGCAGGCTAAATCTGATTATGAAAAGAGAGATTCTATGGAAGCTCAAAAAATAGTTCACCTGGTGTGCATTTAATCTTATAGTTTTCATTTGTAAAACATTTCTTATACTTTTATATGTTAGAAGTCTAATAGAGCACTCACAGGGCTAAAAATCAAGGTAAGCAACAGCAGGGTGGCTTTCTGTTCTGAAGGCTTTAGTAGAGGATCTGTTTCCTTACCTTTCCTATTTGTTAGAAGCTGCCCACATTTTTTGGCAATTGGTCTTCTGTCTCCATCTTCGAAGCAAGCAGCATTATATCTCTTTGAGCACTCTTCTACAGCCATGTCTCCCTTTGAATCTCCTTCATCTCTTTCTCCAACTTTTAAGGACCCTTGTGANTAAAAAAAAATGCATTCACTTTTCATATCTCCAATGGTGGCACTTCTTTTTGCAATTCCTCCAAAACAAGGTCTTTCTGGGGTCAGAGCAATTCCAGGGCATTCCATTTGGCCTCTCTACCTGTTCTCTATAATTCTGACATTCTTTCTTCCTAACCAAATCAGAAAACCCATTTGTATTACAGAATTGCTTTCAGTTATTTTAAGCCCACAGAGGACAATTGTCACAAAGCTCATCAAAAATTCTAATATCCCTCCTTACTATCACATTTTAAAAAGTCTGATAGATCATCTCCCAAACCTACAAAATGTAGTTGGTGGATAAATAAGAAATAATAGGCCCATTTCAATATTTCCTGAATCTTCATATATTTTAACCATGTTAGCCATAGTTAGTCATGTTTATTATGTCCATTATTGAATCAAGGATTAATTAGCCACACTATTTTATTATAATGACACTTCCCCACAAAACGTTGAGTACAACATAGTAAATCACTAATTCTGGGAGAATGCACCCTTGCCAATCAATTTATCTGGTTTGAAGTTTAGATTTCACTCCTACTCATAGTCCCTAGTACATAACAATATTGATTGATATTATCTCATCATTCATTAAACAGATAGACTATTTTTTAAGAAGACCTTGCACTACATTGGCTAGAGTCTATTAGGATCTACCTTTCATTATGAGCCTGAAAAAAATGAGATGTGTAAGGGATGCGACCTGAGGAAAAATGGCATCAGCCTGAGGTAAGTGCCCTGAGTGATGGAAATGATTTTATACAGATGANGACAAAAAAAAAAAAAAAAAAAAAAAAAAAGTTGAGAATTTAGAGGATAAAATTCCACATGCCATTGAGTCTGTTCAAATGCCCTAATCCTGCATATCTGGATCTCAGTTCTTTCCCACCAAAACTCTTACTTATCATAAGTGGTATGCTTGAGTTAAGAATTTAATGGAATTTCACCATTAATCCTGCCCTAGGCTTGGTATCCAGCCTTAAATGCCTTCTGACTTCAAATATTTTATTTGGGCCTTTGGGTTTAAGAATAAAGGATTCATATATTTTAAATTGTATGTTTATAGATATTAATTTCTCTTTTTCCCTATGGATTGTTTCTAGGGCTATAAGAAGTAAAGTGACTACACCATCTTTATCATCATCATTGCTGCCAAAGCAACTGTAGCTTAACATTATACCCTATGCTTATAACTTCAGAAAACTTGATGCCACCTGATTATGTGGTTTAATCATATCCCCTCAGCAGATAGATTTTCCTTGTACTTCTCTAATACATGAACAATGCAATTATAGTCCTGTTTTCATGGTATATTTTCTGGGTCCACTGTGATATCAATTAAAGTATCAATAAGAGTCCTAGCAGGAACAGATGGTACTCTTGAATTAGGATAATCACAAATGAATTTATCAAAGGGATTTAACAAATGTGCGGGAAAAGTTTAAGTAAAATAAAAGCCAAAGTTTAACCTCCCAGGATATATAAAACAGTTGCTACTGCCTTACCCTTGAAAGAATGAGGAGAATAAACAGTTCTTGATATGCAGAAGGAGAGAGATGTACGAAGATAGTTAGGAGAACAGTGATCTTACAGTCAATAGGCACAACCAAACCAGAAGCAACTGCATAGGAGGACGTTGGGGGAAAAATAATGACATCATTCTCATCCTCTGTAGCCTTCTATCAGAATTTCTTACTGACACATGGAAACTAAAGAAATAATGAAAGCCCTTTGACGTAGTCTGTACAAGTCAACCTCTGACTCACAGAGAAGGTTGAAAGAAGGTGGAAAAAGATCTGAAAGGGCAATTAAAAGATACTCGGCAGAAAGTGTTTATATCCACCTTTTAGGTAGACTTTATGGAAAGTTCAAATGGCATTTACATTAAATTAACCAATACATATTTACATGACTACATCTAGTTTCAAATGGGACTGTTTATTATATATTCTTTTAGCTGAGTGGTAATTTGACCCCTTGTATATTGGAAAACTCCCTCTTTCTCTTCCTTTTAGGCTGGTGGGGCATGTTGGACTAGAGCACAGGATATAGTGAGGGGTGAGGGAAATCCTGGGATGGCCTAGAAGAGCTGGTTAGGGTCCAGGAGGACAGGCCCTGTGAGGCTCTCATGATCAGAACTGAGAGGGCAGTTGAGGCTTAGGAGGCCAGCAGGCGTGATGAGGCCTAAGTTGAAAACAGTTTGCAGAAATAGGAGGTGGGAAGTATCTGGAGCCAATTGGTATGGAGCTGAGAAGGTTGTTGGGACTCAGGAGGCAGCCTGTATGTTTAGAAGTTTGGTGACATAAGGAGGTATGAACAACTAGGTACATGCAGTGAGGATAATTAATGGGATCAAAGTTTCTCAGTGCCATAGACAACAGTTACCATGAGAAAAGGGTAGCATAAACTGTCCAGTTTGATTAAAGTTAGGTATTTGAGTAAACTCATGGCTGTAAATACCTGGAAAAACAGCTAGATCAGTGGATAGATATATAGATATGAATATGGATGTAGATGAAGAGATATATACACTTTTTATATGTAGATGAAAAAGTGTCTGGAAAAGTATGTACCTGCTTTCTCAATTCTACAGTCTAGAAAAGAAAGCTAGAAATGGTTTGAATGAATGCAAAGCAAGGAAAATCTACAACGTCTGTCATAATTTGATCTAAATCTAAAAGGGGCAAAGATATCTTTTATGAATAGACAATTATTGCAGTCTCTCTCTTTTCTTTGGAGAGTGTAACTATGAACGGACATAAATTAGTATACTCTTATTAAGGAAGGAAACCATGGGATGTGAGGGCATTCTGGCTGCGAAATAGGTCACCCCATTGATCACCAGGGTTGATTCGGCTGATCTGGTTGGCTAGGCGTGTGTGCCCTTCCTCTGTCCACTCCATGTGCGTCCCTCCGGAAACTGCGCACTGAGGAGAAGAGGACAATCGTCCCCAGATAGAGGAGGACCGTTCTTCGGTCAAGGGTATATGAGTAGCTGAGCTCCCCTGCTAGAACCTCCAAACAAGCTCTCCAAACAACCATAGAGACTATAGAATTGAACACAAACTTTTTTTTTTAAAGAAAAACATGAAGCCCAAAATTTGGTAATTTTCCAATGTCACACACACTTGTAAGTAGAAGCGCTAGAATAAGCCTTACCAAGGATTCTACGAAGACATTCCAATCTTAATGCCACAAAGGGCTGAATCTGAACTAGAGATGACATATTCCCCTTCATGTCAAAAATGTAAAAAAAAAAAAAATCTATTTTTTCTTTGAGTTTTCAAACTTTCTACTGTGTATTTATACAAATAGTATGTAAAACTCTGATTCTAGTATTTGTAAAGTCTTTATGAGATAAAAAGTTTTAGAAGTATGTTAATAGTTCCCATTGTGTATGCTTCTGGCACATGGATGCCCCCTGCCTACTAGAAAAGTGCACTATCTTCACAGATAATATTTTACTTTCTAGTTTTTTTCTAGGCTTAATCATGAGTAACTCTTGGTGTCTGAGACTTTTTTAAAAAATATTTTAATGCTTACTAATTTTTGAAAGACAGAGTACAAGCAGGGGACAGGCAGAGAGAGAGGTAGACACAGAATCTGAAGCAGGCTTCAGGCTCCAAGCTGTCAGCACAGAGCCTGAAGGGGGTCTTGAACTCATGAACCACAAGATCAGGACCTGAGCCAAAGTCAGATGCTAAACTGACTTGAACCACCATGTCTGAGACTCTTAAAGTCAATTTCCTTAGACTCTGACCAGTGCCAGGTACAGTGTTTTAGAAGCTAACAGCCTCAATGAACAGAAGGTATGATCTCTTATGATCTGTGGCAATTAGTGATTTCTAGAAATATTATATTCTTTTTCTTGCTTTGCTAGCGTTTTGGCAGAGGTATGAAATTCTTCAGACCAGCAATTACATTTATCTTGGCCCTTGACACCCTCACCATAGAGCAGTGAGGTTACATCCCTTTTTAACATAAAACCTTGGATCTAGAACTGGATTTTACTACTAGAATAAGCTTTAAATTTATCCCATGCTTTTTTTGTGTGTGTGAACTGCAACAAAACAGGTATGATATTAAGTGGTCAGTCTGCTCAGCAGTATAGGTCTGGTCATAGTCAAGCCATAGAGGAGAAACATTGTATTGAATTTTGACATTAAATATTCCCAGAAGAACAATTCACATATTCCTGTCTAAAAAATACTTTTTAGAGATTACTTATGAGTGCTTCAATTTCTATTGTAATCTTTGATGCAGCTCAAATCAACAGAAGGATAGCTTTAGAAATGAAAGATGGAGTTGTTCTAACATTGTCTGATATTCACTCAACCCCAAACTGACAATAATATATTGTTACTTGGGTATACAAAGTTCACTACAAAGAATCATGTGTCCTTTCTGTCCTTGGCTGTGAAGTTAAACTACCTGCACAGGATTCAACCTTTTGTTAGTTTTGCAACATCATTTAAAAACAACCCTGAGTCTATAATACAAGATCTGGAATGTTATTCTTGCATTTTATGACACCTTTTGTTTCCAAAATAAGTAAAAATCAATAAAATGGTTAAAATTAAAATAGGTAAATTTTTTTATTTATATTGAAAAAAAAAACTTGTACTTATAGTAGAGTTCATTTCATTAAACTACACTGAAAAGAACAAGAACAAATTGCACACAGTGCCCTAATCCTCATTGTGCATATCTCACAATCAAATTTATTAATTTGTTGTCATTATAGTCACTCTTTGTACACAGCAACAGCCATATACTTTCATCGTTTTAATAGATCAAAAGCATACAAGCAGTGTTTGGACCCAAAACATATATGAATACACTGAGTATTATTTAAATTATAAAAAGCTAATTACTATATTTCAGATAAAGAAAGTGAAGTGCTACATGGCTTGNCTAGTTTCATTCTTCTGCATGTTGTTGTCCAGTTCTCCCGGCACCATCTGTTAAAGAGACTGTCTTTTTCCCATTGGATACTCTTTCTTGCTTTGTCAAAGATTAGTTGGCTTGTTTATATCTAGCTACATACTGAGATTTATATTGGTATATTTGTAATCTAAAATGATAATCTAAATTAATAGTTATATATTTTTTCAATATTGTGAATGTTGATTGGTTTTTTACACACATGAATGATATTTAAATAAATTATGAATATAATAAATTTTATTCACTGCCTTTAATTGTCTTTGGATTAAATTTAAAAATAGTAGAGGGAATTTTGCAGAATTTGAAAAAAGTCTTAAACTGTATATTATTTTTGGAGCCTGGGGGTGGCTCAGTTGTTTTAAGTGTCTGACTTCAGCTCAGGTCATGATCTCACAGTTTGTGAATTTGAGCCCTGTGTCAGGCTCTGTGCTGCCAGCACAGACCCTGGAGCCTGCTTTGGATTCTGTGTCTCATTCTCTCTCTGCCCTTTCTACACCTGTGCTCTGTCTCCCTCTGTCTCTCAGAAATAAAAAGTGTAAAAAATTTAAAATAGATTGTATATCATTTTAATTTCCAGAAGTGTCATAATTTCAATTGAAATGTTGTTAAGTAGCAAAGGCTAAAAATGTTAGTGACATCTCCTAAATTTTAATTCATTTTTATCACATTTTAATTTATAAATGTTGGCAAATAACATTGTCATTAATATACAAATTCCTATATTATGAACAGTGGCAAATTCATAAACCTCAGTTTGCAATTCTGCTTTAGAGTAATTGATTAAAATTCCATACAACCACATCTCTAACTGAGTGCTATTTGTAAAATATTTTTAGAAAGCATATATTATGGAATTATCTCATAAGCATTGTATATGTGTGAATACATATACATTTATATGTCTATGTGTATATGCATGGGTGTAATAAAATCGATATAATATTTATCAAGAATGATTTTACTCCCAATCACTAATTGAGACAAGAAGTCTTTCTGAGAAGTATTGAGTAGTAGTTTGTGATGCTTTTATGGATAGCTAAAAAATATCTAGTTCCATATTATCTATAAAATTTTTCTTTTAAGTTAATTTAGTTTTGGTTTTATTGGAAAGTAGAGGAAGTGTCATCAGCATGCAGAAATGTTATATTGAAATGGATTGGAGAGCCAGAAACCAGAAAAAAAGAACACATTTACATGTGATGAAAATAAACTCTGTATTTGCATCATATGTCACCACTACCTATTGTTTGGAAAGCCAAGTGCACATTCTGAAATGTCAAGAAGCAAAATAAGTCAAAGATGGGAAACAAGAAAAAGAGGGTTACTAGCTTGAGAGAACTAGGTCAAATGTGATGAAAGAGCAAATGCTGATAACACTGTCAGAAAGAGCAAAGCACAGAAGTTGGAGATGATTGTGTCAAAGATGTGACCTTGGCAATTTCAAAAAGAGATAATATAAAGGAGTATACTTACAAATGCCTCAAGTGGCCTCAGCGGGCAAGGCAAGGGAAAGGGTCATCAACACAGCTCATATAATGAAGTCCCAAGAGATGAAAAAAATTGAAAGATAAATGGCAGAACTAGACAGTGCATGAAAATCCTGAAGGAAATAGAAGCAACGTATAGAAGCAATATTTCTGTTTCACCTCTAAGACCAAACCATCTCTACTAAAAATACTTTTTAAAATAAGATCTTTGGTGATTTTTAGAAGAGAGGCCACTATTGAGGAATACAAAAATCATGAGTTAGGATACTTTCTATTCATCTTTAGCTGGGGTTCCTCATATTTCTGCCAAAGCTGGGTTTTTTTTCCAGAAAGGATAAACTGATAAAACTGGTAATTAAAAAATAGGCTTTAGTAGTATTTTCTTACACTTAATTTTTTTAAAAAATTTATTTTTGATTGACAGAGTGGGACAGAGCATGAGTTGGGGAGGGGCAGAGAGAGAAGGAGACACAGAATCCAAAGCAGGCTCCAGGCTCTGGGCTGTCAGCACAGAGCCCCACGCAGGGCTTGAACCCACAAACTGTGAGACCATGACATTGAGCCAAAGTTGGATGCTTAACCAACTGAGTCACCAAGGCACGCCAGGATTTTTTTACATTTAAAAAATGATCCCTGGGGTGCCTGGGTGGCTCAGTCGGTTAAGCATCCGACTTCAGCTCAGGTCATGATCTCAGTTCATGGGTTCGAGCCCCGCGTCGGGCTCTGTGCTGACAGCTCAGAACCTGGAGCCTGCTTCAGATTTTATGTCTCCCTCTCTCTCTGACCCTCCCCTGCTCATACTGTCTCTCTCTCTCTCTCTCAGAAATAAATAAAATATAGAGAAAAAAATGATCCCTTTGTTATAGTCCGAGTTTTGGAGTTGAAGGCTTTAGAGTCTTCTAGCAGGGTTTTTTTCCCCCAAAAGACATACCACCCCAGGGATCAGTCATGCTTTTACAATCCTTCCCTCTAATTCTGGTATTATAAACATTTCCCCCCAAAATGTCTCTTTTTACTTAAGGCTGATCACCTCCTTTCCTTCATCCAGGCATCTAAGGTAGAAAAAAAATGTTTCTAGTCCTTACAGATTTTCATATGTAATCGCTTACACATTTTTTATACAATAATAATTAATCTTTTCTCAGGCAGAGTGTTACCCTTGGGCTCTAGGACAACGAGAGTTTGCCTTTCCCCAGGATGTTAAGACTTTTGACCCTTAGAGAAGAAAACTGACAGGGCTTTGTGCCTTTTCCCTTGTATTGGCCACCCCTTTCCTCCAGGCTTGTAACACTAAGGAAGACTCTTATATTTCACCCTGCCCACATCCTTCTCATAAGTATCCAGTGAGGGCTGCAGAGAAGAGCCAGAAACTGGGGGTAACTTCCCCTGTGTCTGTGGTTCCCAAGGCTGTATACTGTCACACAGGGCAGCACTCAGCCTTTAGGAATTCATTGGCATTTTACTCAATTCTTCTTATCTATTCCTATTGAAGCCCTATCTTCGCCCTTTCTTATCAGTGTCACAGATGAGCCAGTGTTTACATCTTTTATCTCCCATGGGGCACCTGTTAACATTTTTTTGTTTAGATTTTAGGTTAGTTGGTTAAGGTTATATTAGGTTAAGACCAACTCTGTGATAGGCACAAAAGAAGTTATGATTTTGTATATTATTCAGCCTTTTCAGCCTTTTCTCTTTTTAGAATGTGAACAAAGTTTTCAAGCTTTCTACATCCTAGTCTAAAGCTGGAAGGCCCTCTGCTCCATTTTTTAAATGCATAAATGAATGAAAGCGGGTGCATTTTTTCCCGTAATATATAATATGCTATCTGTATAACCTCGTATACCATGTTCAGACAAAGAACATGTCTCTTCCTTTTTTAAAACACACATTTCACTTACATATGGGCCTCTGTAGGTTTATTCTCAATACTGTGAAAACTCTTCACAATCATTAACTTTTAAAAAATATTCAAAACCAGAGGTACGTGGGTGGCTCAGTGGGTTAAGTGTCCTATTTCAACACAGGTCATGATCTTATGGTTGGTGAGTTCAAGCCCCACATCGGGCTCTGTGCTGACATCTCAGAACCTGGAGCCTGCTTCAGATTCTGTGTCTTCTCTCTCTGCCCATCCCTTACTCATTCTTTCTCTCTCTGTCTCTCTTAAAAGTGAATAAACATTAAAAAATTAAAAATATACAAAACCTTGTCAGAGGAAATAATTAGAGATCCATTAATGTTCTAGAGACTGCTTACAATACTATAAAAACAAGTCTCAGAACATCAAGGGGAAGTTTTTAACCAATACTTTATATTCAGCTTCTAATGAATATGAAGTTTACCATGTACCTAGAATCTTACACCTCTTCGCTTATGTTGCGTATTACTGAACTACGTCTCATGTGAGTAATCTTAGTATGCTATAAATTGTTCAACCTTCTTTGCCAGCACATTGTTCTTTTTTTTTAAATGTTCATTATTTATTTTTGAGAGAGAAACAAAAAAAAAAAAAAGAATGAGCACACAGGGGAGGGGCAGAGAGTGAGGGAGACAGAGGATCCGAAGCAGGCTCAGCACCAACAGCAGAGAGCCCGATGTGGGGCTCAAACTCACAGACCACGATATCATGACCTGAGCCAAAGTTGGACACTTAACCAATGAATCCACCCAGAATCCCTACCAGTACATTGTTCTTATGAAAGATTGCAAGAAATAGAACTGAGGGAAAGTAGATTATGTGCCATTTAGTTAAAGGAAACCTATTTAGCTTTACTTCATCTATTATTTCCTTAACATATTTAATTGAAATTCTCCCTCTCCTAATTTGGCAGAATATTTTGAACAACTAACAGAATGCCCCTATTCATATTGAAGAAAAATCAACTCTGTCTGGATTCAAGTCATCATTCTTCCAGTTTCAGAAAATGATGTAGTTTACTGTCTCACTTATTTGCCTTCATCCTGTCCAGCAAGCTTATTCCTGTGTCTCCTTTGTCATGCGCCTATAGTCATAACCATATCTTGGTATTACCAATAGTTGCATCACCTCAAAAATCTACATTTTAAATAATTCCTCTCACCATGTCCTCTGTCTTTTCAGCCTAATTTTCTGGAACTCGTATTTTCACAATTTTCAACACAAATGGGCACTCTAATCTGTTGAAACTTTAGTGGTCTAGAATATATCATAAATATTCAATATCCCTTTTTACCCAGCTTAGGATTCATAATTAAAATCATAGTCTTGAACACACTTTCAGTTCCCACACCTTTCTTCCCAGAGAATTTAGGTGTCAAGACCCACACTCTTGTTTATTCAACTTTCTGCCTTCTCTGCTTCTAAACCTGAACAAATATATATTGCTTTTCTTACTTTAAATTCATCACCACAACTTCAAGTGTACCCTCAGTTCTATCCTAAAATACTGTTATATTTTCATAGATCATTTAGTCACCCACTCTTGTAGAAAGGTACTTTAAATTTCTCATCTTCCTGTTAATATTCAATGTGTTTTTCCTTTCTTACTCTCAGCTGATCTTTGCCTCTAAGAAAATTGAAAAATAACAAGAGAATTCATCACTGTATCTATAAATCTACCAACTTACCTACATTTAGATACATGCACCCTCTCTGGATGCTTTGTTTTAATAGATGCACTTTCCATATTCCAATATAAAGCTGAAACGCCGTGTGTCATGCACTTTTTTCTATACAAGGGCTTAATTCCATTATCTTTCTCCAGTTTCATTATTTTTCCAAGTCTATATACTGGCTCATCAGCATACAAATATGTAGCAGTCATATTTATTCTTAAAAAAAAAGATGCTCGTTTTATTTACAGCTCACACAGCTTGTCTGTTCTTCGTTACATTAAACTACTCATAAAACTTGTTTATACTTGGTGTCCTAAATTTCTCACATTTTATTTTCTCTTGTTACAACTTAACCAAGCCTTCATCCTAACCCCAACCAAAGCAGATTAGAGATATAATCCAATATGTAATTCTCAATCCTCACCTCACCTCTCACTAGCATTTGGCAGTGTATATTTCTTTCTTCTGTTTGCATTCAATTATTCCCTTGATGAAACCATCCAGTCCATGGTGTTAAATGTCATCTGTATGCTGTTTAATCTCAATTTACATCTTTTTAATAGCCTCCTTCCTAAAGTTCGGGCTCGCTTCTACAACTGCCTGCTCTGTTACTCCATTTGAATATACAATATGCATTTTAACCTCAAAATATCAAAAGAAGAGCTTTTAATTTCCAATCTACCCCAATATTTATCTCCCACAGTATTCCTGATATTAATCAGTGGCAATTTAATCACTCGTTTATTCAGGCCAAAATTTCTGAGTTATCATTGACTGTTCTCCTTCAACATACATTTAATTTATCAGCAAACTCTCTCATCTTCCTTAAAAATACATATAAAATATAGATACCATTCACCACTTATGTAATCTCTCTTGTTTCATTGTGTTTTAAAAACACAGTTGGGCCTCCTGTTTTTGGTACAGATTTGTCAGAACCATATGTAGTGACCAAGAAAACTTGATGGGGTTGAGTGGTGCAGGGGAGGCTGTGAAGCATTGGCAGGTAGCCAGAGTGAGGTAATTGAGTGAAATAGAGATAGAGCTGGTAGACATGGCTGTCCTTCTGGATTGATTTAGATATTCGTTATTTTAAATAAAAAAGTAAATTGATTGTGCAAATAAGTAAACATGTTGACAGGTTTATCATTGTGGGAAGGGATTAATAAACATAGAAACATGCAATATATAAATACACACATATATAGGAACCCATGCATAAATATACCCAGATAATTATAGTAATAGTCATATTTCTTACATATATATGTATATTGGGTGGTTCCAGAGCTGTGGCAAAAAAAATTTTTTTTTGGTCAAAATGAATCTGGAGGATCATCTTGTTCCAAAAGAATGATGAGGATGTGTCAAGAAGATACCAAAACCAACTAATGGTGACTCCTAAAGACAAAATTTGTATAATTTGAGCATTAAGAAATACATTACATGATATAGGAATTCATGGGTCCAGATGAAAATAAATAGACCAATGAATGAGTATAAATGGCAAATAAAGGAAAGCTATTCCTTATAGTAAACTACCATCTAATAAATTCAGAAGAAACATAGGAAATCATTAAAGGCAAAGAACAGAGTGGTGGTTGATTCAGGCAAGAGTCATCAATAAATGCTAACATTGGATATTCGATGAGGGTCAAAGTACTTACAATGTCTCTCAATATCTTCTCACATTGTGTTAAGTTGATGGTAATGGAAAAAATGATGATTTGTGATAAAGATGTTTGGCAGACACTGACATCATGAGAATGTATGATCTAAGTCTGGTCATATGGAAACATTGGATAGACATAGGTTGAGGACAACAACTTTTCAAACTGTATAAATAGGAGGGATGTGGAAGAAGTGAGAAACTCCAGACTGAAGGGATGTAAAGAGACATAGCAATTGAATGCAGCATCTGCTCATGGGTAGGACCCTATATCATAAAAAGAAAAGAGATATTATTGGGTGAATTGGTGAGACTTGCATGCAGTTTGTTGATTGAATAGTACTTGTGGTATTAGCGTTGATTCTTAGCTTTGGTGGCTTGTATAATGAGTATCTAGCCAATGTTCTTCTCCTTGGCAGGTACACACTACAATATATAGGGATCATACAATATGAAGTTTGTACTTTTCTCACAAATATTTCCTAAGCAGGAATATCTGAAGAACAAAATGCAGTAAAACATTGTCAGTGATAAAATAAATGTTTAAGAATTATTTTAAAATTTATAAATATGTTAACTTTAAGAAAAAAAAGCAAAACAAAGCAAAACACTCTGATAAATTTCATCTGTCAATTATGTTGCAAATAATGAATATATAAAAGACAAATACTCCACTCACAATTTAGAAGTACAATTCTTAATCCAAATAATATATTTGAAAAATGACATCATCAGCCCATTAACCTTCACAACTATCATGAAAAATTATTCTAAGATTAAAACAGTTTGAATACAGAAGATCAAAGGCATAGCAAAATTATACATAAATATTTTTTATTTTTCAAATGCATATGTTTTGTTTATGTATTCAAGTAAATGGACTTAATTTGACTTTTCCTAGCTGGTCTATCAACTCTTCTTACAAATAATCAAATAAAAATGAACTTCTATGTTAATAATGAGGATGCAGGTGGATGCCTTGGAAATGCAGGTGTTTGAAATGAACAGCTAAATGTCTGCGACATCTGGCTAAGCCTCTGTGGAAGCTGTCAATTCCCTTTCCAGCTGGAATCACAGTGGAATGTGTAATTACTGTAACATTTTCAGCAAGAGACAGACATGTCCCTGCAAACATTAGTCATCCGACTGGAAATTCCCAGAGAGTCTCAGTCAGTGCCCTTCTAAAAGGAAAACACTAAGAAACTGATAGAAATCTCTGTTTTTCCTTTTATTAAAAAGGAATAATTTTTTATAGATTACAAAATTCAGTTATCTTTCTGCATGATAAACAGAGATGTTCCTGAAATATCATGCATTTTTATCTTCCATCAATCCATTTTCCTTCTTTTTGATGCATAATTATTATAATATCATAATTTTATCTACCATAACTAAATCCCATTAGTAAATTATGACCCATAATTATTCACATCATTGAATATTTTCTTTTTAAATATGAATTTGGCTGAATGGATAGCATAAAAAATATATTACCAAATGGTGACAGTTATAGACTAGTAAGTAGGTATTCCTGGTTGCTTCCAAAGTAAGTCATAAAAACGTTTTTTATTGTACTGATGAATATAAACCTTTATTAATGGCATAAAAGTAGATAATGATTTAAACAAACTATCATTGAATGCTTAATCTTCTTATCTCTATAATATAGATAATAATATCACATACTTTATAGAATAATAGCACACACTTTATAGAATTATTTGTAGAATAATAGCACATACTTTATAGAATTTATAAATACTTTATAACACAGTAATTTGTGCTTAATATGTTATTTCCTATTATTAATATTATTATAGGTGTTGTTGACCTAGAGATAAAATATATACTTTTTCTCTTTGGGGAATTCACATAAGATTCAGACAGTGAATTATCTGAATTCACATCAAAATGTATTTAATTACTGTTTGACTCTAAGTGAGATTCATTAGATACATAAGATTTATCCGGACTTTCTACTTCCTAAAGTCAACATATTGCTGAAAATAGTAGGTAAGTAGTTTATAGTACTGAATCGAGCAAAAATTTTTTAAAAATGGCTATAACAAGTTCCCTTTAACATACCTGAAGAAGAAAGAGTACAGGTAGAAGAGAAGAAAAATAAGTCCTAGAAATGAACAAAAGAGAGCAAGGCATATTTATAAATGGTTAGCTGTGAGCAGAAGGCTCTAGAATAAAAACTATTGAAAATGATAGCTTAATAAATTGAACATCATAACTTGCAGATACGGAAAAGACTTGAACAATCCATTTTGAGTAATCCTAACGGGGCCACTGCCCACCTTCTGCTTGAGTATTTATCTTGTCATCACATAGTGTGAACTTTTAGTAAATTTGATAAACATGTTTATTATATCTTCACTCAAGTCATTGATCAAGCTGTTCAACAAGGCAAAGCAGAGATCAGAACCATGTGGTATGACATGAAGGTTTGCTCATTAACTAACCTCTGTTTATTATAGTAACTTAGAAATCAAAATGAACCAGCTGTAAATTTGTCTAATCCGCAAATATTCCCCTGTTCATTCTGATCTCTAAACAATTATTCACTACTGTAATAATATCTCTCTGGAGTTGTTCATTGATTAAAACTTGCATACCAAGGAAATTATGAGAAAGCATGATTCAGAATAGCTTCAAGAGAAGAGATCTGAGTTGGCCCACTCATTAATACTAAGCAGGGTTACTGCAATATTAAAAATGTCTTGGGGCGCCTGGGTGGCTTAGTCGGTTAAGCGTCCGACTTTCGCTTAGGTCATGATGTCGCGGTTTGTGGGTTCAAGCCCCGCGTCGGGCTCTGTGCTGACTGCCAGCTCAGAGCCTGGAGCCTGTTTCAGAGTCTGTATCTCCCTCTCTCTTTGACCCTCCCCTGCTCACGCTGTCTCTCTCTATCCTAGAAATAAATAAAAATATTTTAAAAAATGTTAAAAATGTCTTTATTGGGTGTTTACCATACTTTTCTGTAAGGATTGTTGTGCATTGCAACCAATGATAAGGCCATTGGCTTGGAATGATTTGCCACAATATCGCATTAGACATTATTTAGATGTCACAATAATTCTCCGGGAAGACAACTATCTCTTTCATGGTCTTCACTAACTCAAAAAGGAGATATAAAGAAAGACAAGGGTAGAACGAAATATCTGTTGATCTTCTATTTTGGTTATGTAGATGCAAGTAATACATTTAGAAGTATTATGTCATGTACTTTTAGTAAATAATTGAGTAAAGTATTAATATTCCTATTAAACAATCAAACAGAATCAGAAAGACTAAATGACTTTCACAAGATCACATAGCTCCTAGGTGGCAAATTTGGCATCAAAGCCTAGTCTTTATGAATTAGAAGCCACATTGTTTATATTATGCTATTTCCCAAGTTTTAATTGCAGAATTAGGGAAGTGCTCAAGGTTATTGAGTGGTGCCGTAGGGTCTACAAGATGAACATTTGTTAGGGTTTTTTTTTTTCTTTTTTGAATCATTAATATCTGAAAACCAATAGTGAACACTCAGAGCTCTTTCCAGATCTCCTCAAATTAGGTGTGTTTTATCTGTTTCTACATCTCTTCTGGTAAATAGTCCTTCATTCTGCCCCTTAGTAGGGGCAACATTACCCGATCTATATATATATGTCATTGAGTGGATAAGCAGAAGATTAGTCAATTGCCCCCTACTCAAATTCCAGACCAATAGTTTTCAGGTCCAGTATCCACTAAATGAAAGAAAGGCAACACCTCAGCAAGTGAATACTGTAGCTATTGCTATGATCCTCATCCTTTCCGTAGATGGCATATCTTTCAAGGACTATTAGACAAAAAGTCTGAGTTGATACTGACACCAGGGGATCCAAAGCAACATTTTGGCCCCTTGTTAAAATAGAAGTTAATGAAAGCAAGTGATAAATGGAGTCCTGGCTTAAGCCTACCTACCAATAAATTTACTAGGGTCACAAACACACAAAGTGATTATTTTCTAGTTTCAGAATGCAGAGTCCAGCTAGACATATTTGGAAGTTGGAAAAACTCTCATAGTGGTTCTCTGACATGTAAGAGAACTTACTTCCTATTAGTAAGAGCTAATAGGAAAAGCCAGATGGAAAACTTCTCCCCAAAGGTAATAAATGGAACAACACAATACCTAATTGCAAGTAGAATTGGTTAACTTTTAAAGATTTCAGGGATGTTAGGGTTGTGGGTTTGATTATTTCCCTGATTTCTTCAAAATTATAGACTATGAGCAAAATAGATGTATCATGGTGGCTATCAATGGACTACTACTAATTTATGGTAGCCTCAATAGCCTGCTGCTGTGCCAGATGTGGTAATTTTACTATAATATTTCATCATGATCTCTTGTGGCTTTTACATGGCTATTAATCTGGCAGACATGTTTTCAATATTGAACATTAGGGAAAAGTAGGAGTAATTCACATTACTCTGGAAAACAGAATACATTCAAAGTCATGCACCAGGGTTTTATGTTATGCTCTATTGTGACAGTCTTGCCCTCTGTCACAATATAATATGAACAGAAATAGCTGTCTTTGAAATTTTGCAGAATAGAACATTGGTGAGATCATGTTAATTGGACCTAATGAGCAGATAATTGCAAGTACTTTGGATGCCCTGGTAAGACACTTGAGCTACAAAAGGTATTCCAGATCAATGGCATATGAACATGGTATTCACTACTGATATATGATAACACACAAAGCCTCAAGCCTGATAGATCATTGATAAAATTTTGTGAAGGCACTGGTAAGGCACCATCTTGGATAGGTGGTATCATTCAAGATGTGATATAGTCTTTAACCTCTTGGCTATAATATGTTAGAATACATGGGTCCAGAAACCAAGGGGAAAGGAAAGTAGGGGTAGTTCTAGCTACCATGATATTCAGAGTCCCATCTAAAGCTTTCCAGTATGACAGTTTTAGGTTTCTTGGGTTTACAAGTCCTGGTTCACAGGTTCACAGATCCAGGGTACTTCCATCATGAACACAGTACAAATTTTGCTAAACATGAAACGATGGACATCACTTGGTTATTTGAGCTCCTTGTTTCTGTGGAACAGAAAGCAAAGACAAGAGTGACTATACTGGCTGGAGCTGATCCTCAGGAGAAAGTGGAATTACTGCTACACTGTGTAAGCAGGGACGAGCTTGTCTGAAATCCAAGGAAGAAAGTGGAATGCCCAGTTTTTTTTGTTTGTTTTTGTTTTTTGTTTTGTTTTGTTTTTTTGAGAGGAGAGAGAGAGACAGCATGAGTAGGGGAGGATCAGAGAGAGAGGGAGGCACAAAATCTGAAACAGGCTCCAGGCTCTGAGCTAGCTGTCAGCACAGAGCCCGATGCAGGGCTCGAACCCACGAACCACGAGATCATGACCTGAGCTGAAGTCGGACCTGAGCCAAAGTCGGACGCTCAACTGACTGAGCCACCCAGGCGCCCCTGGAATGTCCAGTTTTAACTATGAAAAAACGAATACTGTAAGAATAACCTGATCAGACAAAACAATGTTAAATGAGTGGTTTACTATCCCACCTCCTCAGAAAATTTACCTAGTCTAGCAGAAGCACTACTTGAGGATGAGGATAATCTACAATGTTTTGCAGAGAAGAAAGATAATAAATCTCAATTATAACTTTAGGACAAACTGCAGAAGCCTAGACAGTAGCTCATCCTACTCCATTTATTTTTGTGTATATGTTTGTCACCAACAATAACTTTAGTAAGACATGCAGGTTTAGAGTGAATTTATNGTGTAGGAGGGCGCCCGTTTCTCCACATCCTCGCCAGCATCCAGAGTTCTCTGATTTGCTCATTTTAGCCTAGAGTGAATTTAGTATAAGAAATGAATGGGTATGAGGGACATTAATTTTATTGATCTTTGCAAAGAACTAACTTTTGGTGCCGTTTATTATCTCCATTGTTTTTCTATTTCACTTTTCCATTTCATCTATTTTATCAAATCCTTCCATCTGCTTGCTTTGGGTGTACTTTGCTTTTCTTTTCCAAGATTCATAAAGTGGATTTTTTTAAGTTTTAATTTAAATTCCAGTTAGTTAACGTACAGTGTAATATTAGTTTCAGGTTCACAATACAGTGATTGAACACTTCCATACAATACTCAGCGTTTTGACATTTTTACCAAGGTTCAACAGTTCCTTCATTTTTACCTCTAATTCTTTTAAAAATTTAAATGAAGGTAACCTGACACTTTAAAATAATTTATATAGCTATATACTAAAAAATTAATTTTATCCAGGCATTTTTTTCTATATACTGATATTTAACTAATGTTAATTCTAATTCTTTCTGGAAGATGGGATTTAGGATGATAACTTTCCATTATTCTGTAGTTTATTTGATAGAATACTTTGTAAATTACACATATCATTCTAACAAAAGATTAAACTAATATTAAAATAAAAATAGAAATATGATTAATGAGAGGCTTAATAAGTTCAACTTTCAACTTGTTATCTAATCAAAATAACTTGTTTAATAATAGTCTATAAATCAAAAACACAGTATTTTATAACTCATAATTACTTGTGAAAATTTTTATTTTAACTTCATTATATAAAGAATGAGCACTTCTTAAAGTTATCCTACATTTAATAATTTATTATACACCTGACTTCAAGTTATGATTGTTTGTAAGTATAATCAACTTGCTTTAAAAAGTATTTGAGACAGCTCCATCTTAATTATAATACTAAAATTTTTAATAAAGAAAAATATAAAATAGAGGTCACAACAAAGAAATGAGTAGCAATCAAATGGTGTTTTGAATACATTAATAAAAAGTTAAAACTGTTGGTTATTGTATATTCAAATTTAACATTCTGATATACAAATAAATCAAATAATATAAAGATAAACATTCCTTGGAAACAAAATAAAAGAGAAATTTGTCACATGTTTCACATAAATAATAAATTAGAAAATCAACTGGAAAATAAACTTACCTACTTTTTTGTATAAAACACAGGAATACTTTAATAAAAATGTTTCTTATATACAATGTCTCTAAATGGTCAAGCCATAACACTGAATCAGAAGGCTGATATTTCTCTCTTCAATATATATATAGGATTATATTCCACTTAATTTAGAAATAATATGAATAAGCATGTGACATTTAAATAATTTCATAAATTGGTAACATAGCCTAAATCTTTATATATACTTTTATGTCCCTTTCCTTTCCAAGAACCTTTAAGCCTAAATAATTTGACAGACAAGGCAACTTTTAGAATTTCATCATCAACTGACAGAAAATAAATCCACGGATAGGAGATCACATAAAGATTTTTCCACACATAATCCCAAACTTCAAAGAGCTGGAAATACTAAAATAGTAACGAATGAGGTCAAGTCCTCAGAAATACAGCATGGGGAACTTCTCTTATCCATTTTGTTGTAGGCGTTGCAAGTGATAGAGAACTCTTGGGAGTTAACTAGATTTAATTATAATTTAGAGTTTGTACAACATTTGAAAAAAATATTTTTCCGAGTTCATATTTCAATCAAGGTTATTTCTTTAGCTTTCCTAATGTGAGAGATATCATGAAACCAATAAATGATCTCCAACTCCTTTCAAATGTTATCTGTCTTAATTCACGATTAGATGCCTAACAATCTACAATCATAAAAACCTGTATCTTGTAAGGTGTGACAGTTTGATTCTATACACTCTCTTTGGCTGATACAATCTATTAATATTTGCTTGGAATTTTAATTCCAAGTATATAAGATTGGATCCCACATATATGTATCCAACACAGAAACACCAATACACCCGAAGCTCACTGAACATTTCCATTTGGATATCTTACAGACATTACTAACTAATACAAATTCATGCCAAGTAACCTAAAGTCAATCTCAGTTGGGCTAAGATGATGTGAAAATTTTGTGAATTAACTTGCTTTTATTCCATATATAAATTTATTTGAATATTCAATAATTACTGTAATTTCCTATCCTTTAGACAGTTATGTATCCCCCCACCCCAGGTAATTAATCTAAAGATACTAATTATAGTATATAATTAATACTATATTAATATTTCACATGAATATAGTAATGTGAAAAGCAAATTTCACATTACTATATTAAAAAATGCTAAATACTATGTTCTATGTTAGACTGGGACCCAAAAGTACAAGAGTCTCAGACCCTAGAAGTAATTAAGAACAACTCCAAGATTCAGAGGAAGCTTAAAAGACAAGAAAAAAAAATTTCTTTGGGATGACCTTATGTTTAAGAATACAAATATTTTGTCCTATAGGGGAATGAAAAGGTATGAAATAAAGCTAAACTGGTGGACAGGAGCAAATTCATAAATGAGCTTAGACAAAATGCCTCAAAATATATGAAAGTTTCAAAAATTGGCTTTGATAGACAATTATGTTAATAGTTGTAGAGGGATTAAAACTATCCTTCTATATGTAAAGTACAAATATGATTAATAGAACTCTGGGGTGAACAAATCATTAGGCAAATTGATCGTTAATTAACAGACACTAAGCAAATTTGTTTTAGGTTAACTGACTTTCTTCCAATTTAATATGTCTAAAATAAACACAGATACCTTTTTTAAAGCTAAACTTCAAAAGAAGCACAAAAAAATCTTTGTTAATAGTGAAATTTCTTCTATACTGAAATGAAGAGGACCTGGTAAAGGAACTGAAATGTCAAATCAAGTAAACAATTTAGATTGTGTGTTTCACAGACTCATCTGAATGATGCATTTCTCTGTGAAGTCAAATGCACCACAGGGGATATTTTGAGATAATTTTTGACAAGCAATGGTACCAAGCCTAAATAATATTTTTCAGTAGAATAGTCTTTTCCCATCTAAATATAACTACAATTCTAGAATCTCAGCAACATATGTGTGAAATATTTTACAAAATACAAAGTTAAGAAAAAGGATATATTTCTACTTTGTCCTGATGTAACTCAACTATTCTAAAATAGATTGGCCTTGTTTATGGGTATTAATATAGTTTTGAAATAGCTATAGCATAATTACAATTTTTCTCTTGTCCCTAAACACAAAGTTTGAATAAACCCAAAACAAAGCATCCACACCGTAGATCAGATATCTCATTTAATCAGTACTGGAAGACAGTTTATAGTAGGGGTAAGTTAGTGAGAGAGTGAGTGAGTGAGTTGTGTATGTGTGTGGGGAAGTGGAGGGAGAAATAGAGAGACTGAGACCTAAAATTCTCAGGTTACCTAAATCTTCCCCTCCATGGTCATGCAGATAATGAAAAAACCATGTGCCCCGATTATGTTGTAACTGTTCTCTACAGATTGCTTCCCTTGAGTTAATTAATTGACTATATATGTATATATTAATATAATTCAATGACAAGGAACATGAAAAAAGGGACTGTAAGAACCTGAAACTCAGTCTACCATGATTAGGCCACATTCTGCCACTATATCCGGGAGATGTACTATTCATCTGACATCTACCTTTGATACTAATTTCTTAAGTGCAATGCTCAGTTAGTGCCACTAGATTCATATATCTAGAACAGTATCGGAAGTTATTTTAAACTAGTGATTTTATAAAGTCAGAAGAAATGATTCATGGAAAATACCACAAATTACAATATATAATAAGATTTATATATAGGTAACTTGATTAAAATTATGTATTCAGGAAGTTATATACATCTACTATATTTCCTGACTAAGAATCACTAGAGGTTACCCTGCTTTCAAATTGTGATCAAGAGCCTTATTTGGATGATCTTCCAAAAAAGCCTATCTTTGGATAGGCTGCAAAGACTATTCCCAAGGAGTAAACAATTGAAATAATATACTTGGCTTTTCTTTGTTATTCATGTGTTATTCAGGAAACTTTTTTTTGCATTACTCCTTCCTATTCTTCATAATACTCTTCATTCAACGTTAAATATATAAAATACCATTGCTTTCTGTTCATATTAAAATAGAAAATACCATTGCTTTCTGTTTGTAATCATATAACATTAAAATATAAAATAATACACATCTAAAGGAATAAAAGGGTCACAGAGGCTATACTAATGTTTGAGGTAGGTGCCAAATAAAGATAAAATTGCAGAGAACAATGAAGCTAGCTAAATCCATAAGGTAACATGAAGTTATTATATTTCATAAAGCACACAAAGAGAATGGAGCTTTATAAACAAAAAGACTTGAAGCAGTTACAAAGGAAAGATTGATTTTCATTTTCAGCTCAATGTTTGTAAGCTGTGTCTTGGAGTGGGGAAATCAAGCTATGTTACAACAAGGTACAAAATATAGATACTACCATAGGACCTCATGAAAACTGGCCAAATGATGTTTTTGCCTCTTATCTCCTTCCCATGAAGCAAATACTAGTCTTACTTCAAGAATCTGCCACTACAAAAAAGAAATAAATTGGTCCTTTTATTAAGCATAATTTTTCTACCATATAAACCATGGGGGAAAATTTATAGAGAAAACTATGACAAGTAAAGAATAAGAAATGCAAAAAATTGCAAAGGGAAACACCTCATTATATCCATATGATTAAAAGCTAAATGACTAAAACATAGTTATTATCATGTTTTCAACTAATTGAAAATTTTACAAATTTCACTTGGATATGATATTGTTTGTTAATTAGACTATGAAGTCCATTAGATTTTATGTTTATCAATTTCTTAGCTGGCTATGCCTATTCCAATACTTTATATATACTATTTGGAACTCAGCAAATATCTTGAGTGAAAGAATGAATTAATATTAAAGAGAATCATGATTTTAAATAGTCACTAATATTACTACTTTTAGATCACTTCAGTTACAAATGAATTCAGCTGATGCTTGAGTAAGTGCCCAGTGGTCTTACTAGATTCCACCCATTCACCCATCCACCTATCAATTCACCAACTGAGGACAAGTTATTGGAAACCTAATATATTCTAAGGTACTGTAACAGTTAAAACATAACTGTAAAATGGATAAACAAGCACTCTGCTCTTATGGAGCTTATAATTTGCCAGTGAAGACAATAATCCAATTAAATACAAAAAGTGCATAAAAATATTGAGTTCATGAAATGTTACAATTTCAGCTGAAACCTAATGAGATGAGTCAGAGTTAGCCATTTACAATTGCAGAGAAAAGTGTTCATAGCAAAAGGAAGAGCATGTACAAAGGCTGGATATGAGAAGGGGGCTTGATGAACCTGAGAAACTGAAAAAGTCTAATACACATGGAATATAGGGATAAGACCGGCAAACCAAGACACAAAAGAAATAGTGAGGGTTGACTAGAAAAGAATATTGTAAGCTGAAATGAGTGGTTTGACTTTTATTCCAAAGCAATAGGAAGCCATTAACGAGTTTTAAGCAGATGAGTGACAAAACTATACCAGGGGTTTAGTAAGATCATTCTGACTGCAATGTGGAGATTGAATTGAAGATGAAAAAACAAATCCAGAGCTTAACCTCTACTTAGTCTCCAACTGTGTCTTGTGTTAATATCTCTGTGGATATTGTCAACAACAGACATCACATTTACAGAAATCGATAAAAGCTCCAGTACAATCTCCAGCAGCAACAACCAGAAAAAATCTAAACTGAATTTTAATAGAAATATTTATTTTGTACCTAGGTCAAAAAGAAAACAAAGAGAGCCAGAAGGAGAGCAGAAAGAGGGTGAGAGAGGAGAGAAAGGAAACTTTACTAAATATTATCTATAAGAACCTTAGCCTTACCCACATAAACCCAATTTTAAAGGGCTTAAGATACAATAATACATACAAATCACTTCTCCATATTTTACAAGTATCGTATATTTATAATAATAATCTACCATTGAGGCGCCTGGGTGGCTTAGTCGGTTAAACGTCCGACTTTCACTTAGGTCATGATCTCGCGGTTCGTGCGTTCGAGCCCCGCGTCGGGCTCTGTGCTGACTGCCGGCTCAGAGCCTAGAGCCTGTTTCAATCTGTGACTCACTCAATCTCTGACCCTCCCCTGCTCACGCTGTCTCTCTCTCTCTCTCTCCTAGAAATAAATAAAACATTAAAAAAAAAATCTACCATAAAGCTATTGCCAACACTTGGGAACAGAACATTTACATAAAATATGTTTGTAATTGTCATGCTTCAATTGTCATGTTAATAAATTCTTAGTCTTTCGCATGGGGGGAAATAATTAGCATGCATATCTTATTATAATGAGGGAAAATTTCTACCCAAAATGAACTAAACAAACAATTCTTTCACAAAGACCATGAACAGTGGACAAATAAAACCCACTCTTGGTCAAAGTCAGTAGGAGTATGATTCAGACTAATAATATACAGGTTAAATGTACATAATTATTCATTAGATCCCTAAGTCTCTATACTGTTTATAAGTTTTCGGGCAAGACAGGGCACATGATAATTCCTTCTATATCACTATTAAAACTATATTGCAATGGTTTAGGTTAACAGACTCTGCTTACCCCAAATGCATATAAATTTTCTGATAAATGAGTGATACAAATAAGTGGTACTGACATCTTCTGATTTACGCGTACTCTTTGAAGATGATTTTAATAAGCCACAGATAAAAGACATATACACATGTTGGTTTGATGGTGACTTAAAAAAGAATAATAAATGAAACCCAAAATTCTATGATCAGTTTTTTCATTTTATTCATGCTGAAAAAGTTATAAAGCAAACCCTTTGGAGATAGTAAATGAAAAATGACAGAAAGTAAAGGCAATCAATGAAAACTGTGTATCTAGAATAGGCAAAGTTTTGTAGGTAAGATAGAAAGATCTCTATAACTTTCTCTTATAAATTACTATTTGATTTGGTAAAGGCAGTTGAACAATACATTTTCTGTCATCTTAACAGTTTTATTCTACTTGTCCTCCTTTTTATGCTTCCTATTCCTTGCTCTTCTTCTTTCCTTCATTCTTCTGCTACTACCTTATTATTGTTGTTGTTGTTGTTGTTGTTGTTATGACAGCAATTCCTCAATGAATTACTCAACAATTACTCTAAACCAGGAACTGCACTAAGGTAATGCCATCATATTATTTTATTTAATCCTGAACACTGTACTTATGAGGTGAGAACTATTATCATCGGAATTTTTCCATTGAAGTAACAGTTTGAAGTGAATCAAATGGTTTTTTCCAAGGTCATGTAGCTAAAATATACAGTGTTGGTGCTGACATCCAATCCTATCTGATTTCAGTCCATGACCTTAAATGCTGTTTTCACCTAGCATAAGAGTTTCACCAGGGCTCAAATTAAATGAATCGATAGATAGAGTCAATATTCTATCAC
Source organism: Crocuta crocuta (assembly GCF_008692635.1). Classification (NCBI taxonomy): domain Eukaryota; kingdom Metazoa; phylum Chordata; class Mammalia; order Carnivora; family Hyaenidae; genus Crocuta; species Crocuta crocuta. The sequence goes on along the minus strand of NW_027532168.1, from coordinate 47,838 downwards.
AGTCTGCCAGTTTTCAGTTTTGATCATTTGTTCATTTAATTTTTCCTTTTCTTTTTTTAAGGGTAACCCATGCAGTTTACCACCTCAGAAAAGAAGAAAAATGTTAAAAGGGCTAGTGTGCCATTTCTCTGTCATTGCCCAAAGGAAGGCATGATACCACACATTTCATGTGGTGCCATATCTAACACAGCAGGTGCACTCCCATGTTAGGGCAGCCATGATGGCAGATATCCAGGAGAGCAGACACCCCAGATACTGCATACTGCATAATGTTAAAAAAAAAAAATGCTCAGACCAGATTCCCTCAGCTATCCAGAAATGTTTAAGTATGGAAGGGAAGAAAAGGCCAAGAGGGCAAGGGAGACTCTGGAGACCACAGGTTGGGTGCATTCTGTAGCTCCAAAGTTTGAAAAGTATCACATTTATCAGATACAAAGGAAGAACAAGAACCAATGACACCTCACTGTACACCAGCATAGGATGCTCAAGAGACAGAACAGATAAGCCACATGTTGGCAGATAACAGCTTAGGGAGGAGAGGGATGAGACCAGGCCCACAAAATAATGCCACAGTGGAGGTAAATATGCTTGCTTGCTCCGGAAGACAGACAATGTCATGAGAAGAAAAAGAGGAAGAGACCCTTGAGGTGAAGACAGAGTGTGCTGACAGGAAGTAGAAAATTCAAAATGAACTAGTACTTGCCTTAAAGTCTCAATAAATCAAAAATCGACACTTTTAAATAGTAAACTACTGAGTTTTCTTGAAAAAGCAAGATTGAATTTAGTTTCATACCTGTCCCTTCCCAACACTCCTTCAGTTGGGTTAAATGTCCTAGCAAGGTCTAAAATTACTTGCACCAAAATAGGAATAAGTAGTTGTGTAACTCTGGATGGTATTGCATTAATCTAAACCAATCTACACTAAAAAGAAAACAACCACTTCTACTGGCTTAATTTTCTAAACACAAAAGTAATTAGCTTTCATTTCATCAATAAAATAAAAAGAGCAGCCATTTTGACCCATCTGCATAAAACGACTAAAATCATTTTTTTATTTCAAGTTTTTATTTTGGAGTATAATATTTTGAAATGTATGTTTGCTTAATGCTATAAAGTGAAATGTCAGTCATTCCAGGAATAAGACTTCTAATCTCTCCAAATATTTTTCTACTTCTTCACTAGAAGGGCCATTGGAATTATTGGAGATGGTTACTTCAATGGAAAAATTAATATGAGGTGACATTATAAACTCATTCAAAGTAGTCACTTCTATAGTTTCTATTTTAAATATTTTTAAAAGGAATCAGAGGCTTATAGATAATCCATGTGATGACTCTTCTCCAATAACCACTTAGGCTCTACCAATTCATACACCCTACAATTTTACAGATAATGTCTCCTGATTAGAGTTACAAGTCTAGTGGTCAAAGAGATTTTATATGTTTAGAACAGAAATAAAATTAATATAGATCTACCCAGGACAATATTAAGTAAATAGCCTACAGTGTTGCCTATGAAATAGTGAAGGAAGAGGGCATTCTGTGCTGCAGAACTTCCTGGTGTTTCTAAATGGCTTATAGGATTTTCTGGCTTTTAAAATAGTTTTTATTTATATTGTCAAACTTTTAAATTAATGTTTGTTGCTGCATTTTTTCCCAGTGTATCAGTGTTTTTACTGACTTTGTAGTATTGGAATTTTTTAAATGTTTATTTATTTTTGAGAGAGAGAGAGAATGAGAACAGGGGAGGAGTAGAGAGAGAGAGAGGGAGACGCAGAATCTGAAGCAGGCTCCAGGCTCTGAGCTGTCAGCAAAGAGCCTAATGCAGGGCTTGAACTCACAAACCTCAAGATCATGACCTGAGCTGAAGTCGGACGCTTAACAGACTGAGCCACCCAGGTGCCCCTGTAGTATTGGAATTTAGTTGGAAGAATGAAACATTTACTTCTAATCTGCTTATCTTTTTAATGTACAGATAGGTAGTATTTTAATAACGTCAATGTTTTAAATGTAAAAATAAATAATAATTCAGATAATACACAGGTTATAAATTGCATATGATATATTTTTTAATTTTTTAATTTATTTCCAGGAGAGAGAGAGAGAGAGACAGCGTGAGCAGGGGAGGGTCAGAGAGAGAGGGAGTCACAGACTCCGAAACAGGCTCCAGGCTCTGAGCTGGCAGTCAGCACAGAGCCCGACGCGGGGCTCGAACCCACAAACCGCGAAATCATGACCTAAGCGAAAGTCGGATGCTTAACCGACTAAGCCACCCAGGTGCCCCTAAATTGCATATGATATTAACAGACATTTCAACTAAAGTAATATGATACCCCAGTGAATAAAAACACTTATGTTAGCAGAAACATTGATGGGTGGATTGTTACAAGAAGTTGGTTAAATATATATTAAAAATCAACTAATCAAAAGTAATAAGGTGAATCAAGAAAACACTTCTTTTAAGTAAAAAAAATTCCTCTTTAGCTGACATAGCTACCCTGCTCACTTTCTTGAACTCTGTCCTTACCCATCATAAAATTATGGTCAACAATCAATTAGAAAACAAATAAAATAAAAACCAAAAGCAAAACAAACTCTGTAATTGACTCTCCCCTGCTCAGTTTCCGAATTTGTCAGGTACCGAATGTTTCAGATCATTATCCATCCTCTCTATTCATCTCTCTCAAGTACTGAGAACTACAACTCAAATAAAAACAAATATCTTGAAGACCTTGGCTTGGCATTATTCTGCTGTATCAGAGTTGGTAGAGGTCCTACAATTTATATACCACTGTTGTGGGGGTGAGTGTGCAAGACGGGATCCTACTAAGGTACTGTAAATATTTCATCTTATGTAAAAGAAGCAAACAATAGATAATATTAATTTTTGTCTTTGATAATTGAGGAAATATAGGTTTGAGAGTGATTATAAGATTTACAATTCCAGCAGTAGTGTGGAACATGTACTAAAGGGTCATTGACCTAAATCTTGGAGAAAACATATTCTGTAGCATGTTACTGGTCTTACCCAAACTGAGATGTCCTCTACCACCACCAGTACCTGAAACATAAACTTTACATGCAAATGTCCAAATTCTCACAAAGACCCTGTGACTACAGTCATTTTGGAGAGCTTAACTTTCAACTTCACATTGAAACATAAACCTTGACAGAAGCAAAAGTGGTCCCATGGGTCCCTATTAGCTCAAAGTTTGTAATAATGCTGGTAGTCCCAAATGCAATTTCACTCTGGAAGAAAGCATCCACAGTTCTGCTGTTCAGAATTTCCATAGATTAAGATTGAAGAAATATTATCTCATGATCAAAGATTATTAAGACACAAGGGAACAAGCTAATGTGAGTGAAAGTTAGTATAAACATCTAACATTCTATTCAGAACACAAGGATTTTATATACTAGAATTATTCAATACATAATATGGAGTAACAACCCTGAAGTATGAAAACATGATTGACATAAAAAATAAGTAGCATGACATTGGTTTTCAAAGAGAAAACAATTTTTATTGATTGATTGATTGATATTTTTATTTTTAATTTGAGAAAGAGAGAGAGCAAGAGCAAGCAGAGGAGGGGCAGAGAAAGAGAGGAGAGAGAGAATCTTAAGCTCCACTTAGTGAGGAACCTGACATGGGGCTTGATCTCACGACCTCGAGATCATGACTTGAGGTGAAATCAAGAGTTAAACACTTAACCCACTGAGCCACCCTGGCACAAAAAAACAAGAATTTTTAAGATAAAATAAATAAATTTTTATCTTAAGAATTTTGTAATAGAGTTTTTCATTGTGTTAGAGAATCATGAGGGTTAGTGGACTAGAAGTTAGGTCTGAAGACCAGTAGTAGGAAAAGAGAGGTACAAAAAATCATATCTTAAAGGGAAAAGTAAAAAATATGATAGCCAAAATAACAAAGTTAACATACCTTTAATCTACGTTCCAGGAATATGGAACTTGCAACAATATACGAACACTATACATGTTATATGAACAATAAATATTGGAGAGACAATACATGACAAGATAGTGAGTAGGAATTTCAGAGTTGATGAAAGAGTAGCTCCTGATTAAATGCAGTATAACTAATCAGGCTACATAAAAAAATTAAACTTGTATACATCAGAGTAAATTTTTAAATCATCATGGACATAGAGAAAGTTTTAAAGCAGATTACAAGGAAAGACAGGTCATTTACAAATGAATAGCTGACAGGACACATCTCAGAAGCAACACTAAAAGCCTAAGAAGTTAAAAGAAAATAGGTGTCAATTGAGAATTAAAATGTCCTGCAGAGGGGGCGCCTGGGTGGCTTAGTCGGTTAAGCGTACGACTTTCGCTTAGGTCATGATCTCGCGGTTCGTGGGTTCGAGCCCCACGTCGGGCTCTGTGCTGACTGCCAGCTCAGAGCCTGGAGCCTGTTTCAGTGTGTGACTCCCTCTCTCTCTGACCCTCCCCTGCTCACGCTGTCTCTCTCTCTCTCTCCTAGAAATAAATAAAACATTAAAAAAAATTTTGTTAATGTCCTGCAGATATAGCATGGTAGGAACTAGAGTGAGATACAAACAGATCTAGAAAAAGGTAAAACAGAGATTCTGAAAGAGTTTACCACCACCATCTAACCCAACTTCCAAAAGAAGTCCACCAGACAAGATGAGAAATTATCCCAGAAGAAATCTCTAAGAATGAAATATTATGATGATAGTTTCCAAACTGAGGAATTAAATAAAAAGCATCCCTAAAACACTATAAATTATTAAGGTATTAAGAAGGAAGGGGGTTATCAGAGTTAAGTGTTCTAGTGTCTTGTATAGGTTTAATTATTGTCCTGCATTTACTAACTTAAGTGTGAAAGCAATTATTTTAAGAGTAACCATGCAACAGAAATAGTGCTGCAAAACAACAGAGAAATTACTTAATGAGCAAAAAACTAACAAACAGAAACCTCATAAACTAGGCAAACAAGGAAAGAAAAATATGGAAAAACTGAGAGAAATAGGAACCAAGAGACAATATGGTAAAAATGGGAACAAATATATCTCAATAAACAAAAATAGACAAAAACAAAGTCAGAGTTTCTAAGACTGCATTTAAAATTATGTCCTGATGACAGCTATTTACATCTAAAATATAAAAACATACCAAAGACAGGGGATGGTAAACTTTTTCTGTAAAGGACCAAATGGAAATATTTTTGGTGTGATGTGACATATGGTCTTAGTAGCAACAATTTACCGTGGCTGTTGGAGCATGAAAGCAGAAATAGACTATATGTAAATGAAGGAGTGTGACTGTGCACCAGTAAAACTTCACAAACATAGGAGGTGGGCCAAATTTGGCTTACAGGACCTAGTTTACAACCCTTAAGATACAGACAGAAATGTTCAAAGTACTGTAGAGAAAAAATATGCCCAGTTAATATTAACCAAAAGAAAGCTTTAGTTAAGACAGAAGCCATTATGAGATGCCTAGGTGGCCCAGTAGCTTGAACATCTGACTCTTGATCTCTACTCAGGTCATGATCTCACAGTTCACAGGATCAAGCCATGTGTTGGGCTTTGCACTGACAGTGTGTTGGGCATGCCCGTGGCGGAGCAGGCAGCTGAAGCTTTATGAGTTGGAGGATTTGATCTTTATAAAGAAGCTCATGTCAGAAAATGAGGCAAGATGGTGGAGAAGTAGGGCACTCCTTACATTTCAGTTGCCAGCATCTCTCAGAGAAGACCTGAAGCCCTAGGACCCTGAACCACAGAAGTCTGGGAAGATAAGAGACAGAGTCCATTAAGAAGACAGTCTCATAGGTGTGTGATTGCAAACTGGGGAAGATAAAAAAGGGGCCAGGATCCAGAGACATGGGGGGGAGGGAGCCCCTCCATGGAGAGCCGTGGAGAGACTAGGGGAAGAGAAAGAGTGTTTGAAACTCCTCATAGAACTGTCCCTGGAGAAGAGAAAAATGTCTGCCTGGGTCGGAGAGGGATCTTATTTCTAGCTGTGGTGCTGACTTTGGGCTGGGTTCTCTGGTCCCAGGTGGTGCCAGGAGAAACTGCTCCACTGCTGCTCTCCCTGCTCAATCCCTGGCTGGGAAGCGGCCAGCCTGCGGTATTACATTTCAGGCGGTATCACATTTCAGGTGGTATCATTAAAGCCTGTGGACTAAGATTTGGAAAATAGGTGGGGCTTGGGACATAGCACAGGCCCACCTTGACTACGCCTGCAGCAAAGGGAGACAGGACCCAAAAGAGTGATTTGCAATGCCTGGTTTGAGAAGGGACTGGAGTGCCACCATNTGCTGTGATTAATTCTAGTTCAATTCTTGCTATTCAGATATATTTTCACTTATCTTATTCTTATCCTTCCACTCTGCTGGACTGCACACTCTAGTTATTGGTTTGTTTAAACAGTCATATTTAATACTTTCTTTAGATGCATATTCTACACATCCTTCTTTACCTTCCTTTCTCTCTCTCTCTGGAATACTCAGACTATACAGTTTCTTTGAGTAACATTATTTTCGTTTCTTTCTCCTCTGCTCTTACCATATTCTCCTCTTTCTCTCTCTGAATTAAGCCTCTTAGTCTCTCTACCTGGTCATTGTCCAATTTCACTTTCTTCCCACCCCTGTCATTTCTTTCCTTGTATCTGCTCTTCCATCAGCACTTCATACACCCTGCTCTTTATGTGTAGCTGGGAATTCTGGTTTTATGGTTTTAGACTGTCCTTTGTCTTTTGGTTATTTCTTTTTTCTTTTTTCCTTTCAGTTCGCTTGTTTGTTGGATTTGTCGGTGCATTTGCATGCCTTTGTGCCCTGTGTGTTTGTCTGTCTTTTTCCTTTTCAGGTCTACCTCAAGAAACAATCCAAAGTACACAGGGTGGAAAGTCACAAATATCACTATGAGTAAGGGAATAAAATGACCAAAGTCTCAACAAGAAAGATGAAGATAAACCATTAAAAGAATACTTCCTGAATGGACAGGCCCTGGACAGTCAATGAGTCTTCTTTAATATAGCAGTACTCGCAGGTGCAGAGCACATAGCAAGCTTTTACAACTGACAAGAGACAGAAAGCTAGCCAAAATGATGAAACGGAAGAACTCTCCTCCAAAGAAATTCCAGGAAGAACTGACAGCTAAAAAAATGCCCAGAACAGATATAAACAACATAACTGAACAAGAATTTAGAACAATAGTCATAAAATTAATCTCTGGCCTTGAAAAAGGCATGGTAAACATCAGAGAAGCTATTGCTACAAAGACTATGGAGCTTAAAAATAGTTGTGAGGATTTAAAAAATGCTATAAATGAAGTGCATTATAAAATGGAGGCATCCAATGCACGGATTGAAGAGGCAGAGAGGAGAATAGGTGAATTAGAAGACACAATTATAGAAAAAGACGAAGCCGAGAAAAAGAGAGATTGATCCAGGAGCACGAAAGGAGAATTCGAAAACTAAGTGATACAATCAAATGGAACAATATCCATATCATAGGAATTCCAGAAGAGAAAGAAAGAGGGAAAGATATGGAAGGAGTCCTTGAACAAATTATACCAGAGAACTTCCCCAATCTGGGGAAGGAAACAGAAATCGAAATCCACGAGGCACAGAAAACTCCCCTCAGATGTAACTTGAACCAATCTTCTGCATGACATATCATAGTGAAACTGGCAAAATATGAGGACAAAGAGAAAATTCAGAAAGCAGCTAGAGATAAAAGGGCCCTAACATACAAAGGGAAACCTATCAGAGTAGTTACAGACCTATCTACTGAAACTTGGCAGGCCAGAAAAGAATGGTAGGAAATTTTCAATGTGATGAATATAAAAAATATGCAACCAAGAGTCCTCTTCCAGCAAGGCTTTCATTCAGAATAGAAGGAGAGATAAAGGTCTTCCCAAATAAATTGAAAGAATTCATCACCACTAAACCAGCCCTACAAGAAATCCTAACGGGGACTCTATGAGGGAAATGTTGCAAGGAACACAAGGTACCAGAGACACCACAAGCATGAATCCTACAAAGGACACAATGACTCTAAACTCATGTTTTTCAATAATAACACTGAATGTAAATAGACTAAATGCTCCAATCAAAGAACATAGGGTATCAGAATGAATAAAAAAACAAAATCCATCTATTTGCTGCCTACAAGAGACTCATTTTAGACCTGATGAAAAATTTAGATTGAAAGTAAGGGGATGGAGAAATATCTATCATGCTACTAGAAGTCAAAAGAAAGCTGGAGTAGCCATACTTATATCAGACAAACTGGACTTTAAGGTAAAGGCAGTAACAAGGGATGAAGAAGGGCATTGTATAATAATTACAGGGTTTATACAGGAAGAGCTAACTATAAACGTCTACACACGGCATTTAGTAGCACCCAAATACATAAAACAATTAATCACAAACAGAAACAATCTTATGGATAAGAATGTGCTAATAGCAGGGGACGTTAATACTCCATTGAGAGCAATGGATAGATCAATTAGACAGAAAATCACTGAAGAAACAATGCACCTGAATGACACATTGGACCAGATTCATTTGACAGATATATTTATAACTGTACATCCTGAGACTATGGAATTCACTTTCTTTCCAGTGCACATGGCACATTTTCCAAGATAGATCACATACTGGGTTATAAAGCATCCCTCAATAAATATAAAAGAAATGAGATCGTACCATGCACACTTTCAGATCATAATGCTTTGAAACTTGAAATCAATCACCGGAAAAAGTATGCAAAACCTCAAAAAATATGGAGGTTAAAGAACACCCTAAAGAATGGGCCAATCAGGCAATTAGAGAAGAAATTTAAAAATATATGGAAACAAATCAAAATGAAAATAAAACAATCCAAACTCTTTGGGATGCAGCGAAGGCAGTCCTAAGAGGAAACTACATTGCACTCCAGGCCTATGTCAAGAAACTAGAAAAAGCACACATACAAAATTTAACAATGCACCTAAAGTAGCTAGAAGCAGAGCAGCAAGAGCACCCCAAACCCAGCAGAAGAAGAGAAATAATATAGATCAGGGCAGAAATAAACAATATAGAATCCAAAAAAAGAAAAAAGAAAAAGAAAACAGTTGAACAGATTAATCAGATTAATGAAACCAAGAGTTGGTTTTTTGAAAAAATAAACACAACTGATAAACCTCTAGCCAGGCTTCTCAAAAAGAAAAGAGAGAGCACCCAAATAGATAAAATAATGAATGAAAATGGATTTATTACAACCACTCCCTCAGATATACAAGCAACTATCAGGGAATACTATGAAAAATTACATGCCAACAAACTGGAAACCTAGAAGAAATGGACTAATTCCTACACACACACGCACTACCAAAATTCACAAGGGAAGAGATAGAACATCTGAACAGACCCATAAGTAGTGAAGAAATTGAATAAGTTATCAGAAATCTCCCAACAAATAAGAGCAATTGGCCAGATGGCTTCCCTGGGGAACTCTACCAGACATTTAAATCAAAGTTAATACCCATTCTTCTCAAGCTATTCCAAAAAAAGAAAAAAAATAGAAATCAAAGGAAAACTTCCAGACTCATCCTATGAAGCCATCATCACTTTGGTTCCCAAACCAAACTGAGATCCAGCAAAAAAAGAGAACTATAGGCCAATATCCTTGATGAGGACGGATGCAAAATTCTCAACAAGAAACTTGCAAATCTAATTCAACAGCACATAAGAAGAATTATCCACCAAGATCAAGTGGGATTCATTCCTGGGTTACAGGGCTGGTCCAATATTCACAAATCAAACCATGTGTTACATCACATCAACAAAAGGAAAGATAAAAATCATATGATCCTGTTGATAGATGCAGAAAAAGCATTTGACAAAATACAGCATCCCTTCTTAATAAAGACCCTCAAGAAAGTCAGGATAGAAGGAAATTACTTAAACTTAAAAGCCATCTATGAGAAGCCCTCAGCTAACATCATCCTCAATGGGGAAAAACTGAGAGCTTTCCCCACTGAGATCAGGAACACGGCAGGGATGTCCACTCTCACCACTGTTGTTTAACATAGTGCTGGAAGTCCTAGCACCTGCATACAGACAACGAAATAAAAGGCATCAGAATTGGTAAAGAAGAAGTCAAACTTTCATTTTTGCTGATGATGTGATACTCAAAATGGAAAATCTAACAGATTCCACCAGAAGCCAACTAGAACTGATCCATGAATTCAGCAAAGTTGCATGGTACAATTCAATGTACAGAAATCGGTTGTATTTGTATACCCCAATAATGAAGCAATAGAAAGAGAAATCAAGAAACTGATCCCATTTACAATTGCACAAAATAACCATAAAATACCTAGGGATAAAACTAACCAAAGATTTAAAAGATCTGTTTGATGAAAACCATAGAAAACTTATGAAGGAAATTGAAGAAGACACAAAGAAATGGAAAAACATTTCATGCTCTTGGATTGGAAGAATAAATATTGTTCAAATGTCATTACTACCCAAAACAATCTACACATTCAATGCAATCTCAATCAAAATTTTACCTGCATTCTTTTCAAAGCTAGAACAAACTATCCTAAAATTTGTATGGAACCACAAACGACCCCAAATAGCCAAAGTAATATTAAGATGAAAACCAAAACGGGAGGCCTCAGAATCACAGACTTTAGCCATTACTCCAAGGCTGTAATCATCATGACATTATGGTATTGGCACAAAAACAGACACATAGACTAATGGAATAGAATAGAAAACTCAGAATTGGACTTACAAATGTATGGCTAACTAATCTTTGATAAAGCAGAAAAGAGTATCCAATGGAAAAAAGGCAGCCTCGTTAACAGATGGTGCTGGGAGAACTGGACAGCAACATGCAGAAGAATGAAACTAGATCACTTTCTTACACCATACACAAAAATAAACTAAAAATGGATAAAAGACCTGAATGTGCGACAGGAAATTATCAAAACCCTAGAGGAGACAGGAAACAACTTTCTTGACCTCAATCGCAACAACTTCTTACTTGACATATCCCCAAAGGCAAGGGAATCAAGAGCAAAAGTGAACTATTGGGACCTCAAGATAAAAAGCTTCTGCGCAGCATGGGAAACAATCAATAAAACTAATAGGCAACTGATGGAATGGGAAAAGATAGTTGCAAATGACATATCAGATAAAGGGCTAGTATACAAAATCTATAAGGAACTCACCAAACTCCACACCCAAAAACAAATAATCCAGTGAAGAAATGGGCAGAAGACATGAACAGACACTTCTCCAAAAAGGACATCCAGATGGCCAACAGACACATGAAATGATGCTCAGCGTCCCTCCTCATCAGGGAAATACAAATCAAAACCACACTGAGATACCACCTCACGCCAGTCAGAGTGGCTAAAATGAACAAATCAGGAGACTCTAGATGCTGGCGAGGATGTGGAGAAAAGGGCACCCTCCTACACTGTTGGTGGGAATGTAAACTGGTGAAGCTGCTCCGGAAAACAGGGGGTATGTTCCTCAAAAAATTAACAATAAAACTCCCCTATGACTCAGCAGTAACACTGCTAAGAATGTACACAGGGGATACAGAAGTGCTGATGCATAGGGCACATGTACCTCATTGTTCAACAATAGCCAAATCATGGAAACAGACTAAATGTCCATCAACTGACAAATGAATTAAGAAGATGTGGTTTATCTATACAATGGAATGCTACATGGCAATGAGAAAGAATGAAATCTGGCCATTTGTAGCAACATGGATGGAACTCGAGGGTTTTATGCTGAGCGATATAAGTCAGGCAGAGAAATACAGATATCATATATTTTCATTTATAAGTGGAACATGGGAAGCTTAATAGAGGGCCATGGGGGAGGAAAAGGGGAAAACATAGTTGGTGAGAGGGAGGGAGGCAAACAATGAGAGACTCTTGAATACTAAGAACAAACTGAGGGCTGATGGGGATAGGGGAGAAGGGAAGGGGAGTGATGGGCATGGAGGAGGGCATTTGTTGGAATGAGCACTGGGTGTTATATGGAAACCAACTTGACAATAAACTATGAAAGAAAAAAATTAAGAACACAAATCTTTTCAAAGATCATTTACATTGGCATCTGGGTGGCTCAGTTACTTAAGCACCCGACTTTGGTGTAGGTCATCATCTCATGGGTAGTGGGTTCGAGCCACGCATCAGGCTCTTTGCTGACAGCCAGAGCCTGGAGCCTGCTTTGGATTCTGTCTCCATGTCTCTCTCTGCCCTTCCTCTACTCATGCTCTCCCTCTAACTTTCTCTCTCTCAAAAATAAATAAACACTTAAAAATTTTTTAAGAAAAGATCATTTAAAAAAATATTGCCACCAAAAAAACCCCAAAAAAAAACAAAAAACAAAAACAAACAAACAAACAAAAAAAACCCACAAACTTTATGGAAGGTGGTTCTGTCAGCCTACTGCACAATGTCCCAATCTCTCTTAAAACTCAATAAAGGTGTTCTTATCAAAAAAAAATAATAATAAAATTAAATTAAATTAAATTAAAAAAAGGAAGTGCTCAGCTCTAAAGTAAGTCTCAACAGGGTAGCTTGGTAGCTCAGTTGGTTAAGTGTCTGACTTTTGATCTGGCTCAGGTCAGGATCTCGTGATCTCTTGGACTCTGTGCTGTCAGAATGGACCCTATTTGGAGTGCCTGAGTAGCTCGGTTGGTTAAGGGTCTGACTTAGGCTCAGGTCATGATCTCATGGTTTATGGGTTCAAGCCCCATATTGGGCTCTGTGCTGACAGCTGAGAGCCTGCAGCCTGCTTCGGATTCTGTGTTTCCCTCTTTCTCTGCCCATCCCCTGCTCATGCTCTGTGTCTCTGTCTCTCAAAAATGAACAAAACCATTAAAAAAAAAAAAAAAGAATTGAGCCTGTTTAGGGTTCTGTCTCTTCCCTTCTCTCTGTCCCTCCCTTGCTCACTCTCACTCTCTTTTTCTCTCTCAAAACAAACTTTTTAAAAACTAAAGCAAGTCNCGCTGTCTCTCTCTCTCTCTCTCTCTCTCCTAGAAATAAATAATACATTTAAAAAAAAATAAAAATAAGATAAAAAATAAAGTCTTAACATATTTCAATGAATTTGAAATTTTGGCATTTGAAAAACAAAAGAAGTATGCATCAACATTTCTAGAGTGCAGCAAAATCGTAATTTCAATAAAATGTGAAAATTAGAAAAATGCTGATCGTTAATTATGTATTTCTCTGTTGTAGAATTAGAAAAAAAGAAAAAAAACAATAAGTCCAAGGTAGATGTAAGATAGAGGCACCTGGTTGGCTCAGTCAGTTGAGTGTCTGACTGTTGATTTTGGCTCAGGTCATGATCCCAGGATCATTAGATTGAGCCCTGCATCAGGCACCATGATGAGTATGGAACCTTTTTAAGATTCTTTCTCCCTCTGCCTCTCTCTCCACTCCCATGCTCTCTCCGAAAAAGAGAGAGAGAAAGAGAGAAATAAGACAATAATAAAGATCAGAGAAAATTTTCATGTAGTAGGAAATAACATAAACAGATCTATCAACAAACCAAACTGAATTTATTAAATAATAAAAAAACTTTCCAGTCAGATTGAATAAAGAAAGAATAATAAAGGGCGCCTGGGTGGGTCAGTCAGGTAAGCATTTGACTTGGGCTCAGGTCATGATCTCACAGTCTATGAGTTTGACTCTGTGTTGGGCTCTGTGCTGACAGCTCAGAGCCTGGAGCCTGCTTCGAATTCTGTGTCTCCCTGTCTCTTTGCTCCTTACCCACTCACTGTCTGTCTCAAAAATAAATAAACATTTAAAAAATTTTTAAAGGAATGATAAAGGTAAAGCTATTATAAGGACTTTAAAAGGGACATAATTGTATATAGAGTGGGAATTACAAAGTTGATAAATGTCTATGAGAAATTGTATATAAATAAATAAATATAAGAAGTTAGATAAAATGGACAGATTCTTTAGGAAAATGACTTAATTGACAAAAAAAAAAACCCAGAATGAAATAATTAGAAAATTTAAATGAACCTATAATAATAGGTGAGTTCTACCAAACTTCCAAGGAACACATTATTCCAGTAACATATAAAATCTTCTAAAGAATAAGAATTAAAAGATAAACAGTCCTTACTCATTTATATGTGTCCCAGTATAACCCTGACACCAAAATTCTGCTGAGGAACATAGTACAAAAATACTATGCTGAATTCAGCAATATGAACCAAAGATGATACAGGATGGAAAAACTGGACAATGTCTTGAGTTGTCATATGACATTTTCTATGTTATAACCATATTAGATGATGCTGAAATTGTAAAACATTATGTAATAGTCAAATATTAAAAGCCAAGACATTGAGACAGACTGACAATTACTAAACTCTAATATGATAAACTATATTGCTACATTCTTATCTTATTTAAAAATCTTCCCATTCTCAACAGAAAATATGGCATGACTATTAAGTAGAACCATGATCTGTAGCCTAGATCAATGCATCCAGAAAAATTATATTTGAGACTATAGCTTAAAATATTTCCTGCAATAATAAAATGTTAACCAAACATGAGCTAAACTGGTCTCTCTCTGACTCTTCTACCTGAATGATGAAACTTGATTGATAGGGCCTGAAATAGAGATTTAGGACTTCTTCTGTTTCCAGGATAAAAGAATCAGGAGTAAGAGTCAGCAGAATATCAGTCTGAAGAAAGTATGTAAACTAAAAAAAATATCTCATATGTATGGGGCACCTGGGTGATTCAGTCAGTTAATTGTCCAACTTCAGCTCAGGTCATGATCTTGTAGTCTGTGAGTTTGAGTCCCATTCGAGCCCCATTCAAGCCTCCTTCCAATTTCATGTCTCTTTCTCTCTCTGCCCTACCCTAGTTATGCTTTGTCTCTCTCTCTCTAAAAACTAAATAAACAATTTAGAAAATTTCATGTATAAATTCTTCTCNTGTTTATTAAAAATTTTTAATATTTTTTATAATATAAATTTTTATAATTAAATTAAAAATTATAAAAATAGTTTAGATTTAATAGGTTTAAATCTTTACATCACACTGTTTTGAATATAATAATAAAAGTTTAATGCACAAACAGTAACAACAAAGATCAAAAACTAAGAAAATCTAGAAGAAATTATGGGATATTATGAAAATGATTTGCTTTCTTAGTAATTTAAACTACAACTTGTTTTTAGCCAACGTAATAAACATAATTTCCAGGAAGACATTCATTGCAACATGTAAGGTGCACCTATTTAAATATCCTATATTTAAACTCATCTCATTTAAACTTGAAATACAATGCATTTCTCTGCTGTTATTAGGATACAATCATTAGCATAGATTACCTTAAAAATTTATATCTAAGCTTTTATACTTTGTAAAAAATATTCAAATAAAGTAGTTCAAGTAGAAATCTCAAGAATCCCAACATAAACTGTTCATCATTCACTTTAAATCTTATTTCTAGTCCGTAGAAGCACTATTTCTTATTGATGGACAGTGGTGAGGATTAAATAAGTTACAGAGAGAGAGAGAGACATTTGTGACTATGTATTAGTGAGAGAGATTCAGATTCTAAAGGTAAACACCATTTCTCTACTTTTATTCTATTTCCCTGAAAATAAGCACTTACTGTATGTCCTTAGTGTTCTGATAAAGAATATAGAAAGATCTGAAATATGGTTTTCTGCCAACAGCAACAATACCCCCAACTATTAGAGCAGATAACAGGGGAAATATGTGGACGAAATATTTATTTATAGATTTTTACCTTACATTATGGTAAAACATGTAGAGCTAATAGTAAAACGACGTCCCAATACTTATCACATATTTTCAGCAATCAGTAATTCATGGTTATTTTGTTTCATCCATATCCCCATCTACTCTTTTTATCATCAACGGATTATTTCAAAGAAAATTCTGTATATCAAAACAATATATCTGTTAAAAGAGGGGGGGGAGGTTCAGTAAAGACCCCTCCAGACTGAAGTCACTTTAGACTGAAAAATGTTGCAAGCCACTCCATACCTTTTACAGAATCTTATTCAGGTAAATTACTGATGGGGGCGGGAGATGGAGGAAGACAGATGATTCTGCCAGTACCCGGCTACTACTCTCTGCCTGCCTTCTACGTCCAGTCAGGACCTTAATCCGCAGCTTTTATGGAGCAAGAGGCATGGTAGTGAATTCACAGGGTAGGTATCTAAAGTAGCGCCACCTGTGGGCCAGAGGATCTCTACAAGTTATCTAAATCTGTGCACCAGTCATCTCTACGAGTCACATGAAGTGCACCACGTTAGGGAGGATCAGAACAAGCATTCCCTCATTTCAGTCAGTTCTTGTATTAACGTCCATGGGGTCTGGAATGTGAAACTGTGAGGTCATTGCTTGGGCATGAGCAAGATGGAGGGCCAAAGATGAAGACAGTGTTGTCAACACTTCTACAACAATATCCTACAAATACGTCAGCACAAATATATAAAACAAAAGGATTCTTCTTAAAAATCATAACCACAGTATCATCATACCTAATATTTGACAAACAATCCTATTATCATCCAGTATCTAAACACTGCTCACATCTCTCTAATTTTCTCATAACAGTTGAGTTGTTTAAATCAGAATTCAAAATTCACACATTGCATTTTGTTGATATGTTGAGTCTCTGAATGCATAGGCAACTTTTTTTTCCCCTTGTAATTCCTTTTCAAAAGAAATCTGTGATGTTGTCTTTTGTCTCTTAGAAGAGTGTTTCATGTGTTCTGTGCTAGCATTTCACATATTTCTCTGGTCTCTGTATTTCCTGTACTCTACCTGCTTTACCTCAAGTTTGGTCTATTTTTTGTTCAAGTTCTTATTAAGAGTACTTTATAAGATAATAGATGTGTACATCCATCAGAAAAAAATACATCTCTTTCCTCTTCCTTTCAGTTGTTTCCTACTTTTTTTTCTTTCTTCTTCTCTCCTTCCCTTTCTTTTCATTTCTTTCCTCTCTCTCTCTTCTTTGTTTCCTAGATGTTATCAATGATAACATCTTATATCATCAATATAAGATCACATCTGATATTTCATTCAGGGGTTGTAAATAAGTGATTTCTCTATTTGTTCCTAACAATTATTCTTTCTTCAGTTATTAGCTGGAATACTTCTGTGAAGAGAAATTTTCTCTCGTCAATATTTTCATTAAATAAGATACAATGGTAAAGTATGTACAAGGCAGTCAGGCTGAAACTGCGTTCTTTCCCATTATTTTCCACTTTTTAAATAATGATTACTTTTCATTAACATTTTCTGTTTTTTTTTTTATTTCTGAGAGAGAGAGACAATGTGAGCACGGGAGGGTCAGAGAGAGAGGGAGTTACAGAATCTGAAGCAGGCAGGCTCTGAGCTGTTAGCTTGAACCCATAAACCGCGAGATCATGACCTAAGCCTACTGACTGAGCCACCCAGATGCCACTCATTAACATTTTCTAAAGGTAGGGGAAGCAAATTGTTTTTTGAATCATGAGTATGGTGGTGGTGGTGGTGGTGGTGGTGGTGTTTTCTTTTGAACTAATGGATTTTCATAAATTTGATGTGTTGCAATCCACTGAAACTATTACTTTTTTGTTGCTCAAATTATTATGTTTAACTAATGGTGATTCTTCAAGTTAGCTTTAGATTATTTTTGTCATGACCCCAGTAATCATATAATTTCCTAGTTTTGTAGTATAATAAAGTGTTCTCCATTTACCTTTTACATTTCCTACCCTAGAACTGCAATCATTTGTTTCTTCATGTAGATTTGGTTACTTTATGATGGCTTTTGGATTATGGTGGTTTATAAATTCTACTTTAGCTTTAATCAAGGTTTCAGAAGGTTAATTTCAAGAACTGATAAGAGTCCAGCCTGCTTAAGTAGAATCAAACATTAGAGAAATACAATTGTGGGGTGCCTGGGTGGCTCAGTAGGTTAGGCAACTGACTGTTTTGGTCCAAGTCATGATCTCATGGGTTTTGGTTCCTGGGTTCTATCCCTTGGGCAGGATCCATCCTGACAGTGTAGAGCCTGCTTGGATTCTCTCTCTCTCTCTCTCTCTCCCCTCCCTCCTTCCTTTCTTGAGCGCATGTGTGCTCTCTCTCTCAAAATTAAATAAACTTTTAAAAAAGGAAATACAATTGCATTCACCTGTAAATTTGTGCCTGAAAAATCATTCCTCCTAATTTTACAGTAGTTGTTCTCAACCTACCCCAGTGACCTTTCTTGTTAGTAAATTTTGACAAGTTTGGGCTTCTCAGGCTGTCAGCACATCCCCTCACCTCCTTTTTGTTGTTGTTACTGTTCTGCAGATGTTCTGAGAGGATAGTATTGCTGCTTTTGGAGGTTTGTCATGTTTTGGGCTTCAAGATGACTCCCTATCATTTGATTTTTTTCAAATGTTTTCTGGGTGATTCTAGGTTTAGTTCCTTAGATTTTGTGAACGGGTTTGGACACTTTAAAAAACTAAGGAGCAATTGACATCACCTAATATCTCTTGAAGATAGTTAAGTAAAATGTCACTAGTGTTCATCCTTCAGGTTTCACCAACGTGCCAAATAATATTCATTTTTTTCTATATTCTTACTGAATCCTTAGAAGAAATATTAGTTCAATCAACTTGGGCTCTGATATGACTCAAGAAAATAGTTGATGAATTGTCTTGCCTGGTGGTTTATGGGGGGTAGTATTGTTATTGTCATGTTACAACAAATACACAGGATGAGAATAAGGGGAAATTGAATACTACTTGTCATCAGGCATTTGGAAAAAAGTTTTGAATGTTTATAAGGGGCAAAATTTGCTCAAGGAGCACATTACTAGGCTAATGCAGTAAAGGAAAAAAGTTTTGAAAAGGATATGAAGCACAGTTCCCTGCTACTACATTGAAAAAAAGGAGATACAGATGAACACAGTACCTTGAAAAAAGGCACTTTAAACAGAGTTGCTTTTATAAATCAGAATGAAATGTCGAAATTTCATGAGATCTAGAAACAACAATAATATCACAATTCAACTTACACCAAGCACTATGTTATATGTTCTTATGTGCATTATGTTCTTTAATCTTTACAACAAATCTATAGGGTAATTATAATATTCCTGCTTTTATGGGTATCAAGACTGAGACTGAGAAAGGTCACATAATTCACCTCGGGTATCACAATCTGAATGTGGCAAAGAACTTCCCAAATACCAAGCTCTTAACTATGTGACACTGTGTGCTTAATTATAGAAAATCAATGTGCCAAAAAAAATAATAAAAACAAAACAAAACAAAAATACCTCTAACTCATAGCCAAGATCAAAATTACTGAGCAATTGAAATGAAGTATAAATAACAGTAAACAAATATTTAAATTAAAAACATAATGTGGTGTAAAATATTGGATCCTAGGTTGTGGCTTTAAAGCAAGTTATGATACAAGAGAGAAACTAGACCTCTGATATGAAAAGGTATGCCAGTGCTCTTGGAGGAGACATTGAAGTAGGTGATTTAAGAAAAATATAGCATAAAATTAATTTCCCTTTGACTCAGCTTTACCAACTCTGACTATAGAAATGATTTTTAATAATAATTTTAAATCCTCTTAAGCCAAGAGAAATTATTAATTATTTGATTATACCAAACCTACTCTATAAGTTTCATTTATCTTTCTTAGGATATAAAATTTGTTTTTAAAAGAAATTTTCTACAACGTTTATCTGTTCCTAAATTCATTTCTTTACATGCAAGTATTTCAGGCTAGCTCCAGTTAATGTCCTATTAGCATAAAATTTCACTTCTGGTACTTAATTTAAAAGATATACTATCTATTCTTGTCTAAATCTTTATGAGTGCTAGCTAAAATAATTAGTTTTCTGTTCAGAAATGATTTTGTAATATTCCATGAGGTGTTATCTGTTATATTGCTTTTAGCGCTTACCTCTAATACCTGATAGCTTGTTGTAAAATCATTTACTTGCTCCCCATTTTGAAAGAAGAATGAAGGATTCAAATTCTAATTATAACATTACAAATGGAAGTTTGATATGGAGATAAACGAATTTTCTCAAAGACTGATACCATTTCTTGACAATCACAAAAGTGAATTATTTGACCTACAAAAGTCTTTTTTTCTTTTCTGATTTTTTAACTAGCTCATTTGCATCTTTTGCAGGAATCTGTTCCATTTTTTCTTATGCTTTCTGTAACCTTTAAATATAAGCATACATTTACTTTACTTTTACTTGTAAAAGTTTATTTGACAGTGGGTTATTTTGAACTGAACTCAATGAACATGTATTCTACAAGAGCAATGAAATAAATGGCAGTAGATTCCATGCAGGTCTGCCAATATCCATTTGACCCATGGGAATGAAGAAGGGAAAGAGATATTGGTTGTTAAAAGCACAATGTGTGCATGGTGTTATGCTAGGTGCTCAAAGAATTTAATTAGTCTTCAGAAAAGACCTGTAGGTTCCAATAATTATTATACATTAATATTATTGTCTATTTAATAGATAATCAAGGTATCACTCTTTAAAAATGGAAACAAATCTTTCTGAATCAAACATCTGTGGTTTTGTCTTGACCTATCTTTTATAGTGTTATTTCCCTGGGAATATGCTTTGAATACACAGCCTGGAAGATCAAGAACCCATTTCGGCATGTCTCCCGTGTGGCTGTTTCTCCAAAATAGAGTTGCAAATTGATACATCTCTGAGAGAAGTAGAAGGAGGACTTCTCATGGTCTTTGTAAGTATACCTGCTGTGACAAAGTGCTTCTCACAGGAGTGGTAGTTCTGGCAGAGAAAGAAAGACACACAACCATCTGGTGGTGAGTGGAGCTAGCCTACTTTCAACATATGTATTTTCAAATTCACATTAACTCAGAGAAATATATTTCCCGTCTAGTTTAGACAATACAAAATGGTGGCTCAGAGAATACAATGCTGTGGTGGTTTTATACCATTTGAACTTGGCTAAGCTGAGAGTGTCAGCATCTCTTTCCCTGGGTGGTTCTTAGACTTGGCTGCAGGAGAAATGAGTGTGAGATTTGGAAGGTGAAACTGGAGTAACAGCCACATCCCTGTGGAATCCAGGGTAAAGGTCGGTGCTGCTGCAGCTCACAAGGTTTCTACTGCTCTACTGGCTCACGTCATAGGCATGGGGCCAGACCCACAGCAGCTCTGTTCCTGGGGCAGGATGTCTTGCTTCAGCTTTGTCAAGTCCTTATCAGCTCCCACAATTACGTAAGTTCTAATCTCACAATTAAATTTCGTATGTGCCATCACTCATAGTAGTTTTACTTCCTGATGGAACCCTAAATAATATATTTGCTACTTTCCAACAGCTGATCCATGGCTAAGGTTCAAACTTTATCTGTATAATACATGCACTCTTCCTTTCACCAGAGTGAATATTTACAGTGAGGAGGGGAAGGAAAGTGGATTTCCCCACCCATTAATAAAAGCATGACTATAGCATTTTCCCCAGACTGAGTCCTTCCTTTTAGTCTTTTATGTGCAGATGATTAAAAGGAAATATATTACTACTGCTAAAGTGTCTGTTGTACCACTGAATATTCAGCAGTCCAAATACCTCCCTACTAGATACTAGTCATTAACAAATTAAAAAATGTTGTTCTGGGCATAAAAGCTCTCTATAATTTTTCATACATCATAGTAAAGCTTTTTCATATTAAATTATATAGTCACTCAAAATGTTCATCTTTTCTAGATGCACTTTTTGTAGCTATAATCTATCTGCATCTAGGTGATTTCAGTCTCTCAAATGGTTGAGAAACTTCTCTACTGGGCAGTTAATCCCATTTATGTTCTGAGTGACCAATTTGGGTGTTAAATTAACTGACATAATATCCCATTGTAATGTAATGTACATTTGACTTAACAGCTATAATCTCACCAAAATGCTGTTTCTTAGTCAATTGTTTTCATGCTCTCAGATTTCCAGAAGGAATCTTTCTGAAATTTGTCAGCAAATAACTATCTAAGGGTACTATACCTGCTATAAAACATTCTCCACTCTTAGCGATAGCATTTTCACAATATCAGTATCTTTATATTTTACTTAAAATCTTTGGTTTATCTATGCAGAATGTTAATAAATGAAACTAACAGTTTTCCAAACTCCAATATCAAGCCAGGATATGGATTCTTTAATGATATAACAATTCATCATTTATCTTATAAATAAATTGTTTCATGAGCATTATTATCTTTAGAGGCACAAGACTTTTGCCTTAGACAAATGAAAATAATTTCCTTTCAGTACTTAAAGATGATTGGGGTGAAATGTACATTCTTTAAAATTGTGCATAATATATGGTAAGTTAGAAATTTATTCTGCACATTTTTCTTTTTTTCAGTAAAAACTCAAATCTTGTAGAGATTTCTCATTGTCTCTCAATGTCCTGTGTCTCTTCTCTATAGGAATAACATATTTGGCTGGGTACATGGTCTCTTAGCATGAAGACTACATTTTGCATCCTCTTTTTAAGATGCATATGTCCATGTGACTAAGTCTTGGCCAATAAGATTCATGTGGCTTCCTCATTGTTGAGCCTTCCATCAGGTGTACCTGGCAGAAGTCTTTGTTCTTCTTTCTTTCCCTTCCTTTGTTCTCTTGTCTGGAATGTGGATGCTGCCACATTGGGCCTTGAAGATAAACTCTACACCATAGAAAGTATCTAATTTTAAGCTGAAAGAAGCCTAGACTTGAGGATTTCTTGGAACAGAGTTACTTAGCCAGAGTACTCTAGGATGTCTATTTTCATACTTCTACATAAAAGAAAAGTAATATTCTATATTGTATAATCGTTTGTATAATTGTTTTTATTTTAGGGTTTATCCAATGCACAGCATAACCTAGTTCTAACTGATGCAATAACTACAGACTTAATGAGAATTATCATGATGCCTTTCCTATTAATATACATGAAAATGTGATTTGTATTTATTAGCTAGAGTATCTAATATGTTGAATATAACAATTACCTCACTATCAAACCAAGTCTCTAGGAATTTGACTGAAATGAAGGGAAATATCTACCCTGTTTGCCATACATGAAAGCAGTATGAATTATTTACATAATTGAAAGGAAAGAGACATTTATTTCTTGAACTAGCTCAAAATAGATTCAGTTTACGTTTACTAATAAATGTGTTTNACCCTGTTTGCCATACATGAAAGCAGTATGAATTATTTACATAATTAAAAGGAAGGAGACATTTATTTCTTGAACTAGCTCAAAATAGATTCAGTTTAATAAACACATTTAATAAATGTGTTTGGTATAGATGTATACAAGAATGTTAGACACAAAGTAGATTGTCAATAGTAATAAGTAATATGTACTTATAAGCAATATATTACTTATAAGCAATAAGTAATATATTGCTTATATATAATTATAGTATTATATACTATGAGACACATTTTTTAGGATTTATACCTTATTAATACATTTACTCCTTATAAAACCTTTTGAAATGGAAAACAACTTTCACTGCTGTGACAAGCTTTCTGGCCAGATTATCAATTAAATTCATCTTACCACAAGGCCATGATGGAGTCTAGGCCCCTTCCTATACAGGAACTGGGGCAACTCAGGGGAGCAAAACAGTAACTCTTTCTCCTGATTCCTGCCACAAATTTTGTAAAACATGTTGGTTTGACAGAAGTGTATTGAGCAGTTTCCTCTCAGAAACTAAAATTTAAGGAGATAAAAGTCCTTTTCTCTTCAAATTGCTCTCAGATCTTCCCTATGAATTGGGCTCAAAGTAGAGAATATGGAATATGAACTATATCATCACTAACTTTCTGAAATCTCTCCAGCCATTCTTTCATTTCCTTGGCTTTCGATGATGGGCTCTTATTATTTCTTTTTACTCTGGTTTCTTCTATGTAGAGATTTTTATCAACCTTTGTTTTTACCAACCACAGGCCCATTCTTAACTGCAGTTGTACTACCTTCCCAGGAGAAATTTGGTAATGTTAGGGGCTTTAGAGTTGTTGTCACAGTAACTTGGTTTCAAATACTGGCATTTTTTTTTCAGTGCAGTGTATACAGATGCAATTCATTAATTATTAATCAAGATTGTCCCCACAAAAAAGGACCACTCCTCCCTAAAGTTAGCAGTCACAAACATTAAAGCCCTGGGGACAAAATGATAAAGAGGGTACAGGTTTGGAAACTATCTAAGTATAACTGAACATACATCCATATATCATAAAGTGCTCGACATTATCCTACTAATGAATTATTGCTACTTTCTTGCTTAAAATAATCCTCTGGCTCTTTATAACCTGGTCCTAACATCTGCTCACTCTCAATTAGCAAAATGTCCAACTAGATCTTTATACTTGGCCATACTAAGCTCATTTTAAAACCTCAAATATGTCAGGCTCTCCCAAGGACTGACTTATTTTGACACTAATGATTGCCTCAGCTTGAGCTATTCATTCACGTTAACATCATATTAAACTTACAAAGCTTACATAGGTCTAAGTTTCAACTCATCTATAAAAACTTTTTGACCTGAAAGGGTGACTTTAATATTTCTTCATATGAGCAAGGAAAAACTGAACTTATTATCATTGGATCTCTTGATATTGATTGCAATGATTGGTTTACATTAGAAATTATTCCTTTAAATAATTTACAAATTCTTTAAAGGAAAAAGGTTGGTTTAATTTATGTATTTTTAATATCCAACAAAGTGTATGGCTCTTTTTATAGTAGATTTCCCAAGAAATACTTGCTCAAAATGAAGTAAAAGAGAGCAAGAAAAATTTCTAATCCAGACCAAATATTCCTTGCTTCACTTCTTGCTGCATCTCCCTGTTAAATGTAACTAAAAACCCTGGAAATAATGCAAGAGACAGCAAAAGGAAAACTTATAAAGTAGGAAGAGGAAAGTAAACTGGCTTGGCAAGCCAGGAATAGAGAAACATCATAGCAGACAGGTGTCTTATATCTCCCCACTGAAGAGAAGAAAATCATCCAGGCCTGGCATTTCCCAACCTAGGATTGGAATATAGCCCAGACAGGCTCATTCCTTCTCAAGACTAAACGGAGTCCTTTGGACAACATAAGATGAATTTGGCACCACTGTCAAGGGCAGTAGATATGGAGTCCCACTAACAAAGAACAAAAATACAGAGGAAGCAAAAAGAAAGAAATAATAAAATGGCAGACTTAAGTACTATATCAATAATTACCTTAAATGCAAAATCTAATGTAGCAAAGACAGAGATTGGAAAAATAGGTACAAAAATATGATCCAACTATATGTTGTTTTGCAAAAATTCACTTCATACTCTATGCCATAGGTATGTTGAAATAAAAGTATAGAAAAGATAATATGAAAATATTAACAAAAATATAAGAAGCAGTTTTATTACTAACTGATGAGGTGATTTAGAGCAAAGAGTATTTCCTTTAACAAAGTAGGAAATAAAATAATGAGAAAAAGATCAGTTCACCAGAAAGTTATATAAACCTAAGTGTGGATGCATCAAACAACAGTCTCAAAATTCAAAAGGCAAACATTGGAGAGCCAAAAGGAGAAATCTACAAATCTACAATTATGATTGAAGATATTAATATCTGTCCTCAGCAACTGATAGAATTAGTATACACAAGAAAGCAAAGATACAAAAGATCAACACAACCAAATAACAAGATCTAACTGATATATATAGAGAGAGCACTTAATCTAACAAAGACAGAACAAGAAAAAAAATAAGTTCCTATGTAATATACACCAAGGGAAATCATGCTCTGGGTCATAATTTATTAGTTTATAAAAGGCAGAATCACACAAAGTGTGTTCTCTGAGCCTGATGGAATTGTGTAAGAAACCTTTAAGAGAAAGACAATAATGAAATCTCTAAACATGGGAAAATTAAATAAATAAGTATGGAATCAAGAGAAAGTCTCAAAAAAGTATAGAACTAAATGAAAATAAAAAGACACCATATCAAAACATTTATTGGATAAATAAACAAAGTTAAAGTAGTACTAAAAGGAAAATGGTAACACTAAGTACATACAGTAGTACAGAAAAAGGTCTTACACTTAAGTTCATATCCCAAGAATCTAGAAAAAAAAAGACTAAAATACACTCAAGGAAAGCAGAAGGAATGAAATCATAGAGATCATGGCAGAAAAAAGTTGAAATTGATTATAGAGAAACAATAAAGAAAAATCAATGAAATAAAGCTTGGTCTTTGAAAAAAATCAATAAAATTGATAAATCTCTAGTGAGTATGACAAAACCTATAAAATAGAAGACACAAATCATCAATATCAAGAATAAAATGGGGGAATATCATTACAGACCCCACATGTTAAATAAAAATGAAGTTCAATGAACATATATATATTCATAAATTTGTAAACCTTTGAAAATCATAAGCCTATGAAAGAGACAACCTAAGAGGACAGTCTTATATCCATTAATTAAATTGAATACCATTTAAAAGCTTCAGACCCAAATCATTTCACGGCGATTTCTACAAAGTATTGATAGAAAAGTTAACACTGATTTTACATAATTTCTTCAAGAAGACTAGAGAAAATTCACAAATCTACTTATGAGGCCAATTTTAACCTAATATCAAACCCAGACAATGAATGTACAAAAAAATAGTAGTATAGAATAATATCTTTCATGTTCTTAGAAACAAACATCTTCAACAAAATATTCAAATTAAATTCAAAATGTATAAAAAGAGTTATATACTATGATCAAGTGCAATTTATTGCAAGTATTTAGCTCTAGTTCAGTATTTAATCAATCACTGCAACCTACCTTCTCAAGCTAAAGAAGAAAAACTCTTGATGATATCGGTTGATGCGTAAGGAGCATTTGACATAATGTAAAACCCATTCATGATAAAAAATGTATTAAATCTCAGCAAGTTAGGTATAATGAATAATTACAGCACTCACAAAAATCCTACAGCTAATATCATCTTAATGGTAGAAAAGTGCATAAGAGCCCCTTAAGATTTGTACTTAGCAAATATATCCACTCTCACATATTTATTCAACATAGGACTAGAAGCCTTATTCATTATAGGCATACAGAAGAAATAAGATGTGCCGTTTTAAAAGACAGAAATGAAACTGTCCTTATCTACAGATATCATAATTGTCCATATGGAATATCCTAAGGAATATGATAGCCTAAAGAATCAACAACAACAACATCAACAAAAAAAGAACAAGAACAAGAACAAAAACAGGAACAAGAAGGAAGAGGAGAAGGAGAAAGAAGAAGAGGAAGAAAGAAGAAGGAGGAAGAAAAGTGGGAAAGGAAAGGAGAGGAGAGGAAAGGAATCTGAGAAATTTAATCTATGAGGCAGCATTACCCTGATACCAAACCAGACACTACAAAAAATAGAAAACCATAGGCTAATATTCCTGATGAACATGAATACAAAATCCTCAACAAAATATTAGCAAATTAAATTCAACAATATTTGTTTATTTCAAGGATGCAAGGATGTTTCAATAGTTGCAAATTAACCATTATGATGCATCACATTAACAAAATGAAGGACAAAATGATCATCTCCATAGATGCAGAAAAAGCATCTACATTCTGACATTCCAAGGTCTTTGATGTCTTCCATTTGATTTCTTATAAAATCAATGGGAATATCTTTGGTTTTAGAATCTGAAAGATGTATGAAAAGAAGAAACAAGTTTTGAAAGAAGAGATATAGAAGTTGGCTAAGAATTTTATTATAAATAGTGTAGGGTGTAGGGGGAGGTGTACAACATAAGATGAAGCAATACAAGAGGAAAATTAGAAAAACCCAGAAATGTCCATCAGTCAAAGACCAGTTAAGTAATGATGATTTGTTAATACAACACAATACTATTCACTATTAGAAGTATGGTAAATATATAAGTAATGAGGTATACAGAGGCTCAAGACACAGTATTAAGTGAAAAAGTAAGCTGTAAATCAAAATGTATGTGTTGACCTTTTTAGGTTTTACACACACACCTTCATGTGTGTAGATTTTCATAACATATATCATTAAACAACACAAAAACTGAAAACAGAAGACAAATGTAAAGAAAGAGTTTTTTGGTATAGTTTCTTAAAAATTATTTGCCCATAATTATACAGCTAAACTACATTGATTTGTTTAGCATTTATGTACTGCATAGGAAGCCCTGGATAGGGATGTGATAGAAAATAGAAATAAACATTACGTTAACCACTGATATATACCGAAATGCTTTGTGCATGAACAGGTCTTAAAACGATCTGGGCTTTGAAATGATCCATCCTGAGTGCAGGAGAAAGAATAGTTTTGAGTAATCCAAGAGTGGATATAGAAATTTTACTTAGTAGATCACACAATGATTCATGTATAGATAATAGTGACTTGTACTCAGATAGTGGTAGTAGCATCAGCATACATTTAGGAACCAAGAGAGCAGAAATGAAATGAGTGTTGCATGGATGGTAGGATGTCATGGAATAGGAGCACCCTAGTATGCCTTCTAATTTTCTGACTTTCCTCAGTGGATGAATAATGGATAAAACACTCACTGGTTTTGGAAATAGTAGCAGGAAACTCCATTTGAAGAGTAAAAACAAAACAAAACAAAAGGCTAGCAATAGTGATTAAGCAGGCATTTAAAAAAATAATAATTAGAATCTCAAGAAAGCAATTAGATCCTTGAATCTGGAGGGTTTTAAAAAAATTTTAATGTTTTTAATTTATTTCTGATAGAGAAAGAGAGAGACAGCATGAGCAAGGGAGGGTCAGAGAATCTGAAACAGGCTCCAGGCTCTGAGCTAGCTGTCGGCACAAAACCTGACGTGGGCCTCAAACCCACCGACTGTGAGATCATGACCTGGGCTGAAGTCTGACGTTTAATTGGCTGAGCCACCCAGGCACCCCATGAATCTGGAGTTTTAAGGGAGAAGTTAGGTCTGTAATCATCCTACAGATAATCATGAAACCACAAATAAGAATGAAGATGCCAAAGAGTATAACATGAATTGGAAAAAGAAGTAAGCTACCACACTGATTATTGGAGACCTCCAGTATTTATTCGCTGAGCATAGGTAGATGACTGTATAAAAAATATTAGTGGGGGGTAACCAGAGATATGGGAGAATAAAGCTATAAAGTTAGTGTTGAGCTTTTAACTCTACTGTTAAATTATTGTACAGCTTTTTGGTCTGTGTAATGAAAACACACCCTAGAATTTAGTGGCCCAAAACAACACTTTTATTTCTCATGGTTCTATGGATTGATTGAGGTTAGCTAGGAGGTTCTTTCTTAGCACCTCTTGTGGTCTGAGTCACATCGCATCTGAAGTTGAAGACATCCAAAGACTTGATTACAAGATGGTTCACTCACCCTTGGCTGTCATCTG
Organism: Crocuta crocuta; assembly: GCF_008692635.1. Taxonomy (NCBI): domain Eukaryota; kingdom Metazoa; phylum Chordata; class Mammalia; order Carnivora; family Hyaenidae; genus Crocuta; species Crocuta crocuta. The sequence continues at coordinate 18,377 of NW_027532168.1, read as the reverse complement.
AAGTTGTCTGTTGGCTTGAAGATTAGTTGGAGATGTTGACAAGTGCCTATTATGCCTGGGAAAGGAGCTTCCCAAGAGTAAGCATTCAACAAAAATGAGCAGAATCTGTCTGTTATCTTAAAGCCTGGGCCTGAAAGTGGCACATCATTAATTCTGGCATCTCTCTATGTCAATGTAGACATGAGCAAGTCAAGATTCAAGATGGTAGAAAAGTGAACTCTTCTTGGTAGGGTAGTGACAAAGAATTTGCAGCCATCTTTAATACAATACTATTCAAGAAACTGAAGAAAGTGTTGCAAAGATAAGAAGGAATCATGCCATTAAACGCACATTTTAGAAATCAAGTTTTTATAAAGCACGTAGTGTTCATTTACCTTCTTAGAATCATCTCAGTCTACTTTACATATATTTATGTTTTTACTGAACCACAGAGTTACATGTTCCTTGCCACATTCAAAACAAACAAAACATATAAATGAAAAGGACAAAAAGAAGAAAATAGTAGTACATTAGTCATTTACATTTTATTATAGCTGATGTCATACATCTCAGGTCCAACTGGAACATTTTCCATAATGGGCAAATATAGTGATAATGTCATGCCATTCAAATTTAAATTTATTTCTTTTTTTTTATATAAAGAAGGAAGTGTATTTAAACATACAATTTCAAAATTAAGTTAAAATTCCCTTATGAAAAGGACTTTTAGAGGCCCATTGTAGTACCTAAATCAGACAATGATATAGATGCATACGCTAAATGTGTTTTGTCAAAACCAGGACATTAAGAAACAAAAAAAGAGATATACAGTAGAAGAAATTTAACATCAGAATTTTACATCTTGATAAAATGTTGCATACATACAGGGTGCATTTTAGAAATACGTTAAGATTATCAGGAATTTTATACATTTTTTCATTTAGTTATAAAGACTTCTTTTTCAAAGAAAATGGGCCTTTCTATTTATATCAGAAATACTTTTGGTAACAAAAATAAAAAGAATTTACACATGAAATAGAATTAAACCATTAAATTAAGTGAGCTTTATATAATGGAACTAATCCTACTCTTAAAATATATAATAGCAATGTATTAAAGGAGAAAAACAATCTGATACACTTATTCACAAATAGTGGAAAATCTTATGAGAAAACATTTAAAATTGTTTATAAAAATATAAGAGGAAAAACAAGTAGAATTGGATTTTTAAGCCTAGAAACTTATAATGGATTAGCAATTGGGGCCAAAAGACAGAGAAGGGATAGAGAATGATAAGCAGGAGAATGAAAAGATAGTGTGCACCTATTCTAAGAGCTCTGAAAAATGATAGGTGTGAATTGCTATATAAAGATTTCAACCATAACAAAAAATAATTCATCTCTGAACTTTTGAAACATGAGATGGGAAATCAATAAACAAGAATTCCTTAAGATCTGAGTATGGAAAATAAAATAAAGCTTTTATTCTATTTGGAATGACTACATACTTATTCATAATCTAATGCATTTATCTTTGTCTTATGTATATATGTAGCACATTCATCAAGTGCACATACAAATGTGAAATACAACAACCACATAGATGTTGTGTAGTGATTGAGTTTAACTTCACGTTCCACACAACAGTTGACTGACAATTTTTTAAGTCTTTATGATGTTTATGTCCCTGCCTCTTTTTAAATGATTGCCTATAGCCAGTGCACTGTCACATACAGTAATCTAGAATGTGACAAGTATTCTGGAGTGACAGCTATCAGACAAGAAAAAACTAAAAAAGTTAAAAAATTCTTCAATCGCCATACAAAGCTAAAAACTTTTGTATTGGTGTGTTTTAACTACACACTAGTAATACAAAGTATAAAAATTTAAATACACTAATATAAAATGAGACTTACAGTATCTACACTAATGGTATCTCCTTGCCTTTTTTTAGAACATGCCTACATGGAACAGAATAGCAAGCCCGGATATAAACCCACACATATATGGTCAATTAATTTACAACAAAGGAGCCAGGAATATGCAATGGAGATAGGATAATGTATTTAATAAAAGGTACTGGGAAAACTGGACTATCACATGCAAAAGAATGTTACTGGATCTCTAACTGACACAATACATAAGATCAAAACAAAGATGACTCTAAGACTAGAAACCATAAAACTATCCTAAAAGTTATCCTAAACATGGGCAGTAATCTTGACTTGTGTCTTATCAATGATTTTTTTTAGTTTGATACCTAAAAAAGAGCAACAAAAGCAAATATAAACATGTGGGATTACATCAAACTGAAGAGCTTCTGTCCACCAAAGGAAATCATCAACAAAATCAAAAGGCAATCTACTAAATGGGAGAAAATATGTGTAAGTCATATATCTGAAAAGGGATTAATATCCCAAATATATACAGAATTAATAAATTTAATAGTGAAAAAGAATTCAATTTAAAAATGGGCAGTTGATGGGGCACCTAGGTGACTCAGTTGGCAGCTCAGGTCATGATCTCGCAGTTTGTGAGCTCATGCGCCCTGTCGGGATATGTGCTCAGAGCCTGGAGCCTGCTTCGGATTCTGTTTCCCTCTCTCTTTGCCCTTCTCCCACTCGTTCTCTCTCTCTCTCTCTCTCTCTCTCTCAAAAATAAATAAAACAGGGGCACCTGGGTAGCTCAGCCGGTTAAGAGTCTGGCTTCAGCCCAGGTCATGATCTCACGGTTCGTGAGTTTGAGCCCCACATCCGGCTCCGTGCTGACAGCTCAGAGCGTGGATATTCTCTTTGATTCTATGTCTCTCTCTTTCTCTTTGCCCCTCCCCCCACTCATACTCTGTCTCTCTCTCTCTCAAAAAAATTTTTTTTAAATAAATAAACATTTATAAATNAAAAACGGGTAGTTGATCTGAGCGGCCATTTTTCCAAAGAAGTCAGACAGCAGGCCAACATGTCCATGAAAAGTTGCTCAGTATTATCAATCATCAGGGAAATTCAAATCAAAATCATACTGCAATATCAGCTCACACCTATAAGAATAGTTATTACCAAAAAGTCAAGAGATACGAAGCATTAGCAAGGGTGTGGAGAAAAGGAAATTCTTGTGCACTGTTGGTGGGAAAGTAATTTGGTGCAGGCACTATGGAAAATAGTATTGAGGTCCTCAAAAACAAACAAAAAACCCCAAGAATAGAGCTACCATATGATCCAAATGATACCAATTTCACTTTTGAGTATTTATCCAAAGGAAACAAAATCACTACCTTGTAAATATATCTGCACCACCATGTTCATGGCAGCATTATTTACAATAGCCAAGACATGAAAGCAACTTAAATGTCCATTAACAGATGAACAAAGAGAAGGTGATCGTATATTTATAGTACAGACAGATAAAAGAAGGAAATCCTGCCATTTGCAATATTAAGGATCGAACTTGAGTGTGTTATGCTAAGTGAAATAAATCAGAGAAAAACAAATTACTGTATGATCTTACATATATTTAGAATGTAAAAAAAAAAAAAGAATAAAAAACTGAACTCACAGTTTGGAGAANAGATGAATATTTCATACACCAATGTATTTTTTAATTTTTTAAATGTTTGTTTTTGAGAGAGAGAGAGTGGGGGAGGGGCAGGGATAGAGAGAGACACAGAATCCAAAGCAGGCTCCAGGCCCTGAGCTGTCAGCACAGAGCCTGATGTGGGGCTTGAACCCTTGAACTGTGAGATCATGACCTGAGCCAAGATCAGAAGCTCAACAGACTGAGCTACCCAGGTGCCCTCCATAAACCAATATTTTAAAAATTGAGGTTCAGGACTCCTGGGTGTCTCAATCAGTTAAGCGTCCGACTTCAACTCAGGTCATGATCTCAGGGTCTGTGAGTTAAAGCCCCACGTGTCTGTGCTGACAGCTCAGAGCCTGAAGTCTGCTTCCGATTCTGTGCCTCACTCTCTCTGCCCTCCCCCACTCACACTCTGTCTCTCTCTCTCAAAAATAAACAAACATTAAAAAATGTTTAAAAATAAAAAATAAAAATTGAGGTTTATTGCAAATACAGCAAAGTTCAACAATCTTAAATGTATACACTTTGATGAATTTTGTCTTTTTTTATTTTTTAAGTTTTTATTTAAATTCCAGTTAGTTAACATACAGTGTAATATTAATTTCAGGTGTACAATATAGTGGTTCAGCACTTCCATACAACACCCAATCCGGATCATAGCAAGTGCACTCCTTAATCCACATCAACCTTTTTACCCATCTTCCAACCCACCTTCCCTCTGGTAACCATCAGTTTGTTTTCTATAGCTAAGAAAGCTAAAAACAAATTTGTTTCTTCGTTTGCCTCCCTCTCTGTTTTTCCCTTTGTTTGTTTTGTTTTGTTTTTTAAATTCCACGTATGAGTGAAATTATATGGTATTTGTCTTTTTCTGACTGACTTATTTCACTTAGCATACTTTCTAGCTCCATCCTTGCCATCGCGAAAGGCAATATTTCATTTTTTTTAGTGACTGAGAAATATTCCACCTATACTTATGTATATGACCTCTTCTTTACTCATTGATTCCATTTATCAGTCTATGGATATTTGGACTGTTTCCATAATTTGGCTATAGAGATAATTTGGTTATTAATATATAATAACATATATTATATGTTATGCTACCATAAACATCAGCATGCATGTATCCCTTTGATTTAGTATTTTTGTATTCTTTGGGTAAATACCTAGTAATGCAATTTCTGGATTGTAGGGTAGTTCTATTTTCAACTCTTGGAGGAATCTCCATACTGTTTTCTAGGGTGGCTCCACAAGCTTGTATTCTCACCAACAGAGCAAGAGGGTCTCCCTTTTTCCATATCCTTGCCCACACCTGCTGTTTCTTTGTTGTCAATTTTAGCCATTCTGACAGGTGTGGGGTGATATCTCACTGCCATTTTGATTTGCATTTCCCTGATTATCAGTGATGTTGGGCACCTTTTCATACGTCTGTGGGCCATCTGTATGTATTCCTTGTAACAATGTCTATTCCTGTCTTCTGCTCATTTTTAATTGGATTATTCATTTTTGGAGTGCTGTTTTATAAGTTCTTTATATATTTTAGATACTAATCCTTTATCAGACAGTACATTTGCAAATATCTTCTCCTATTCCATAGATTTCCTTTTAGTTATACTTATACATAGATGCTACTCAAATCAAGGCATACAATGTTTTATAACCCCAGAAAATTCCTTTGTGTCCTATCTCTAATTTCACAAATATCTATCCAGAGACACAATCTGACTTGTATTATTTTTGCTTAATTTGCCTATTACTGAACAGCACAAAATGCTAACTATGTTTTCCCCTGTGTTTGGATTTTTCTTTGTTGTTTTTCAATGTAATGTATGTGAGACATATCCTTATCTTTGTGGCTTATTCTTTATTATTGCGTCATTCTCCTTGAATTAATGTGTTAATTATTTTTTCATTGCCTAATTGATGGGTTTTTGGGCAGTTTCAACTTTTGAAACAATAATTCACCAAAGAAGATATATGGGTGATGTATTCACATCACAAAAAAGCATTCTCAGCATACATGGGCAACTCGCTGTATGTTAATTACCTCCAATAAACCTGTTTACATAAAGTAAAAATATATATTTCACTTATACCAATGTTAGATGAACAGTTTATTTCACATCCTCTACTACATTTGATATTGTTAGGTTTTTAAATTTTAGGTATTCTCATTCTAAAACTTTAATTTCCCTGAAAAATAATATTAGCATCTGTTCCTATGCTAATTGTCTTATGCTTATACTTTTCGAACTGCCTGTTTATTATTGATGCTCACTAGCTAGCAATCACCTGGAACACATTTGTCATCAAATATACTCGGAAATGTTACTTGCTGCACTAAGAAGGGTCACACATCATGGGAATCCTTGAATCTTCTCAATTAAAGATTGTTAGCACAGGTTCGAGTTTGTTTTGTGTTCAAGAAAACAGACCTTGCTCTGGTTTATGTTTGGTCATACCATAGGGACAACTTAGTGATTTGATCTGCTACAAATTTTATGAAGGGGGGAGAGGAATGAAGTACAGCTAAACTTCCAATTGATACTATATCAGTAGGAACTCGCGGTATCAGAGAGAGGACATTATTTGTTTATTTTTGCGGTTTCATTGCTATTGTCTCTATCTGTCCTTGGACAAGATTGTGAAGAGGCTTGTTTTTGTCTCATTCCAGAGCTGTCACAGAGTGGCTTTGTCTGATTGTAGTGTTACGTGAAATTGTTTATGTTGAGCAGGAGAAGGAAGTCTGTCTAATAGTGAGGAGACAACCGTCTACTCTTAGCTGTCAAACTATCATGGCTTATTTTTTCCTATTATGTATTTTGTCCATTTTGAATTGGACTGTTTGCTTATTATAGTCTTCTTACATTCTGCATATAAGATGGGTTATTGGTATCTCTATCTCTATAATCTATTCCTTTCTTTCTAGAGAGGCTACTGCCTTTTCCCAAAATGTTTCTCTTAGTCATTTCCTATATCTTTTGATGAACAGAAATTCTTCATTTTAATGAAATCCAATTCATCAATTATTTTTCTTTTCCTTATAATGCTTTTGATAACCTTTGAGAAAAATTTTCCTGCTCCAAGGCCACTGAGATAAATACTCTACCCTTATTTTATAAATTTTATTGTTCCATTTTCTCATGTAGAGCTATAATATCCATGTAATTAAATTTGCTATATGTGAGATAGGAGTACAAGGGTTTTTTTAATTTATTAAAACAATGGGCATCTATCTCATTCAGTAGCAGTGATAAAAGTGATGATAAAAAGATATCATTTGTACTTAATTTAGTTATAATCTGATTGTTTCAAAGTGCATATAAGTAAAATGCTTATCATTTTAAACAAGGATTTTTGGGTCACACAACACTAATTTATTTACCAAAACCAATTTTTATGTGGCTAAATAAATATTAACTATGGTTACAACTAAATACATAAAACTATTTTGTCTTTGTCTTTGTTTCTTTCAGTTAGAAAATAAACTAGAATATCACTTTCTAGGATGCATCGAAAATATATTTGCCTTGTTAGGAGAACATTTTGCAAATATAATTCTCCAACTTCTCAAATATGAAGAAAAATGTAACTTTCAGAGAGTGTCAATAATTCATGAATTTTCTGTGCATGTTTTGGAACAAAAGTCAAGAATTCATTCTTTTCCTGCAATATATATGCAAGATACAATTTTTAAAAATGCGATAGATAATAGGAATAATGAAAACTCAGTTCTTAAGAGACATCTCTCTGAGAAAATTAGCACAATCATATCAGATAATAAATCAATTATGAAAACTTTAGTCATGCTGCAATCAGACATACACTAGTTGGCTTTCAGTCATTCCTCTACTGAATGAGTGTAATTGGCTATTATCAATTAAAAATGTTACATTATACACATGAAAGCTGAATTACTTATTGTTATATTTGAATCACTTTCAATAATTTATATAAATCTGTACTTGTGATAACACTCCTTCATGTTATCATTTGCAAACATATTTTTTAATAGGGGTGGAATTTGAGACAGTACATTTGTATGCAAAAGTTTTACTTGCTAATTAAAACTTTAATGTTACATTTTATAAAAATCTCTGATGTTACCTTGACAACATGGAACTGTATACCAGCAGGAAAAATAATAAAGGGAAATCAAGAAACAGCTGCAAATGGAATGCCTAAAAATAAATCAAATGAAATAGCAAGTGCAAGCCTAGACCCTGTGATTTTCTTATATAGTACAAGGATTTGTATTTTATTATTTGGCTTTACAACAGACAGAAATATTTAAATAACCTATGGCTTTCATTGCAAAGCAAATTCCTCCTGTCTGAAAACAAATAATTTAGCAAGAATTTATTATGAATCAATGGAGCAACATTCCCTCTAGTTCATTCCACTTATTATTACACTTTTTTAAAGTGCCAAGAAGAGATTTAAATTTATTGCTGCTCATTAAACCTGTAAAAGCCTGTGTTAATTGAATGTCAACCTTTTTTATGCACTTACATGTCAACTGACATTAAGGATCATATGATTTAAAGGTAACCTAAGGAATATGAAGAATATTTGCTATTTTTACTAGCTTATAGAGAAATAAAATCTGGAAACTGCTCCCATTAAACCACAGATATTCAGCAAGTTATTTTTAAAAAGCAATCACTTTTTAAAAGACAGAATGAAGAATTTTTCTATTTAATTAAAAGTTACAAGTTTAAGCCATCAAGATAAAAAAAAAAATGACAGACCTTAGAAATGTACCAACAAAGAATGTTATATAAAAGCATATGTCAGCACTTAATCCTTCTTAATGTTGGATTAAGAACACCAATCACTAATCATAATACACATACATACAACATCTAAACATATGAATTAAAAATGTTTAGGTTTTCAGTATCTCAAAAAATCTGTTGTCATCCATAACAATTCACTAACAGTTTGCTTTATAATTCTATAGGGTTTTGTAAATGTAATCATTTGTGGGAAACAAAACAATATCAGATCATTGTTTTGACAACCAAGGAAAGAATAGATCAAAATACGACTCCATCCTGTCAATTACCCTTGAAAAAATGAAGAATTTAATTTTTGGGGAATTACTTTTCATGACCTAAGCAGTTTCTACTCATTCTAGATTCTAGCACAGGATAAAAATTCAGTGACATCAGAGGTCTGGCTACTATTATAAACTTGTGAAGCAAATAGAAATTAGATAGTAAAGAATAAAAAGGGCTGCCATTAACTGAAGAGTGTATTTCCACTAAAAATCATTAAAATTTACATTTCTCTTTAAAAATTGTATTGATATATCAGAATGAACTTTTATTAATTTTTCTCCAAATTTGTATTTAAATTCCATTAGTTAATACACAGTGTAATATTAGTTTCATGTGTAGAATTTAGTGATTCAGGAAAAAAACGTTAAAAAAAAAGGTCAGAAAAAAGTTCAGGAAAAATCAAACAAATAATAAGTGTATAGCTTGATGAATTTTCACAAATTGAACAAACTATTGTAACCAACATCATAATTAAGAAACAACATCCTGAGCTAAAACCTGACTCCATCTGGCTCTTCCTTCTAGTCACTAACTTCCCCCACACAAATGTAATCCCTGACCTGACTTCCAACACAGTATTTTAGTTTTTGAATGTAAATTAAATTTATAAAAACAAATCTTACTAGATAACATTGTTGATATTGAATCATTTAGTTATAATCTGTTCGTTTTCATTTCTATACATTATTTCAACGTGGGAATACAAAACAATTTATTTTTATGCATCATTTTTAGAGTCGATGGGTGTTTGGGTAATTTTCAGTTTGAAATGATTGAGAATAATACTCCTAGAATAGTCTTGTCAACATCTTTTGGTGAAGATGTGTACATTTCTTTTGAACATATAAATTGGAATGGGATTCTAAGGTCATAGTGTAGACATAAGCTCAGTATAAATATATACATCAAGCGTCTTCCTGAGTAGTTATATAAAATTACAGCCACACTGGAAACGAATGTAGAACAAATTATTCTTGCCAACATTTGGTCTTTTCCTTCTATTCTAATAGTTGATTAGTTGAACCAGTTCACATTTCCTTGAAGACTAACAAAGCAATTTTTCAGATATTTATCAACCATTTGGATATTCTTTTTGGAAAACGTAATTATCAAATTTTTATTTGCTAGCCTGCCCTTATGTTATTGATATTTAGATATTCTTTTATATAGTGGATATATATCTTATTGCACATAGAAATTGAAAACATTTTATCCCACTCTGAGCTTGCTTCAATGATATCTCTTAATACCATTTGACAATACAAAGAATTATTCTATAGGGTCTAATTTAAGTTTTGTTTTTCTTTATGGTTAATGATTTCAGTGACCTTTTAAGAAATTATTGACTTTCCAAAATAAAGATGTTCTCCTATATATTTTAAAAATTGTTTTAATATTTTTATTTATTGAAAATTTATAACCCATCTGTGTTTATCTTTGTATAAACATGGCAAGTATAATATAGGTAGACTAAATATTTATTTTTCCATATATTTAATAAATACAAGTACCATTTATTACATTGACTCTTTTGTCATATATCAGGTAATCATATATGTGTAGGCCCATTTCTGGACACTATTTGTTGCTTTGTTTTTTGGGTTTTTTTTTTGCCTTTCCTTGTGCCAATACCACACTGTTTAGTTTAGTATGGCTTCATTGTTATAGTTGTTATTATTTTGTTGTTGTTGTTGGTAGTCACATCCATGAACGTACTTAACATTTATATAGTCCAAGAACTATAGATCTGTATAGAATATTTTGGGTGTAAGTTAGCAGTGTTCACTTAATTGTGATTATTATAATAACCATTCTCAGTGCATGTCAAGCTCCAATAAACATATGCAATACATAGTGACTACTGGCTCCAAACCCCCCTAGTAGAAGACTGAAAATAGAAGGAAACTGGGGCACCTGAGTAGCTCAGTCAGTTAAGCATCCGACTCTTGATTTTGGCTCAGGTTATGATCTCATGGTTTGTGAGACTGAACCCCACATCTGGATCTGCATTAACAGCATGGAACCTGCTTGGACTTCTCTCTCTCTCCCTCTCTGTCTGCCTCTTTCCCTACTCTCTTTTTCTCTCTCTCAAGAATAAATAAACATAAAAAAGAAAATGGGAGGAAACTGAAAGATAATTCACAATAGCATACTAAATAATAATCTGTTTATATACAGGGCAAATAAAATAAATAAAGTGACAAATAGAAAATATTTTTTAAATGAATGGCATGTTCCAAGCACAGTTAAACTCCAGGAAGATTGTGGAGTTCTGCAGTTGCAAAGGCTTTATGACATGTATTCTCTTATAATCCTCCAAAAGTAATATATGAATAATCTATTTTGTTAAAAATTTGCTATTCAAGAATAACACAAAGGAAATGTTTGTCAAAGGGTACAAACTTCTGTCTAAAAAATGAATATGTTTTGGGAATCTTACTTATAGTAAAGCATGCTGACTATAGTTAACAATACTTTATTATATACAGTAAAATATTGGATTGTGAGTAACTTGTTCTGCAAGTATTCCACAAGACAAGCAAACATTTCTACTAAATTTTAACTTGATGAACAAGCAGTGTCTTGCAATACAAGTAGTATGTGATGTCAAATGTCACGCAATCACAACCAAACCAATGGTTTTCGCTCGCTCACTGTGGGATTGTGGGTAATTGTTTCCCACACTCAGATGCTCAGTCACAGGCTTCAGTGTTTGGCAGAAATCAGTGATTTTTCAGAATGTTGGAAGGTGTCCACACTGACATTAGTGCATTTTTTGTTCACTTCAAAGAGCCTATGGAGAGCCCTTTGCTTCTCCATATAAGAGTAAGCTTAGGAAAGCTTTGCTTCATTCTAGGTCAGGCTGCCTGCAGATATAGATCCTTTCCTCTGCTGCCTTATTGCCAGTTACATTAAATATAGTATTTGACAAGAGTTTATTAGTACTGTACTGTAATCAATATCTATGTGAGCTTATACAATGACCCCCATGCAGAAACGGGTTCAAAAGTAAGGCAGTAAGAAGAAGGAAATGATTAAGGTGGAAGTTAAAAAGGAAATCATTGAGAAGTATGAACAAGATATGAGAGAGGCTAAAATTGCAAGGTTTTATAAGGGGTATACATCTGCATCTCACCTGCAGAAAAGAAGAAAAATGCAGAGGAATCTCTTACTTCAAATGAGATTAGGGAGTTGTATAAAATGTGGGAAAGAGTGCAGAATTTTGTAGAAAAGCACCACCAGAATAAGGCTGTAGCAGTGCAAGCGATGAATCTGTTTAATGATAATGCATTACCATATTTCCATGAAATCCTCAAAAGACAGCAAAAGCAAGCGTCATTGGATAGGTCCCTTGTTAAAGTTGCACGAAAAGAAAATGAATACATTGAGCCAATAGATAGCAGTGATTCTGTGAGTGATAGTGAAAGTCATCCTACACAATAACTTGTCTCCTTCATGCTAGCCTTGAAGGTTTTCAAAGGTAAGTGTAAGTTAATTTATTTTTCTCTATATTTAGCATTTTATTAGTTTGTATTATATTGCAGTATTATAACCATTTTATATGAATATTTTTGGGTTATGAAATGAATCATCTCAGTATCCATTTTTTCTTATGGGGAAATTCGTTTTGATATCCAAGTGCTTTGGATTACAAATATGTTTCTGGAATGAATTACATTCGCAAAACAAGGTTTTACCATACCTGGAAGTTGCTAGGACAATAGATCTTAAATGTTTGCATCACAAAGATATAATAGTTACATGAGGTGATGGAAGGGTTAGCTAATGCAGAGGCAGTTATCATCTCATAATATGTAGATGTATCAAATCAATACATTGTACATCTTAAACTTATGCCATGTTTTATGGCAATTATAACTCAGTAAAACTGGAAAAAAATAATAAAAAAATAATATACTACTTATACATATTGTTTTGGAAATTCAAACTCCATTAAATTGTATACAGACAGTATAGATGCAGGTGAAGTGTAAGGATAACAAATTATTCAGCCCTTGAAATAAAACCAGTCATTAAAAGAAAAAAAATAACATGTACTCATATGATTGATTTGAGGTACTTAATATTTTTTAAAGAATCTGTTTAAAAATGATCAGTAAAATTTAATCACTTCTTAGCTTAAGATATTATAAAGATGGGATAAACCCACTCTTCCACTTTCTTTTAACCAAACACTGTTGGAAAGATGTAGTCAAAATATTTTATGGTATGCATTTTCCATCCACTTTCCAAATGCATAGATTGCTAAACAGAATGCTACATGAAGATGTAAGTGACAAAAAGGCCAAAAGTAGGGCATACCACCAAAAATAACAAAATTTGGTCATATACCACAGTCCATCTCCCTTCCCACCTAATCTCTTAAAACAATATTGCAGTTTTAGCCTCACTTCATTACATTCTATTGTTTCTTGATCACATCTTTCTCTGTAGTTTCCCAATTCTTTCACATATGTTTAAGTCTAGTCTTGGTCTGTCATGCAACAGCCTTCTTACTTCATGCAACCATAGAGGCAGAAAGAAAAATAGTAGGAGACCTATTGTTTAGTAGGTAATAGTTGTCCATCCATTTATTAAGTTTTCCACTTCTATTCTTGCCCATCATCTTTTAATGCAACTCTATGAGATGGATACTTCTTAAACCCACTCTGTCTCCTATGCAACTCCTACTCTTTTTCAGATATCAACTCAAACATCTTTTTCTCAGGTAATGATCTCATGGTCTGTGAGTTTGCTTGGGATTCTCTCTCCCCCTCTCTGTCCCTCCCTGCTCTCTCTCTCTCTCTCTCTCAAGATAAATCACTTAAAATAATAATAATAGAGATTACACAATCCCAGCAACATCTGGAAAGTGGTAATTCCAGAGACGGCACATTGAGAATGGAGATGGCTCAAAATGGAAGAGTAAGGTTAACTGAACTTTGATTCTACAAAAGAACACACCTTAACACTTTCCTAAAAGAAATCATTACTAAGAATTCATTCATAAGATATGTGACATATGATGACAGTGATAAGGCTAGCAACTGACATCTTCTTATAAGAATGAACATTTTTGTAGAAGGTAAACTTATCTATCACTTCTAAAGTCTGCTATGGTATTCTAGGTAAAAATAAGAGGGATTACAATTATTTTATTTTTCTTCTATTATTTCATCATTTTAGCTTTATTAAAAACTTTAATCATCCCTAAAAGGAATGATAAAGGCAAGATGTCTTTTCCATTATTCCTAATATTTGTAGACATCTGTTTACTAAGATATCAATGCTACTAATTTTAAGAATCTATCTAAGCTTTATGTTTATTTTAAGATAGACTAAGTTATTCTAGACATTATCTTTTTGATTTACCTCTAATTTGTGGTGAAAATATGTCCCAAAATAAATGAAAAGGAAAAATATTGAAAAAAAGCTATTTAAGATTAGTAAAAAAAGAAATTTTTAGTAGAATATTTGATCATTTAATTATAATAGAATACTATATATTAGGAAGAGAAGTCTAAATGATTGCCTTTATTTTCAGTATACACAGTGAGTACCTAGCAATAGTTTGACAGAAATAAATGACCACAATCTGACAGTAGTACATAAATCACTCTCAGCTGCTAAATTATGTGGATTTGTGGGGTGCCTAGGTGGTTCAGTCGGTTGAGCATCTGACTTTGACTCAAATCATGATCTCATGGTTCCTGGGTTGGAACCCCACATCAGGCTCACCGATGTCAGGGCAGAGCCTGCATCAAATCCTCTGTGTCACTCACTCTGCCCCTCACCTCCTCTCTCAAAAATAAACATTAAAAAATAAAAAATATATTAAAATTATATATATGCATTAGTTCTTCAAAAAATTAAAGACAGTTAATTGTTCTACTACATTTGAAACCATATCAAAATAACGTTAACTGTCAGTGTTTACACCTTGTTTTTACACTTCGAAAAAAGGGAATGTTTTCTAAATATACTCACTGCCCACAGCACATGAATATTACAAATCATTATGAGAAAATTGTTAACGTTTGTGATTTTAAAAGATTTATTGATTTTCATTAATTTGCTTATTTCATATAAAGACAAAATTTATATTCAACAATGTAACATGATATATGTAGTAGAAATGCATTGGTTCTTCTAAAACGGTGTGTGTGTGTATGTGTGTGTGTGCGTATGCATGCACATTTAAGGTATGAAAGTCCAAAACACTTATTAGATATTAAAACCTTATTCATCTGACAACCTACGCTCTGAGCATAGTCATTTGTTAATAGCTATTTATCTAACTATAATAATAGGAAAAGAGTATACTTAAGGAAACAATTAGCTCTCGTGCTGCATGAGATACAGTAAGCACATTCCACTCATCCTACTGAAGTAAAATTGTGAAATCTGGACATAATGCCTAGAGCAGCTATTGTAAGGCTCTAAAAAGTAAATCGTAGCAGGTGAATTGGAGATGATTAAAATGCAAAGTATCAACACTTTATTTTTTTTATTTTTGACTTATTCTATAACATACATAAGCAGTCAAGATTATATTTATCATAGTTAAGAATGTTCTAGAATGTCACACCATATCAGAAAACCACAAACTCGAATTAATGTGGAGAATACTTCAATTTTCATCCAAAGTCAGAGAGTAAGCACTATATTATTTAATTAATAATACTTCTAGTGATCATGCTATGTTGGATGATGTCTAGTATTCTGTACAGAAAGTTAGATGCTTTGATTATGCAAGACTAGTAAATTATCAAACTGATAATGGCTATAGCACTACTTATTAAGTAAAGCCTACTGTCTTGGCCCAGGATTGCATTATTGTACTGAGCTTATAAAGGGTTTCATAGATTCATGTATAGTTAGACACAAAATGATATTTGTGATAATTAGTGGTTGGACCTCTGATATATTAGTTTTATGACGGTCTCTTTTTCATACACGTACACATATACACACACCCATGTGCCCACTAAAACATTGTCAGGTGAAACAATGCAAGGAAAGAATGGATATATTTTGTCATATCAGGTTAATTGTTAAAGATTATCTTTGTTAGAAGTTGAAACGCTTAGCTGGAAATATAAACTTTATCAAAATTCAAGAAGTATATTTTTGTAACCAAGCACTATAATTATTCATTTTATCAATGATAATATGCAAATGTAAGCAGCGTAAAACAGGTAGGAATACAATACTTGTGTTAGCAAAAACATTTTTGTAATTATTAATAAATCTAAATATTTAAAAATATCACAAGTTTTCAGTAATCAAAATTATACCCTAGTTGAATTTTTGAGACCATTCTAACTCAACTCAATAATTAGTTGCCAGTTTGGGAGTATCTATAGTTCTCCACTATATATAGCCAAAAAGTATAGCGAAGCAAATATAGTGACTGAAAAGCTAAACAATTCTTTCATTAATATTTTACTAACCTGAGATCAGTCACATTATCCGAATCTCAATCTAATGTATCTCTAATTCTGGGCCCTGAAGGTCACTACCAGATAATTTGAACATCTGTATTTGTTAACTAGAATCCACAAAAATGATTTGCTTCTTAACATTATTCTCTAATTAGAGCCATTTCATTTCTTCCAAGGTAAGCCTCTATAGCCATTGTTTAGTCCTCTTACTTTTGTTCAAGGTTTAATGACAGGTCAGTAATATGTGCACCCTCAGGGGACTTTGCTATTTGGTAGAAAGTTAGAAAGACAGTGTATTCTCTTCTATTCTATTTTGGTAGAAAGTCAGAAATAAAAAGAGATGGTAACGAGACACAAAAGGTAGCATAAAGAAAAGTGACAAAAATCCAATTCTTCTAATTTGAGTTCAGGACAGAAGACAACTGGACTTGATAAAATAGTAAAAATGAGAATCCTATTCATTCAATAATATGTATAACTTCATATTAATGTTGTCTGCCTTTGATAGACAAAGAAGACACACAGAGAAAGACAGACAGACAGAGAGAAGATGAACATGGAGATGTGATAAGTTATGCAGAGATCTGAACAACTGCAAATAGGAGGCTACCACTCATCTGGAGGAGGTAACAAGTAAGTACAGTAGATGAATTGAGTCCCTAGGCAACATGCTGGTGTTCAAATTGGAGGATGAGGGAGTGAAACACGTATTCTAAGTCACAGATATTTTTGCTTTAGTCAACATGATCAGATTATTTATATATTAGTATAGTATGCATATATGCATATGCTTGTTTATTGCATAGGAAAAAGTAATATGGCTGTATTATCTCAAATTTTAGGAAGTTCCTGACACAGATAACTTTAGTATCTTAATTTTTGTTTTTTTAAGGTTTATTTGTTTATTTTGAGAGAGAGTGGTAGGGGCAGAGAGAGAAGGAAAAAGAGAAACCAAGCAGCCTCGCAGGGTCAACTCAGAGTCTAACACGGGGCTCCAAATCACTGCCTGTGAGATCAGGACCTGAGCTGAGACATCAAGAGTCAGGTGCCTAACCGATTGAGCCACCCAAGTGTCCCAAACTTTACTGTCTTTAAAATAAGATGATTTCAATATTCAATTTAAATATTCCATTCTGAGAAAACCTCAATTGCTTAGAATTTATTTAAATGCATGTATATGTTAGATAGGCCATGGAACAAATACAAAAGGAATGAGAGTCTACTTCAAAGAAGGTATATAAGTCATATTATTTTCTTTTTCTTTTCCACTCACATCTGTTCACAAGCATACCATGTAATATTCCAGAAACTCCATGATGTATGATTTCACAACAAAATAAATGTAGAAGCAGATATGGAAATTCAGTTGGTTTTTATTAATCTAGTCATTAAAGATATTATCAAAGCTTACTAAAACATATTTAGGTTAACATAAAGTTAGCTTATTATTCTTATTTTTAAATAAATTATTAAATCAATCAATAATTGGTAAATTTCTCAGTTTTAATTTTTAATATGTAAATATATAGCTAAGTAGAAGCCACATTAAAATCTTTTTTAAGTCCTTGTTGATTTTTAAGAGAATAAAAAATTTATGGGTGCCTGGGTGGCTCAGTCATTAAGCTTCTGACTTCATCTCAGGTCATGATCTCATGGTTCATGACTTTGAGTCCTACACTGAGTGAGCATGAGCCCCACTTCTGGTAAGCCTTGCTTCTCTCTCTCTTTTCTCTCTCTCTCTCTCTCTCTCTCTTTCTCTCTCTCCCTATACCTCTTATTCTATAAAGAAGGGATTTTCTTTTCATTTTCTTGGCAAACTATGAAAATGACCATCATGTAATCATTAATACAGTCTGTCACATTCTCTTAGCACTGAATATAAAGAGTTTTGTGGCGCCTGGGTGGCTCAGTCGGCTAAGCGTCCGACTTCAGCTCAGGTCATGATCTCACAGTTTGTGGGTTCGAGCCCCGCGTCGGGCTCTGTGCTGACAGCTAGCTCAGAGCCTAGAGCCTGTCTTCCGATTCTATATCTCCCTCTCTCTCTGACCCTCCACTGCTCACCCTGTCTCTCTCTCTCCCTCAAAAATAAATTTAAAAAATTAAAAAATTAAAAAAAAGAGTTTTATCAACCAATATCTTGTCCCCCAATAGGAATTATTAATTCACTACTTTTCAAAGCAAGTGATAAAGAATATCTGTAGTTTCCCCTATTAGTATATCTTTCACAGTCAAAATCTAAGAAAATGTGAAGTTTAAATAATAAAGTTCAAATAACAAACTTGTTTATTAAAAGGTTCTTATAATTCAAATGCTTTTTTTTT
>NW_027532167.1:434-801 GCF_008692635.1 Crocuta crocuta | reverse complement strand
CAGGAGTTTTCTCAACTAGTGGGCTCAGAATGGCTCCCAACAGAATAAACCTAACCAAAGACACAGAAGATCTGTATGATGAAAACTATAGAAAACTTATGAAGGAACCTGAAGAAGACACAGAGAAATGGAAAAACATTCCATGCTCATTGGTTGCAAGAATAAATATTGCGAAAATGTCATTACTACCCAAAGCAATCTACACATTCAACGCAATCCCAATCAAATTTGCACCAGTATTCTTCTCAAAACTAGGACAAACTATCCTAAAATTTGTATGGAACCACAAAAGACCTCGAATAGTCAAAGTAATATTGAAGAAGAAAACCAAAATGGGAGGCATCACCATCCCAGACTTTAGCCTCTA
>NW_027532167.1:0-231 GCF_008692635.1 Crocuta crocuta | reverse complement strand
GGACAGCAACATGCAGAAGAAAGAAACCAGATCATTTTCTCACACCATACACAAAAATCAACTCAAAATGGATAAAGGACCTAAACGTGAGACAGGAAACCATCAAAACCCTAGAGGAGAAATCAGGAAACAACCTCCTTGACCTCAACCGCAGCAATTTCTTACTTGACACTTCCAAAGGCAAGGGAATCAAGAACTACTGGGACCTCATCAAGATTAAAAGCTTCTGCA
>NW_027532166.1:6831172-6831380 GCF_008692635.1 Crocuta crocuta | reverse complement strand
GGCTGGGTAGAAGCTTTCCCTACTCGAACAGAAAAGGCACATGAAATGGCCCGACTCCTTCTCAATGAAAGTATCCCACGATTTGGGATCCTATCACTATGGGTTCAGATAACGGGCCAGCGTTTATAGCTGAGGTGGTGCAGCTGGTGGCAAAGGGGCTAAAGATAACCTGGAAGTTACACACGGCACACCGACCCCAGAGCTCCGG
>NW_027532166.1:6830372-6831052 GCF_008692635.1 Crocuta crocuta | reverse complement strand
AGAAATAAATAGACTGTCCTTATTTCTTACATCTGCCTCTTACTGTAATGCACTGTCACCCCTTGTCTCTCACTATTATTGCAATTTTTGCTTTACTTCTTACTATTGGATTGGCAGAGGTTGCCCCAGCCAGCTGGAAAGGTGGCAAAAGGTTTCTGTTAGCACTCACTTTTCTCTTGTGGGTAGGATGTTTTGTTGGTATTGGTTGTTTTTAATTTGGACTCCGCTCGTAAACCTGGATCTCTCATCATGCGATCCATGCTTTCGCATAACCAGGTCAGGCCAAGGAATCACCTGGACCCTATTGTATCATACCCATTTCTCATGCCAGGGAAAGGTCCAAAGGACATGCATACATAACAAGACCACCTATTCCGTCTGCCANTCTCTCTCTCAATAATGAATAAATGTAAAAAAAAAATTAAAGAAAGAAAAAGATTATTGAAAAGTTTTTTTATTTGTGTTAATTTTATGCTTTCTTTAAAAGAGTCCCTATGTTTGGGGTGCCTGGGTAGCTCGGTTGGTTAAGTGTCCAACTCTTGGTTTCCGCTCAGATCATGATCTCAGGGTTTCATGAGTTCAAGGCCCACACTGGGCTATGTGCTAAGAGCACAAAGTTTCCTTGAGATTCTCTCTCTCTCTCTCTCTCTGTCTCTCTCTCTCTGCCCCTACCCCACTTA
>NW_027532166.1:6642984-6830336 GCF_008692635.1 Crocuta crocuta | reverse complement strand
CTCCCCCATTTGTGCTCTGTCTTTCTCTCTCTCAATAATGAATAAATGTAAAAAAAAAATTAAAGAAAGAAAAAGATTATTGAAAAGTTTTTTTATAAACATGAAATTTATGCTTTCTTTAAAAGAGTCCCTATGTATTATAATTTCTCTTATAAAGAGTCCCTAATTATAATTTCTGAGATTATCTCCAAAATAATACTGAGGGAGTAGGAGGGTGGGGATGAAACTTGGTGAGCTATAGTTAATTGTTAAGTCTGGATGATGGTATGTGGGGTTCATTATATACTCCTACTTTACCTACTTTTGTCTATGTTCAAAATTATCCATGATAAAAGTTTCCCCAAAAAAGTGACAAAGTAAAGGAGAAAAGTGATAACAAAAAATCACAACTTATGATCATTACTTACAACAAACTTGCTTTGACTCAATATATAATAGAGTAGCAAAAAACATTTGATTTCACACAGTTACCAGATAAAAGTGCTATCTCTTCCAGCTTTCATTGCAAAAATAATTATTTTATGTTGGCTTTATCATATAGGAGAGAATCATATCACTCTGGTCATAGTGATTGGTTCAGGAATGAACACAGATGCAGAGAGAAACTGAAAAGACTGTTACCTTTATCTGCTATATATGGACCACTCCTGGAGGTTTGTATATATAACCCCAGATCTGCTGAAGACAACCTGCATCAGAGTTAGGGCAAGCTAGAAAAAAGCAGATCCATGACAGAGAAAAAGACTAGCTCCTGTCTGACCTCCCTCTGGAATCATCTAACTACAGTTCAACAGGGTTCTTTGTACTTTAAAAATAATTTTTCAAAAGAATCTTTATTATGAATTGTCAATAGAGTTTGGTAAAGTTTCTCTTAGCATCCTTGGAGAAATCATGGAGAAAAATGAACTGAAAGATGGTGCAGTTACATAGATTCCCAACTACTTGAACACATAGAATGTGGATAAATGACAATTATAGACCAAAGGGGAGAATTTGTTCTCCAACACTTTTTCTCTGTCCTCATCAGCGTTTTGTCATAATCTTGGGTTGAGATACAAATGGCATACTTATCAATTTTCACATGTAAAAATCTAGGAGCCATCAATAAACTATGTAACTTTAAATGAAGATTTAGAGATATCATAATTTCTAGAAAAAATTGAGTTGCAATTGATGAGACTTTTTATGTGAATAAATGAATAGCATTGCATAAAAAGTTTAAAAAGTCAATTTTATAAGCACAGGGAAGAAAAAGAGTCCAACAATAAATCATGGGAAAAGGCCTGGGATCTCAACTGGATGCACATTCAACTGATCTGTCTATAACTGTGACCAGAAAAAAAAAAGTGTGTCAGTATGTATAATATTGTATAATATATTATTATGTTGTATAATTATATATACAATTTTCACAGAAGCACAATCTCCAGATCAGCTGAAGCCCAAAGGCATTTGCCTTTTGTCCTTACCAGAGTAAATACAGGTCTTGTATTCAGTACATATTTATACATATTTAAGGAAGAAATTTTACAAATTAGAAGACTATAGGAGAAAAGACAATTATGAAAAAAGCCTGTAATAGCTAATGATCTGAGACTGTTTAAGGACTAAGACTGCATGGCAACTCTCTTATTTAATGAAAGAGGTGAGGCATGTGGAAAAGATTCTAAATTTATCCGATGTAGATCCAGAATTAAGCCACAGGATGGAAATTACAGACACGTAGGTTTAGGCTTAAGGAGAGAGATTGCTGGGATGCCTGGGTGGCTCAGTCAGTTCATGATCTTAGGGTTTGTGGGTTCAGCCCCTCTTGGAGCCTGGAGGCTGCTTCAGATTCTGCGTCTCCATCTCTCTCTGCCCCTCCCCCTCTCATGCTGTCTCTGTCTCTCAAAAATAAATAAACATTAAAACATTTCTTTAAAAAAGAAGAGAGATTGTTTTCTAATAATCAGAGTTGCCTGAAATCAGATGTTTTCTTTATGGAAACAGTAAATTCACTAATCATTGCATATGCTCCTCATGATCACCGCTTTATGTAACTAGGTACATCCACATTAAAAAAAAGTGAGAAGTTAAGCTTAAAGATCTTTATAGGACATTTATAATTTAATGGCATATTATTAATTATACAAATAGCCAAATAAATACATCTTATAAAACTTGTTTATAACAACAGGATGATATTACTTTATATCTGCTATCATCTATTCCTTAGAAATTATTGAGCCACCTGAAGAACAACAAAAACTTTCAGCTTCTTGTAGGTATTTATTTGTTCCTGCTTGACTCGTATTTCTCCCCATTGTATCTTTTGATCTTTTGATCAACTCAGCTAGTTCACAAACATGCCACTACCATGCACTTACTAACATTTAATGTGCTGGCCAAAGTCTCCATTAAACTCTTACGTTTTGTGAATCAGCAGCTTCCTAATTGATTTAAGTTGCTTCTTCCCTTCTCTACTGAGCAAGACTTCATAACAGATATATGAATATATTCTGCTGAGCATAATCTAAAACCACATAACCTTTTCACAGCAAAAATCAAGTTAAAGCGTACTTAGATTCAGAGCATCATATACTTGACAATTACATTTATAATTTATTGCATAAAATGGAATCAAAGGATAGACTTCTCTTTGATCTACTTAATCTAAATATTGACATAAATTACACCAGAAAACATTTTGCCAAACTCAGGTGTTTATGATGAACCCCAAATATATCTAGTTTCTATCATTATAGATGGATGATACATAGATCTATAAATCATTTTATTCATCAAATATTTACTGAATGGCTATTTGTCATGCCTTGCTCAATGCCCTGGGAATAAAAAATGGAGGAAAAAAAACCAGTCATGATCCCTGTCCTCATGGGGCATACAATCCAGTAGAATACATAAGCATCAGTCATATTACACCATAATCAAACATAAAACTTGAATGGTGATTAGCCATTAAAAGCTTTTAATAATGGGATCAGACCTGGTCAAGTTCAGGAAGAGCTTCCCCCAAGAAGTGACAATAGAGGGTCTCTAAAGAATGAGTGAAAGTTCTCCCAGACACAAAAGACATGGAAAGGTGCTTTACACTCATCACAATGTAAATGCTTTCTTGCAGGACAAAATATTACAAGTATCAAAGACTAGAAGTGATCTATGTGGTTTGAACCAAGAGGGGCACACTAAACAAAACAAACAAACAAACAAAAAAGAAGCCTAGAATAAGATAAACATAGAAAAATGAGTAGGGCCAGACCACATACACCCTTCAAAGGAGTGGATAGTAAATATGATTGGAATTGGGTAGCATTGCAATTTGTCATGGATCATTTGACAAAAGAGGAGAGGTATAATGATGCAGAGCGGAAGCCAGTAAACTAGTTATGAGGCTATTTTACTCATCCATTTGGAAGAAGAGTAGCTGGGATTGGTATGACCATGGAAGTAATGAAATCGATTGTGTTTAGGAGATATTTAGAAGGTAAAAGTAATCTAAATGTATTTTATGCCTATGAATTAGATTTATAGAACTTGAGTTGCGTAGTGCCTCTTTATCCAGAGATTCCCTGAATTTGTGAGCTGTATCAGTCACGGTACTCCAAAGAAATAAAGCCATTAGGATACATATATAGAAAGGGAGAAATATTTTAAGGAATTGGCTCACACAACTGTGGAGGCTGGCAAGTCTAAAATTTGTAGGGCAGGCCAGGAAGCTGGGAAAGTGGGCAGGATTTCTATGTTAGTCTTGTGGTAGAATTTCCCTTCTTCTCAGGGAAATCTCAAATTTTGCTCTTATAGTCTTCAAGTGATTGGATGAGATCCACCGACATCACTGAGGTTTTATTATTTAAAATCAATGATAGTGGGGTGCTTGGGTGGCTCAATCGGTTAAGTGCCTGACTCTTGACAGTTGTGAGATAGAGCCCTGCGTTAGGCTCAGCACTCAGCATGAAGCCTGTTTGGGATTCTTTCTCTGTCTCTGTCTCTCTCTCTGCCCAACTTTCTCTCTCTCTCAAAATAAATAAACATTTTTAAATTATTAAATTAATAAAACTGATGGTAAATGTCAATCATATCTACCTTCACAGCAACATTTAGACTAGTTTTCTGTTTATTTAATGTTTATTTATTTTTGAGAGAGAGACAGAGACCAAGACAGAGTGCAAGCTGGGGAGGGGCAGAGAGAGAGGGAGACACAGAATCCAAAGTGGGTTCCAGGGTCCAAACTGTCAGCATAGATCCCAACGTGGGCTCATGGGACTCAAACCCATGAATGGCTAGATCATGACCTGATCCAGGACCTGAGCCAAAGTCAGGCGACTAACCGACTGAGCCACTCAGGTGCCCCTAGTAGCTCAGTTTTGTTTGACAAAAATACCACAGCCTAGGCAAGTTGACACATAAAATAACCACTGCATGAATCATGTATAAATTTACCTCTTTTGATATCTCAGAGGACACCTCTCAGTTTGGCATTTTGAAATCTAGTAAACAAATCCATATAAACTTTTCATGGATTTATTAGCTAGCTCTAATAAATGAACTTTAATAACATACTACTTTATTTTAGCCCTAGGTTTTCCACAGTATAAAAATATATTTTGTTTATATCTTTCCTCATGTCACAGGCTCTCTGTTATACTTCCCTCCTTCCTCAAGCAATTGTAAGTTTCCTAGATTTTCTATGATAACATAGTTATTAAAAACAAGAAAAAAATGTATTATGTTACTTTGACACAGGCCTTGGTCTGAAAGTTGTCTAACATGACCAAAAAACCAATATGCCCACCCCTTAGCATATCCATTAGGAATTTTAGTATTGGAAAGTCCTCAATGTATTAGCAAATCTGGAGGTTTTATTGAAAACTCTTAGGAAATTTATTAAAAATATTCATGAGGTCAAGTCATGAAATACCTTCAAATGCCTTCAACAATCCTAGAGCCAAAGAAATGACCAGACTTCTTCTTATATTTTGGTATGTTGACTTAATTTTTTCTCCTGTATGAATCTCCCAGGCATTAGCAAAACCACCAACATCAAAATGTGCATGCACATGGACATAGGCACATTTGTGTAAATCTTTGGCAAAATTTTTAAGTCAAAATGAAACAGATTTTCTGATTTCTCCTTTTTCAAGTGTTCATTTACATATGATGGCCCCCAGCACATGACTTCCAACAAACACTGGAATTAATGAATCTTTCCCCCTGTAATAAGCACAGTATATGAATCTGTAGGATGAATGCAGTACATCTTTCTGAGACATCAACTTTACTACAAGATTTGGAGGAAAAATGTCAAACAACTAGTCAGAATTTAAAAATATGTGTTTTGTCTCTTCCAGGGACTTTTTATCCTTATCTACTATTTATGTTCCCTCTCTAACTTTTCTATTAATTTTTCTGTGTCTTTATTCTTGCCTGCCACCCACTAAGGGAGTCCCTCAATCTAAACTTCTAGCTTATACATTCTTTTCCAGCTGTGTCCCTCCTGTTGTTTATCTCAACTACTGTGTTCTTTTGATTTCTGCTACTGTTTTTTTTTTCAGACCTAATATTTCTGCTTCTTCGTCTGAGTTTTCTTGCCTCATATTTTTTTACAGTTCATTGAGCATGTTATTTTGCTCATTGTTAACTCTTAATTCATTATTAATCCATCAGTTCCAGTAATTCTCCATATCTTATAGTCTGTTGTCTTTCTTTTTAGCAATCTGGCTTCTCAAATATTTAGATATTTTGGCTAATGGACTCATGTTCCTCTGAGTATATCAGCTGTCATATCCAGTCCCTAGTTTGTGTCCTTATTGGTGAGTTGCAAAAGTGAAGGGATGAGCCCTAGAGAAGATTACATCAGAAGTGGCAGTAACTGCTTCCATCTGCTACCACTTTTACTAATTAAGTATTCATTTTTTAACTACCAGAAAAAAGCACCACCAGAAGTGGGCAGCCTCTTTGTAATTATCTGATAGCCCTGGGAGGTTGTAAGAGAATGAGATGGAAGAGTAAATGCCTGAAAGCAACCAGTCAGCCATGCCACTGGTCATCAGCTACTACCCGGTATTATATTGCTTGATAATACCTTTCAACACCACATGGCCTGAGCTGTTGCTGAGATCATGGAATCTGCAGTGATTGCCCAACTCAGTGTGGAGGAAAAACAAGAGTAGAATGTAAAAACCACCCCATCCATCTTCTACTGCTGTGAACGGCTGACCTCTACTCCAAGCTACTGAAACCCCCATCCCTTCTCCGTACATACCAATTCAAGGTCTCTTATTTTTGTGTTCATTTCTCAGATTTGAGCTCCCTTCTGATCTCTGTATTGTTGGCTTAGAAAAGAAGCTAATAGCTCACACTACATCATTTTTTTTAGGAACTGGAGTCCAAAACATATTTTGTCAGCTAAAGCAAATATTATTATGGACTAGAAGGCAAGGTTCACATGAACATATCAGATAAAATACAAAAGTTAAAACACATTTGTTCTTGCAGCAATTTCTTCAAATTACACCCAGGGTATACTTTCAACTCCCAGGGTGTACCTGGGATCAATCTACTTTGCCATTATAAGTCTCCAAAGTGCTGGCTTCAGTGATCAGTGGACTAATCCTTTGTTACAAATCCCACCAGTCTGCCCAACAAAGAATAAGATTCACTGGTCTGTAACTCTCTGGTCTCCAGGGAACACTTCTCACTCATGGTTGGAAGTTTCCTTGGTAATCACACAGCAGAGTGGCCCGCTTATGGCAGTTTGCATATTTATGCCAATGACTCCATAATTTCACCCCTGAGT
The DNA here is from genome assembly GCF_008692635.1 of Crocuta crocuta. Lineage (NCBI taxonomy): Eukaryota > Metazoa > Chordata > Mammalia > Carnivora > Hyaenidae > Crocuta > Crocuta crocuta. The sequence continues at coordinate 6,823,540 of NW_027532166.1, read as the reverse complement.
TCCTTTAAAACTCTCTTGACAGGTCATTAGCAGCAGAGGGCCTAGGGGATCTGAGAGATGCTGAGACCAGAGAACAGAGGAATAGAAAACATAACTCTCACCAACCAATAGGACCTGGGTAAACAAAGTCATAGGCCAAATATGCCTCAGGTCTCAAGTGCATACACTTACATAAAGCAGAGTAAGAGAGATCCTAAAGTCCAGAAAGTCGGTGGCTGTGCACATGGGGAGACAGTCTGCAACTAGGAGCTTGGAAGGCAGGGCGGAAATAGGAACACAACATGAAGCCAAGAGAAAGCAGAACCTGGACTGGGGTGCTGAAGCAGTTGGTCAGCGGCCTTCATGTTCTCACCTGGTGTGAGCCCACCCACTCCGAACTTGGCCGGGGCAAGACACTTGGGAACAGCTGTCATGATGGACAGTGAGGTTAAGAGAGAAAGTAGGACAAAGGCATTTTCTTGACAAAAAAATGGGAAGGATGATATCATTCCAAGTTACTTGTCTTCATCTAGTTTTGCAGTTACATATAGAGCCTACCATATACTGGCATTTGATCTAGTATCTCTAACCTGTCTTTGTCAAGAGATAATTTGGGAGTACAGTCCTTTAATGTTATCCTCATAAAACTCCCAAGCTAAGAATTCATTTATTCTCCTTGCTCTCTCCCTTTTGTTCCCAAGTGTACCCTTCACAACATCATTGACAAATTCTTTCTATGGTTTCCTGTCCTTAACATCCTTAAATAAATTATTATTGGTATTAGAGACTATTACAGGTGTTCCTTGAATTATTTCTTGATTTGCGTAATGTTTACTATGCCCTTGACCTTCCACAATACTGAGCTATCCTGGTTTCATCTCTTGACTGATCTTCCTATTTCTGTACAGATAATTTTCCTTATTATATAGCTCCTTTTTGAAAACTTGACTTTCAGGCTTACTGTGATTTATATGCTTTCATTTTTTTCCCCTTTCATAGTGTCCTTAACTTCTTATTTTGTCAATTTTCAATCTCTAAATTTCAATTTTATGATAAATGTCTCTTTACTTATTTATTTTCGTTTCCCCATATGATCATAGTGTTAAATTTTGGTACTTCTTCGGGCTCCTTCTTATTTACTTACAAATAAGTCAGTCACAAACTTTTGTTCCCAACAAAGAATCAAGCCAGTATAGAAATATCTGTGTTAATTTTAAGATGGATTATTCTAGAAAGTAGACAGACTCATCCACATATTTTGTTTCAACTTAGGATTTCATCCTGACTTGGCCTTTACTGGATGGATACTTGAAATCTCCCAATGTTATTGTTCTATCTAATTTGCCCAATCTCAGCATTTTCAGTTTACCATAAATATGAAACATATAGTGCATTGCTTTTACACGTTTATCACTTTGTTTTGTGACATTTGCTGGTCAAGCCTCACACACATTTGTCACCTTCTCTTATCCTATTAATCATCCTACTATTGCCAGATTTTTTTGTCTTGGAAGCCCCACATTCATCCAAGAGCAATTAACTGAACAGTCACTATATGTCAGCAGTATGCCAGACTTGGCAGTAACCAAGAAAGAGATAATTTCAGCTCTTATAAAGCTGAGAAGTCTCAAGGTTTTCCATCACTGCCAAGCAAACATTTATAATTTTTATTGATGCCTTTTTAGATCATAAAATAGTTATATCATCTTAAGATGACCTTTGCCATTTGTTGTCAGTTGATTACTTTATCATCTTCACTTTCTTTGAATATGACATTATTTAAAGAATTTGAGCAGATGGGGTGGGAGGTGGAGATGAGGCCTGGTCAATTCTTATAAGAAATCTTTTTGTGCTATTCAACAATTTTCCCTTAAGTTTTAGTTATATACGTTAAAAAACAAAACAAACAAACAAAAACACCTACCCTGTGACTGCTGGCTCAAAATCTTAATAAAACCCTTAAAGCAGCCTCTCCCCCTAAAAATATGTATGAAAACCATAAAATGTGGAAATATTAAAAACATCAACAATATCAAGACTGATAATTAAGAAGTTATCTGGACTTAAGAGAAAACCTCTGCCAAGTGAAGGCTTTATCTGTATTTCCACAGAGCTGCCACACCCACTAAAACAAAAGCACAGTGTCACCTCTTTCTTCACTCTCATACCTCTGACTCAGAATACCTCTCCTATATAAGTGATGCCTTTTTCATGGAGTATAATTCTCCTTTCCTACCCTACTATTTTATGACATTCTGAAGCCAAATACATCAAAGTCTGAATAATCTTAGTAAGAATTAACATTTATAGGAGAAGATTCTGTGCAAGGCATGGTTCTGAGTCCTTCCCATTTATTACTTCTTTTAATACTCAGTTATCCTATGAGGGAGATTATTCCCATTTTACAGATGAAAAAAACTGAAGGACAGAGGTTCTGTAACTGTTAAAAGATTATTCACTGAAGTAGAGGCAAGTTCTGGATGTAAATAAACATTCAAGCTTTAAGTACCTTAGTGTACATTAGGGCAATTTAGAAATTATGTGTCTGGAGGATCTGGGCCTGAGAGATTAATCGACCCTGCCACTGAGCATAATTCCTGCTCATATTGTATATGAAAGACAATGTGCTCGTACTATTGTGTACGATGATGTCTCAGAGTTAAGTTTTCTAGAAAAGATGGTATATATATATGAAGAGGTTTAGAAAGTAGAGCGAATACAGCTGAGCTTTATTTATCTTTCTGTAAACGCCCCTTCTTTTTCATTTTTCCAAAGCAACTTGATATCACTTACTGTGACCATTGTTACAAGAATCATAGGTGTTTATTTATACTGCTATTTTAACTTTTATTCAATGTGAGGAAGCTTATTTACCCTCTTTACATCTCAGATTTCCATTCATTTCTCTTCTTAAAGTGCTCAAGTAATCATAGTTTGAATTGTTATTTTTATTAAGTATCGTAGTTATCATTAGTAGCTTTGACCAAAAGCTCTTTGAGAACATCAGCAGTGGCTTATTCTTCTTTATGCTCTAACTGACTAGCATAGTAATTGTTACATTACAGGTGCCCAATGCACATTAATGGAACATTAAACTTAATGACCAAACTATAAATTTGCTAAAATCTCTCAGACACATAGAGTTAGTACTAGAGTTGATTGCCCAAAAGATGATAGCTTTGATGACACAATCTTTCTTCCCCTTCCACAAAATCTGTACCCATGGGACCACTCCATGATAGTACTATGTCCTTGAATAGAGACAATGAAGAAAATTGTCCAAAGTGAGCCTACAAAGTGATTTAAATTGCTTTGTTTATAGAAGAAAGATCCTGTTTCCATGTGCAATAGTGAAAGTTATGGGCTAATTTCTGAGTGCTTCTGAAACCACAAATTGATTCTATCAAGAGATGCAAAAACATGGATGCTCGGCACCACTGAAAAACAAGAATTCATAGTATTCATGATATAAGAGAGGACAGATTAGACAAATTAATTAATTTATATTTTCTCCTACTTAAGCTCTTCCACGGTTCAAATCCTTTTGCCCATTCTGAAGAAGTTTCTGTCTCTCTCTCTCTCAAACAGAAGCACAACCCACAAACTTTCATAGCATTTATATGTAGCTGCCTTTCATTTTAAGGCAAGAGAAGCAGAGCAGTATTTTCCTGGAGTCTGAATGCTATAAGTTACAAGAGTAGATGGTCAGGGTAATAGATTGTACTGTGGTAGGAAAATGTGTGTTTACTGAAAGTAGAGTCATCCATATTGTTTTAAATAAACTTATGTTTTCTGTGTGTGTAATATGTGGGACCCTAGAGACTACAAGGACTTCATTTGTCCAGGTTTATGGATAGTACTGGTGACCAGTCACATCACAGCCCAAATTTCTTGTTATATGAGTACTTAAGGGGGGTTGGGAAATAAAATATTAGTCTCCCCAAACAAGACTTGTCAGAAATCAGCCAAGACATGAATCAATACTCACCTAGTAAAAAACGAAAGTTTAATAATGGAAAATAAAGGGAAAAGGGGAGGGGAAAGAAAGCATTACAATACTGGCTATAACACTTCTGGGATGCGAAAAAAGCAGTACTTCAAGGGAAACTGATAGCTACAAATGCCTATATTAAAAAAAGAAAATATCTCAAATAAATAACTTAGTTTCCCATTATAAGAAACAAAGCCCAACAAAAATGGAACAAATTTTTTTAATGAAAAAAATTAAACAGAGAAAATCAATGAAACCAAAAATTAATTCTTGAAAAGATAACAAAATTGACAAAACTGTAGCTTGAATTATGAAGAAAAAATAGAAAAGACTGAAAATACTAAAATCAGGAACGAAAGAAAAGATGTAACTACTAACCTTACAGAAATAAAAAGGACTATAAGGAAGTAGCACAAACAACTGTATCAACAAATTACATAACTTAGATGAAATGGGAATTTTTTTTCAAAAGATAAAAACTACTGAAAATTGACTCAAGAAGAAATGAAAAATCTAAAGGGACTTATGAAAAATTAGTCAATTAATTTAGTAACTTAAGACTTTCCCACCATTCAAAGTCCAGGTTAGATGACTTTACAGGTGAAAGCTACCAAACACTAAAATAATAATAAAAGTAATAATAATAATACCAATTTTCCAAAAACTTTTCCAAAAAATAGAATAGAAATGGACACCTCTCATTTATTTTATGAGGTGAATATTGGCCTTATGACAAAACCAAAGAGATTACAAGAAAATAAAATGACAAAACAATATCTTTATGAATATAGATGTAAATTCCTTAACAAAATACTAGCAGAGTCCAACAAGCAGAATTATAAATAATCATAAGTGAACACTATGCTGAGAATAATAGTATATGCTAAAAAATTAGATTACCTAGAAGAGATGGATAAATTTCTAGAAACATGCATGCTACAAAGACTGAATCATAAAGCAATAAGAAAATCTAAACAGGCTTATACCTAGTAATGAGATTAAGTCAGTAATCAAAAACTCCAGTCCCTCCCCCCAAAAAATCTGAGGACCAGATGGCTTCACCAGAGAATCTACCAAATATTTAAAAAAGAATTAACACTAATTCCTCTCATAGTTTTCCAAAAACTTAAAGAAGAGGGAAGGAACACTTTCATACTCATTCTATGAAGCCAACATTACATTGATAGCAAAATCAGGAAAAAAGCATCCAAATAGGAAAGTAAAATTTTCTGTTTGCAGATGACATGATCCTGAATGTAAAATATGTAAAAGATTCCACAAAAATACTGTTAGAACTAATAAATGCAGTAAAGTTACAGGATATAAAGTCAACAGCCCCAAATCAGTTTTGTTTCTATACACTGATAAGAACAATCCAAAAAGAAACTTAAGAGAATAATACCATTTATAATAGCATCAAAAAGAATAAAATATTTAGGAATAAACTTAGCCAAGGAGTTGGCTACCAAACTACCAAACACTGATGAAATTAAAGAAGATCCAAATAAATACAAAGACATGCAGTATTCACGGATCTGAAGACTGAATATTGTTAAAAGGTTCATACTGCTCAAAGTGATCCACAGATTTAATGCAATCTCCATCAAAATCCCAGAAACATTTTCTTTAGAAATAGAAAAATTCATCCTAAATTTCAGATGGACCTCAATTAGCCAAAATTATCATGAAACAGAAAATAACAAAGTTGGCAGTCTGATGCTTCTTGATTTCAAAACTTATTACAAAGCTACAGTAATCAAAACAGTGTACCACTGGCATAGAGACAGACACATAGACCAATGAAACATAATAGAGAACTCTGAAATATGGTCAAATAATTGAGAAGACTGCTACACGATGGAGAAAATACAGTCTCTTCAACAAATGATGCTGGGAAAACTGGATATCCAAATTAAAAATAAATGAAATTACACCCTTCTCTTACACCACATATAAAAGTGATCATAAAATGACTAAAGACCAATGTACAATATGAAACTATAAAACAATAAAAAACAAAGAAATATTCACAACGTTGGATTTGGTACTGGTGTTTGGGATATGACACTAAAAAGCATGCACACATAAAGCAGTAATAGGCAAGTGGGAAGATATCAAACTTAAAGACTTCTGTGCAACATGTAGCAATATTTTTCTAGATATGTCTCCTGAGGCAAGGGAAACAAAAAACAAAAATAAACTATTAGGACTACATCAAAATAAAAGGCTTCTGCACAACAAAGGAAATAATCAAAAAAGCCAAAAGACAGCCTACTGAACAGGAGAATATATTTATAAATGACATAATCTGATAAATAGTGTCCAAAATAAACAAAGAACTTATAAAACTCAACATCAAAAAAAAAAAAACCCAAATAGTACAATTAAAAAATGGAAGATATCAACAGACATTTCTCCAAAGAATACATACAGATGGCCAACAGATGAATAAAAAGATGCTGACCATTACTCATCATCTGGGAAATGCAAAACAAAACCACAGTAAGATATTACCTCATACCTCCAAAATGGGCTAGAGTAAAAAACAAAAGAAACAAGTGTCAGCAAGGATATGGAGAATAAGGAACCTGTTTGAATTATTGGTGGGAATGCAAGCTTATGTGGCCACTATGGAAAACTGTATGAAGGCCCCTCAAAAAATTAAAAATAGAATTACCATATGATCCAGTAATTTCACTACTGGGTATTTACCCAAAGAAAATGAAAATAATAATTCAAAGAATTATATGCATACCTATATTTACTGGGGCATTATTTACAATAGCAAATTATGGAAGGCTGGTGTGTCCATGCATAGATAAATGGGTAAAGAAGATGTGATATATACATGTACACACACACACAAGGGAATGTTACTCAGACATGTAAAAGAATGAAATCTTGCCATTTTCAATAATATGGATAGATCTAGAGACTGTAATACTAAGTTAAATAAGTTAGTCACAGAAAGATAAATACTACATAATTTCTTTTTTTTATTTTTTTACAAATAGTTTATTGTCAAGTTGGTTTCCATATAACACCCAGTGCTCATCCCCACAAGTGCCCTCCTCCATGCACATCTCCCCCCCACACACACCCATCAGTCCTCAGTTTGTTCTCAGCGTTCAAGAGTCTCTCATGGTTTGCCTCTCTCCCTCTCCCTCACTATTTCCCCCCTTCTTCTTCCCCTTGATCCTCCGTTAAGTGCTGATGCATAGGAATATTACAGAATTTCATTCATATGTGGAATTTAAGAAACAAAACAAATGAGCAAGAAAAAAAAAAGGAGACAAACCAAAACACAGACTCTTAACTACAAAGAACAAACTGACGGTTACCAAAGTGGAGGTGGGTGGGGAATTGGGTGAAATAGGTGAAAGGGATTAAGGGTACTCTTACTTTAAAGAGCACTGAGTAATGTATTGAACTATTGAATCACCATGCTGTACATATGAAACCAATATAACACTATGTTAGCAATACTAGAATCAAAAACAAAAACTTCTATACAAAAGACAATCAACAGAATAAAATGACAGCCTATATAATAGAAGAAAATATTTGCAAACCACATATTTAACATGGAGTTAATATCCAGAACACATAAATAACTCCCACAACTTAACAACAATAAAACACCAATCCAGTTTAAATACAGGTATTTTTCTCCAAAGAATAGATAACTTCTTCAAAGAAGATATACAAATGGCCAAGAAACATATGAAAAAATGTTCAATATTATTATCATCAAGGAAATGCATAGCAAAACCACAATGAAGCATCACCTCACCCGTTAGGATACGAAAGACATTATCAAATTTAAAAAAAGGAAAGGAAAGGAAAGGAAAGGAAAGGAAAGGAAAGGAAAGGAAAGGAAAGGAAAGGAAAAAGAAAAGAAAAGAAAAGAAAAGAAAAGAAAAGAAAAGAAAAGAAAAGAAGAGAAGAGAAAAGAAAAGAAGAGAAAAGAAAGAAAAGAAAAGTGTTGGGAAGGATGTGGAGAAATGGAAGCCCTTGTGTATGATCAGTGGAACAGTAAAATGGTGCAGATACTAGGGAAAACCTTAAAAAGGTTGCTCATAAAGTTAAAGATTGGACTACCATATGATCCGGTAATCTCACTTTTGGGTACATATCCCTCCCCCCCCCCAAAAAAAAAACACCTGTAAAAGGAGCTCAAAATGATGTACACACCTATGTTCACTGAAGTGTTTTCATAAGACACGTGGACAAATTAAACACTTCACATTGCTGCTAGGAATGTAAAATGGTGTACGTGCTGTAGAAAACAGTTTAACAGTTAAACATATAACACAGCAATTCTAATCCTAGGTAGGGATATACCAAAGAGAAATGAAAGTATGTATCCACACAAGAATCCTATATACAAATGTTCATAACATCATGTTTATAATAACTAAACAGTGGAATCAACTCAAATGTCCATTAACTGAATAGTGAGTACACAAAACTGGTGCATCCATACAATGGAATATTATTTCACAATAAAAAGCATAGAAGTACTAATTCATGCTCCAACACAGATGAACTTTGAAAACATTAGGCTAAGTGAAAGAAGCCAATCACAAAGACCGAATGCTGTACGATTACATTTATATGAATGTCCAGAAGAGGCACATTTATACTGATGGAGTGTAAGTTTGTGGTTTCCATGGAACAGGGGGAAGGAGGGTTGGAGAGTGACTGCTAATGGGTATGGGGCTTCTTTTTGAAGTGATGAAAATGCTCTAAAATTAGATATAGTGATGTTTGCATAACTGTGAATATACTTAAACCACCAAGGTATACATTTAAAAGGGTAAATTTTATACCATGCACATAAAATCTTAAAACAAATGTGTAAGAACTATATTGATAAATAAAACAGTAATTAGTACAGGACTCATAGGAAGAAAAAGGAATATTTTCAAAAGGTAAGAAATAAGGCTGAATTTGCAAATGAATGCCACTGGTTCATATCTTTCATTCATAATTTAAGATGTACAAGAAAAATCCTTATGTGAATATTTAATAAATAAGTTTTTAGAAAAATGAAAGGGGACTGTGCAATTTTGAAGTCTTATTTCAGGTTTTCCATCTGTTTCAAGTACATAGCCTGTGTCTCTTTAATTTTTCATGGAGGTTTATTATTAACAGTCTCTTTTTTCCTGAAATTAAAATCATGTTGGAAAACACAGATTTAGATGCTGATAATGATCACAATGTATTGGGCTGTCATCAATATATGCTTTGAGCCGAAGTTCAGTAAAAATCTCTCAATTAACTTTGTTTTTCTGAATCTAACAAGTAAATGTTTGTAGTGTTTCCATGATTATAAAAAGAAAAGAAAGTACTCTAAGATTAGTTTCAAAGAACTCTGCTCTTTGTTTTCCCAACACTGGCCAGCCAGTGTAATAGGTTTGAAACACTTAAAAATGTGAGACTAAAGAAAGTCAAGAAGAATGCAGGTAGAAAAAAATCAGTATTTTATTTGTTGTTTTTCAAATAATTTTCTTCATCACGGTCCACTTTACTTGCCTTAGAATTCCCAACCCTTGGTTGGTATAATCCAGATGAAAGTTACAGCAATATTAACTTATTTATACATGTAAAATGAAACAGAATAAGCTAAATATTTTTCCCTTAAATGAAATGCATTCTAGCTAAGCTGTACTCCAAGGAAACAGGAGAGTACAGCCATAGTCCCCCCAAATCACAGGTTTAAATGTTCTCTGACCCTTAGTGATTAAGCAATCAGGAGGCAAATACTGATCATTACAACTGAGTGTCTGCCTTTGAATTTGGCCACTATCTTGCTCACAGAAGTAAGTCAGTCAAAATCAGTGACTTTGATCTTCGCCACTATGTGGTTCACAGAAGTAAGTTCTTGTTTGAACCCCAACAGACAGAGAAGTCAGGGTAAGAGGAAAATGATGATGAAATAAATAACAGACATGCAACAACCATCAAATCAATGAGCACTTTGGTCTATTCTCTTATACAAAAATATTTTTGTTAACTTTTTTGTTTATAGATTTCACCATTTTTGAACAGTAACTTACTACTATCTTTTCTGTAAAAACTTTTTTATAGATTTCTTTTTACTCCCAGTCCTTTGTGAATGTTTAACTTTCCATCTGGCTCGTATTCATTCATCTTTGTAAACACAGATACATGTAGAAATTACCTTATTGTCATTAAACTGTGAAAGCAATGTAAAAAAAAGATTTTTTTAAGTGGTAGAGGAAATATCTTATTTTTTAGGCAAAACAAATGAGGGGGAAAATATCAGAACATCCTCTGACTTTCCACACTCTTACAAATGATTAGTTCCTAATTACTTGCCTTTTGGGATTTGATCTCTCTTTCTCCATGGGGAAGATGGTAGTTTGTTATGAGTGGATATTTTGTTCATATTTATATTGTTTTACATATGCTGGACTAATCAAGATATTATGTCAAATACACCGTGGTAATAAAGTTCATATGGTAAAACAAACATGCACAAATAAACACACACACATAAAACAAAACTGCAAGAGTAGACTTGTTCTACCAGATATTCAAAAATACTATGAAAGCTATACAATCAAACGGATAGGTTTCTGGTGTATGAATAAACAAATAGACTACTGGAACAGTATAGAAAGTCTCAAAATAATTCCAAATAAAGATGAAAAATTTGGCATCATAAAGGTAGCATCTCAAACCACTGGGACAAAAATAGACTATTTAATAAATTACTGCAGAACAAACGGTTAGATATTTGGAAGAAGACAAAATTACATCTATACCCCACATCATACACTAGGATAAACCCCAACCACATCAGGGACCTACAGGAAATAAATTCAACCCATACACATAGTTAATCATCGCTGAATTCCACTTACAGGTAACAACTTCCTAATGAGGACTAAAAATCCAGAGGCAATTAAAAAAAGGTAAGTTTGACTGCATAAATTTTTTGAAAGCATTTGAATGACAAAATACTACAAGGAGAGTCAAAGTTAGCTGAAGAACTCAGAAAAAATGTTTGTAACTTATATCACAAATCGATAATATCCTGAATATATAAAGAATTCTAAAAAATTATGGGGCATAGTTCATGGAAAATGGGGGAAAGATGGGTAAACAATTCACCAAAAAAAGGTACAAAGCACTCCTTAAAAATGTGCCGTTATTCAAACTCCTACTGGATTGTTGGGGAGGGGGTGATACCTCTTTGAGTATACCTCCTCCTAGATTTGAGCCCACTAACTCATCACTAATGTTTAGTTTTTTGATGCTGCTACAATGAATTTAGCATTTTATCCTTTTTTCTTTTCTTTTCTTCTTTCTTTCTTTCTTTCTTTCTTTCTTTCTTCCTCCCTTCTTCCCTCCCTCCCTCTCTCTTTCCTTCTTTCCTTCTTTCCTTCTTTCCTTCCTTCCTTCCTTTCTTTCTTTCTTTCTTTCTTTCTTTCTTTCTTTCTTTCTTTCTTTCTTTCTTTCTTTCTTTCTTGTAGTTTACCTCTTTGGAAGAGCTAATCTGTATCACTTCTTGTCAATGTTCTCAATAGGCAAGTAAGAAATGTTACCTGATTTTTATACTTTTTTCCATATACATAATTCTGTTTTCATTTCACCTGCTCCCTGGTATTTGGTGCCCTTATTCCCAAGGTTTTCTGGGCAGCTGTGAAAGAAATCATGTGGTTTCTGTGCTTTTGTTTGCTATGTTCATCTATTTTTAAATTTCTAAATGTATTTGTCTTTTCTACTTATTGTTTATGTGAGTTACATGTTTCTTTTTCCTAAACTTCATTGGAGCTCTGGAAGGAGTGAAGATAAAAGTGAATCTCTTATTTCCTATTTCTTTTCTCCCCCAACTTGATAGAAGAATAATTGACAAATATAACTGTACATATTTAAAGTGTACAATGTGATGATGTGATATACATACTCTTGTGAAATGATTAGCAATGATTTGCTCTTCATACATGCATATATACATACATGTTGTGGAATGATTTCTCTTTGATGGCCTCAGAGGCAGTGAGAGTACTTTAGCCAGGTGACTGACACAAGGGATCCTGCGCTATGGTAATTCCATTGGTTTCTTGATTTTTATAATGGAATGTTCTTGTGGTGAAGCAAGCAGCAGAGTTTACTGTTTCCAGCTTATTATGTAACCTCTGTGCCTAAATTGCTTCAGGATGAAAATGAGTATCATACTAGCATCCACCTCTTAGGTTCTCTTGTTGGTTGACTTAATGCCTATAAAAGCACTTAGGATAGTGCTAGCCACAAAATAATCTTTCAACAAGTATTAGTTTTTATTACCATGACCACAAAGCCCAAAGAGCAACAGTATGTCTGTCTTCAACCTATAGTAGGAATCTTAGACAGTGTCATGAAGTTCACTGTCATTTGTGCTGTGAAGTTTTAAACACTCAGGGCCATCTCTCCTGGTTTTATTTGGTGCCTAATTTTCTAATATCAACGGTTCTACATTTAACAGCAATGGGGAAAAGATATGTAGTCAATTTTCTGTTCACTTAGTTAATTTGTTTCTAATCAGTGCACTATGTATTTATCGACTATGCAAAGCACTGAGTTAGGTATATTGGAGGATAGGAAGATTTATAACAGTGACTGCCTTCTAATAGCAAACAGAATGCTAATATCTCAGGTGAAAACTATAATCCATAAAAGATTTAAGACACAGTTCATGGGGAAAAATAGAAAAGATGGTTAAAGGCAATATTGGGCCATTGAAATCTAATTGGAAAATTGAGTCATAATAGTCCTATTGAAATCATTCCTGAATTATTTAAATAAATCACTCAATACAGGAATAGGAATTGGTTTTCAGTGAAGAAATGGAACTTTAGGATTCAGGGACCCTCATTTACATGAGATAGGTTAACAGGAGAAAATAAAATTTCATTGTATATGTTTGTGGGCTGCGTAAGGACACAAGCCCATAGGCATCAGGCAACTGAAGTTTATATGTCACCCAGAGCTAAGGAGAAGGGGGAGGGGCCTGGGACTTCAAAGGGAAGATAAATAATTTATAGAATAATGAAAAAAAGTAAATGTTTGGTAAACAGGGGCACATGGGTAGTTCGGTCGGTTGAGTGTCTGACTTCCACTGGGGTCTTGATCTCGTGGTTTGTGAGTTTGAGCCCCGTATCAGACTTGGCTGCTGTTCAGTGCAGAATAAGCTTTGGATCCCCTGTCCTGCTCTCTGTCTCTCCCCTGCTGACGCTCTTCTTTCTTTTTCTCTCAAAAAGAAGTAAATACTTAAAAAGAAATGTTTTAAAATGTTTGGTAAACAAATGTCTGCTGGGCCATTCAGAAACAATGCCACATAGAGAGGAATTTTAAACAGACTTTGCTAAATCCCTCCCTATCTTCCATCCCTAGTTCAAACTATATTGTAGTTATCTATAATGATAACTTTCTTCCTAGAGCAAGTCCTTGATCTAAATTCTTTCAGGCAGGGGGCGCCTGGGTGGCTCATGGGTTAAGCATCGGACTTCAGCTCAGGTCATGATCTCATGGTTCATGGTTCGTGGGTTTGATCCCTGTGTTGGGCTCTGTGCTGACAGCTAGCTCAGAGCCTTGAGCCTGTTTTCTGTGTCTTCCTCTGTCTCTGACCTTCCCCTGCTCATGCAATCTCTCTCTCAGAAATAAATAAAAGCAGTAAAAAAAAATTTAAGCTCTTTAAGGTACGTAGAGGAAAGGTCAAAGCTTCTTCCCGAGCCTTTTGTTTTTTAAAAATAATCAGCCTAAAATAAATCCACATCCCAGAGAGACACATTTTGGGCTGGCAAATTTTGCTTCCCTACAGGGCTTCCAAAAATACGCTCACATGGTCACATGTGTATATAAAGTTTGGAAAAGTAAGATAGTTTAAAGGCAGTCCCTTTACACTCTGACTTCCTTTTCATAGCATTTCCCCTTGTGGCAGATGGCACTGGAGTGACTGGATATTTTGGGAATTCTGCAAAGGAGAATTTCATTTTAGGAGGCATTTCATTTAGGTTAATAGGATATATGTTAGGTGGTTCACAATCAGTTCTATGTACAGTGAGCTTATTATTAGCAATACCGGTGTAGGAACAGATTCCAGGACTTTGCACCTCTCGCTACATGATCTCACCCTGTGCAGTGGCACATGGTAAACTATCAGAGGCCTTGTTATACTATGAACATGCCCTATAGCTCTCAGTACTAGAAGCACCAGGATAATGGGAAGAAAAAGGTTTGAAATGTATGCAGCCAGGAGGCAGCCTGTGGAAATTTCTTCCAGTCATTGATGGTGTAAAATCATAAGCAGTGTATTCAATTCTCATGGAGTCTAGTCAAAACAAAAGTTACCACCTGTCAGGAACATACTCAGCAATGCAGCATATGCAATTATCAGCATATCACACATTTTCAAATGAGAATTGTGCACACAATTGAACTTATCAGAATTATTTTTCTTTTACTAGGACACACACCTGTACCAGTACTCCAAAGACCCAGTATCAGAATGTGAAGCTGTCTGTTGTATGCATCCCAAGGCTTTGGACTGTATCTTAGCATATCTGATGCTTCTTGTCCTGATGTAGTCATACATGTCCAGGCAAATCAGTGAGCAAAATTGTCACTAAAACTATAAAATGGCCTGAAAAAAGAAGTGTTCCAGTGACCACCCCCCCCGACACATGTTGATCAGTAAGTCAATGCATGTAATTTAAGAATAATTTGATTACACAATTATGTAGCTCAATACAATGTAGTCATAATTTTAAAATGCATTTGATTTGTGTGTTCCTTGATTTCAGATTAATTTTACATTTTTATACTTATTGATCATACTAAATGTAAAAGTACAACAGACATATAGGTGAGGCAATTGGGCAGTTAATTTATAAAGATGTTTGTATTTTCTGTGTGACGGAGATGTTTGTGGTATTTGTCAGCTTTTTAAAGTTTGCATATTTTTGTGATTTTTCTTCTTTTTTAAAGTATATATCCACTTTCACCATTTTTGTCTACTAATAATTGTGTATTTTTTTAAAGAGGGCCACATAAACAGTACATAATGGAACCTATAGCAAGATCCTGGTGAGGATGACAAGATTTTGTATATGCACAGCCCTTAGCGCTGCTTATCACACAAAGAGTTCCTGTCAACTCCTAGCTCTCAATGTCGTTTGAAAGTAAGCAGCAGAGTGCTGGACACAGCAGATTCTAAGAGCTTCCTATCTTCACCACCTTGAAAGACTCACTTAACCCTGTGGAACTGTGTCTTCATTGAATTGCCATAACAGGCCTGAACCAAGAAGCAAGGATATGAGATATTTTCATATTTTTCAACTCTAAGTTGCCTAAAAACATGGATCAGGTCCAGAACTTACAAACTGGAAAAGCCAATATCACCCTAGGTATCAGAATACTAGAATAAGAAGAATACAGTGCTTGCTTCGGCAGCACATATACTAGAATAAGAAGAATACAGCCTCAAAACTTTACAGCAACTCAGAAGGAACACACACACACAGAGCCACATACACTTGAAAAGAACAAAAGATGCACCAAGGGTTTTTTCCATTTTTTTAAGTTGTTCCCTTTCTTTTCTCTATCCACATGAGTTCAAATAGTCCCTTTTTCATTATTTTAAAATACTAGCATTGCTTTTTTTTTACCTGTTATTGTTTCTATATTGTTACAATGTTAATTTTTTTTAAAAAAATTGTATTGTGCTTCAATTTCCCCAACATTTTCCCTTTTAGTTCTCTTCCATACTGGGATACACGGGATGTCTTCCGCCATCTTTTTATCTTTCACTACAGCTCTTTCATATCTGCCTTTTCATTCTCTCCTCTCTCTTGTACATATGCCCCCACCCCATGCGATTCCTACTCTGCTTTCCAACATCATCGGCTGTACTATGTATTAAAAGTACCCTGTAGGAAAAGCTAATTGCTTTGGGAATTGCTATTCCCTAAAGCCAAGGGAAACTTTGGAATCTCCCATTAGTCTCCTGACTGAAATCCTATCTCAATCAGAGATAATTGTTAAACTAAGCAAGAGGATTTCAATAGTCCTTTCAAATTGATCCCAATGATGCCACCTGCAATGTCGCTGCCTCATTCAGCTTTAGCCACTTTCAATTAACTGAACAGCATAAAGCACTCCCAAGGGACTAGGAGCAAACAAAATCCAAATTACAAACAAGCAGAGATATCTGAAGTAATTAAGCCCTTGGTGGCTTAACTCCAGGGTGCCCAGAAGTCTTGTTCAAGGCCAAGGACCCAAATGGAGTAGGTACTATAATAAATCAGTTCAATCCCATGAAGCAGTTAATATCTGATAAATTTGGGCTATGTAGACAGGTAGGTTATATACCTTATAAGAACGAGAAGAAACAAACAAACCCGTGGCCTGAATAATCTGATGTAGCACTCTCTACAGTCCAATTCCACAAGGTAATGTCCAAATCTCCACTTGCAAACTTGACCTCATTTACTTCCCAGCATAACACAACACTCCACTGTAAAACTGCATTATGCAATTCCTTGAGACCCCATCAGATAATCTAGGCTAAGCAGCTCCTTAAATGCTTTGTGCCGCCAGCAGAACTAAGCAGTTCCCATTCGTGTCATTTGGCAAACTTAAAGAAGAGCCAATGCAGAGGAGGTAAAAAGGAGAACAAAAGTTGGAAAAACTAAACAGAAAAGGAAGCAAGGAAGTATATGTGTGAGAGCAGTTGAAGTAATGAAGTGGCTCTAACAAATAGTCCCCAGAGTGAATCCCCACAGCTGCGCATATCTGATGATGGGGGTCAGGGAAGCATTTCAAAGGTGCTTATGTTTTTGACTCAGCACTGGATTACAGAAGTCTCTGCCAAGCTTCTCAGGGCAGGGAGGCAGATGCAAAGCTCCAGTTCCTCCTTCATTGCCTCCTTCACTCTCGCCCCACCTTCTCTGCGTTATCAGGAGTAGAGCAGCACAGAGGGAGAGCCCTGGGACTGAAGAGGCTTATCTGCAACAGCAGTTTATCTATGGCTAGCAGCAAACCTTGAAGTTAAAACTAAAGGAATTCTAGCCCTCTTGTCATTTCTCTTTTTTCAATGCTATTCCAATTACTTAGGAGCCTCCTTCCTCGACTTCATGCACTCCAATCAAGCAAGCAATAAACACATATTCAGGCTCCACTATGCTCCAGGAACTATGCAAACCTGGGGACAGGGAGATGGACAAGATACTCTCCCTGATACCAAAGAACTTACATCATTGTTCAGGACAGAAGGCAAAAACATTAAATAACTGGAAAAAGGCTAGATAGCAAAAAGTACATACTGAATTACAGTGCAGATGAGTGAGCTGAGGGCTCAAAAGAGAAAGAGCTCACTATGGGCCATGTGGTTTACACAAGGCACTAGATGTACTTTTTTAAGTAGACAGAATGGAAAAGGACAAGCAAAAACACTATGAAACAAGGTTGACTTTCAGAGGAAGTAAGCCAGCCTGGTATGAGGAGAGTCCCAAGATAAAGATGATAAGCAAAATTCAACTGAGACTCTGGAAGCCTTCGGATATCAATCTAATTTTAACCTTATTCTGCTAACTGTGGGAAAACAACCAAGTGTTTCAGGAAAGGCATGCCTGATCAGTTATTTGTTCATGAATACATGAAGATATGCTGGTGAATATCTTTATTAACATTTCATTTATTCCCTGCCTTACCTCTGTAAAATATTTGAGCCTTATAATAAGAATAGAAATCTATACACACTAAAAAAACAAACAAACAAACAAAAACAAGCAGTTAAGAATGTCAAAGGTAATTTTGAGGGTGATATAAGAAATTACACCTAGAAGATGATAATTCATGTTTTCAAGTCAAGAATAATTTCACATGTAATGAAGATATGAGAATAAGCAGATAAATTGTCAGTTAAGAACAGCACAGAAGTAGTTCTTAGTATATGTGATAATTAATAACATAACAAATAATAAATATATTTTGAATATAGGTTATACATGTATAAATATATTTGTACTGATATATTTATAATACATTTGTAAGTAAATGAAATAAATATATAAGAAGGCACCAACAATAATTACAATAAAGTTCAATATCCCTGGGCTTATTATCCCCAACTCATTCTGCAGGAATTCAAATTGTGGAATCCTCAGCCAAGGCTCTTTATGAAACAGACCTCTAAGCTATCATATGGCAGATACCACTGGACTCCCTTATATTTCAGGCACACTGATGGAATGTGTGGTTAAGGCAGGGCAGCAGTTAATAGTGATGCAACATGTTATGCCTGCCATGGCCCTGTTCCGTCTGCCTTCAGGCAGCCAGTCGAAATGATGAGGGCAAGCTATCTACACAGAGGACCCTGGCCTGTGTCACTACTACAGGCACAAGTGCTGCCTACAGATGGCCCTGGCACATCTGTCTCTGGAACACTTTGCCATCATTGAACTACAGAGACCATAGTGGAAAAGCTTTGATCTTCAGTCTTCCATTTACTGCAGCCCAACCAAGACAGTCGCCATGATCCTACTGAGACAGTCTGAGTGACGCATCTGTATTATGCAGAATCACCCCTTCCTTTTTAACAACTGACTCATCATCCTTGAGGAGCCACTGGGGTCTCTTCTCTTTTTCCCTTTAGAAGTTAGTGATTAGAAGACTTGTTCTCCTACTTGATAGCATCTTGGCCGCTCTTCTCACTGACTTTGTGGGCACCCAGACACAGTTCAGACTTAGGTGGAAACGGAGTCCTTGCTATAAAAGGAAGCTGGACCAAAGCAAAGGATATACAGTTCAAAATTCTGCGACTAGAGGAGGGTGACTTTTTAAGTCTGAGGACATAATCATGAAGCAAATAATTCTAGATAACTGTGCAGGAATGTAAACTTTCTGTCACACCCTTTCTTTTTTCCCAATGTTAAAAACAAGATAACAGGCCCCAAATGAAGTTGCTCTCACTAAAATCCACCTCACCAAGCCAAAACTTAACTTAATTATACTTTCAGCTCTTCCCAAAATGGAATCGTAAACCAGTCAATCAGGAATCACCTGATCAGCATTAGTTGGGTCATCTGGCTGACAGTCCCTTGTCATCCCCTAATGGGAAGTAACTTTGTAATAACCAACCTGCTTTTTGCCTAATGTAACTTCCTTGCTTCTGGGCCCGTCTGCCTATACAAGTCTTTCATTGTGTACTGCTCTTCAGAGCTCCTTTCTATCTGCTAGGTTGGACACCGCCCAGTTTGAACTGATTTTTTGCTCAAATAAATTCTTAAAAAATTTAATATTCCCTAGGATATCTTGTGAACTGGTGTCAGAAGAGGAAACCAAAGGAGACCATGATGGTCCCCAGGAACAATGTATTTTATCTTATTTGGAAATGTTTAAATAGTCAATGAATACCCACCATTTAACTTATCTTAGATAAAATACAGAAGCATTAATTACTGAACATAGATTTATCTACTTTTGGCTTCCTTTTATAGAGGAACTAGAGATATCTGGATCTACTAGGAAACATGTTCTGTGCCACATAGCAAGATATACTGTGAGGAAGAACAGACTTCAGGAAATAATGAAATGCATTTTAAATGTGCCAATCCTCATAATGCTAATGTAGTACAGTCCACAATTACAGTTTTGTGTTTACTAGAAATTAAGGATTCTAAGGATTAAGAATTCTAATTAATATATGTAATTAAAACTACTTACAGACAGTAGAACTAAAAGGAAACTGTGTATGAAATATAGGTAAGGAAAGTAAAATGACTGTTCAAGAATGAGAAAGAGGAAAAAAATAGGACAAAATAAGTATGAATATAAAAAAATTGTAGAAATTTTGTAAAAAAGGAATCTTGGAAAATTAACTTTATATGTGGTTACTCTGGATTGGAATGCATTTTTAAAGTTTTTCAAGAATGTATTTTAATATAAAAAATAGAGTAGTACAAATTTAGAATTTGGTTTTCTCACTGTTAAAAGAACAGAGTTACAAAAATAATTTTAAAATAATACTTTGGGTGCCTTGGTGGCTCAGTCAGTTAAGCATCCAACTCTTGGTTTTGGCTCAGATCATAATCTCATGGCTTCATGGGTTTGAGCCCCGCATCAGGCTCTGTGCTGACAGAGTGGAGCCTGCTTGTGATTCTCTCTCCCTTGCTGTCTGTCCCTCCCCCACTTGCACTCTGTCTCTCTCAAAAAAATTAAATTAATAAATTTATTAAATAATACTTTAAAATAATAAAAATAATACTCAACTACACTTCCATTTAAAGAAAATTATTCTAAATAATTTTTTAAAAGGACAAAGTTTTCCTGGATTATTGGTCCGGTCTTAATAATAGAGATTGCAAGGTTTTTGTTTTTGTTTTATCCTTTTGGATAATTTACCTGGTAAGCAAAGATTTTGTATATTGCCAAATTAATTTACTGAGCTTCATGTTATCTTTTCCATGTCTTTGATTACTTAAGAAAACCCAGTCTTTTCAATATTAAGAGAGCTAAATTTTGTTCACAACTATGTAGCCCTTTTGTATTTTCCTTTAAAACCTTTTATAGTCACTTTGGTTAAAAAGAGAATTAAGGGGTACCTGGGTAACTCAGTTGGTTAAGTGTCTGACTTTGGCTCAGGTCATGATCTCATAGTTTGTGGGTTCGAGCCCCGTATCGGGTTCTGTGCTCACAGCTCGGAGCCTGGAGCCTGCTTCAATTCTGTGTCTCCCTCTCTCGCTGCTCTTCCCCTACTCATTCTCTGTCTCTGTCTCTCAAAAATAAATAAAAATTAAAGTTTTTCAAAAAAAGTTTTCTTAAAAAATGAATTAATTTTTTTCATAATCTATGATCCTATTTGGTCAAATGTTCAAGCATTTTGACACTTTCACATCTTCCCAAATCAAATTTTAAATGAAATATTTTTCACCTCAAAGCAGTTTTGAGATTTCCTAGAGGCTCCCTGGAAAATCTCAAAGCCTTTGTCTCTCACCTGCTAAAAGAGATACATTAGTAAATCAGGTTTACTTCGTATGTAAAATTACATGGGAAACATTGTCAAGTGATGATAAACCTCCTTAAGTTATATTTGTATCAATGTGTTATTAATATGTCTTGAAATTATATGAAATTCCTAAAAATCTCATATGTCCGATTATAATGTTATCAGTCATAATTTCAGTTATTATCTAAAATGCCATATGTCACAAAAATAACCAAATCTCCTTGTCAATTCCATTATAATGAACTTTATAAGATCCTTAACCATGGGCATTTTTGAGTCTACTGTCATTTACAATTATTGTTTTACTCTGATGGTTTAGCAAAGGTGAGATTCATCGAAAGAACCCTACACCAACTACTCTTGACCACTGACAGTGCTGCCAAATTACAAGGTGTCAAAATGTGGATGCATATTTCACAATGGAAGAAGGCTCCACCTGACACATGGTCGTGTGCAAATACTGCAGATCTCAAAATCAAATTGACTTGGAGGAGAAGTACTTGACATCAAGCTACACTGCTTCCTCCCCAGATCAAGAATATTTCTTTCTTTCTTCCCTCTCTGACCATCATTTTTCTAATTCTTATAGCAAAAAGGCTTTTATTATTCTTTTATTCATCTTTTGTCTTGCTCTAGCCTGGAAAGATGCCACTATTGTCCACATATCGCATGTCATTCCAAAAGGGGCTAATCCAGTCTCCAAGGACTGTTGGATTTGCCACAATGCTGGTAATCCTGTAGCTCTGTCCATTACAAACTTCTCCCTGATTTCTAATGCCTCAGTTTTCTCCAGAACAAACTCAGCCCCAACTCTACCAATGTATGACTCCCTAATCCTGGGGTTCCATTTCTCTGCCTCTGATTAACTACTACAAATCCATAAAAACGTTTAACCGACAAAGAGACACAGGCAAGGGAAAACAGAATAAAAGCACGAGTGTGGTCTACAGACCCATAAATTTTACTGGCTTCCATAGGTGTTACCTTTCCAGTCCTAAGCCACAGATTCAAAAGAGAATTTCCATGAGGCATTCATGATTCAACCTTATCTTCCTTTGGAAGATCTCTACTGCTCTGGTTAGGAATAAGTACTTATGAGCTTATGATCAAGAAACTCTCTTTAACTCAGTGATACTACAGAATCTGTGCTAAAGCAATAGCCACCCAACAAAAACTAGGCCCTTTTTATCTTTAGCTGAGTAAGGAAGTATCATTGCCACAGCCAACATCATTTGTTCCACTTTAATTGACACTTCTGGGGATGTTGAGACCTAAGCTGAACAAGCCAGTTGGCTTAAGAAGGTGAATCCTTCAATGGATCTTTCTTCGACTTATTTGATTCTGACTGATTTGTATCATTAGGAACACGACTCCAAAGTGTACTCCAGATACTAGGAATTATCCTGCTTATAATAAGTATAGTAATTTGGTATACTGTATTTTCCTAAAAAGCTTTAAATAGCTGTTTGTGGCCATTAACTACCAAAAAAAATGATCTACCTAAGATTAGAACATCAGAAAGGAAATGAAGAGAATGACCAGCTTAAAGAATGTGAACCTGAGATCATGACCTATGAATATCACACAGACATTCAGCACAAAATTTCAAAAACTCCAAAGCAATAGCTGGAAGTAGCACTAATGACTTAAATTTTGATCACACTTCTCGGTTAGGCAGAGTCTGATCAGAAGTGGGGAACTGTAGAAACAAGACAACAGGTCTGAATTGGAGATGCTCATGCTAAGTCCCACACCACCAAACCAAAACTTAATTACACTTTGGACTCTCCCAGGAATGATATCTTAAGCTAGTCAACCAGGAATTGTCTGATCGGCACTAGTTAGGACACCTGCCTTACAGACCCTTGTAATTCCCTAAAGGAAAGTAACTTTGCAATAACCAACCTGCCTTTTGCTTAATATAACTTCCTTGTTCTTGCTTCCTTCTGCCTATAAGTCTTTCATTTTGTTCTGCTCCTCAGAGCTCCTTTCTATATGCTAGATTGGATGCTGCAAGATTCAAATCAATTTTTGCTCAAATACACTCTTAAAATTTTAATAGGCTTCAGTTTATCTTTCAATTCTAATAACTATAAGAAGGAAAAATTCTGCTGAATCTAGAGCCCTTACTCATGAGGCCTGGACTCCAAGTCAGTGTGGATGATGACAACAATTAGCAAACCTAATATTCATGAAAAAGAAGAATACCAGGACTTCCAGTTTCTGTTCCACATATTTAAAAGCTTGGAAGTTGCTACTCTGTCCTCACAATAAATAAAAAGTGAACAGACTGAAAAATCAACACATCTTCCAGATCTGTAAGACAGAGGAGGACACAAGGCAAACTGCTATTCCTAAGACTGGAGACACAGACAGGTGAATGTAGGGAGGCACTGCTTACCAAAGCAGACTCACTAGCTGAAACTTCCATAGGAACCAGGACTGGGTTAGGAAAACATTAACTACAACTGACAAATTGCTGAGGGCTCAGTATAAAAACTTCAAGTATTAAAAACTCCAAGAAACTCAGTCATGGGAGGGCCCCACAATATTGTGAGATTTACCTCCAAGAGCTGGACCATATCCCATGGTAATATCCCCTCCTGTTTCTAGCAGAGAGGAGAAAAGTATTCTTAAATATTACAGAGCATTCTGTTCTTAACAGGGCCTGCCCTCAGGACAAACTAGCACCAGATCCCAACCTGCTGGAGAAGGGAAATACTCAACTCCAGCTCAGTCTAGCCATCCTGTGCTACCTATTGGGGGGAAAAATTGAGAACACATGTAAGGTTCATAGGCCAGAGGCACTGGCTTACCAAAGGACTGAGACCTAACCACAGGACAACAGAACACTTCCCCTCCCCCGCCAACCTCACCACCGCATTAGTAATGTGCCTGCTTTGGCAGTGTATTTTACCCAGTACATTATGTACAGCTACCACAAAAAAATTGTAAGACCTAGCAAAAGGCAAAAAAACACAATTTGAGAAGACAGCAAGATAAGAATATACAAAGCACTCTTAAAATTCAATAAGAAAATAATTCATTTAAAAAATGGATTCAAGTCTTTAACAGAGACCTCACCAAAGAAAATTTCGGAAGACAAATAAGCATATGAAAAGACAATCCACATGATTGTCATTAGGAATATGCAAATGAAAACAACAACGAAACATCACTACACACTGGAACACTGAAAACACTCAATGCTGGTAAGAAAGTGGAGCAATAGGAACCATTATACCTTGCTGATGGGAATGCAAAATGCTATAGCCACTCTGGAAGACAGTTTGGAGATTTCTTACAAAACCAAACATATTCTTACCATAAGATCTGGCAATCACACACGGTGGTATTTACCCAAAGGAGTTAATGGTTATGTCTACACAAAAACCTGTACACAAATGTTACAGCAGCTTTATTCATAATTGCCAAAACTTGGAAGCAACCAAAATGTACTTTAGTAAGTGAATGGATAAATAAACCATGGTGCATATAGACACTGGAATATTATTTAGCACTAAAATAAATGAGCTATCAAGTTATGAAAAGACGTGGAAGAACCTTACTACTAAATGAAATAAGTCAATCTGAAAAGGCTACAACCATATGTCTCCAACCATATGATACTCTGGAAAAGGCAAAACTATGGAGACAGAAAAAAAATCAGTGATTTCCATGGAGAGGGAGGCAGGGACGAGTAAGCAGAGCACAGAAGATTTTTTAAGGCAGTGAAATACTCTACATAAATTATAATAATGGATCTATACCATTAGACATTTGTCCAAACCCATAGAATATACAACACCAAGAGTGAACCCTAAGGTAAACTATAAACTTTGGGTAATTACGATGTATCGATGTATGTTCATCCTTGGCAAAAAATATCCACTCTAGTGAGTGATGTTAATTATGGGGAGGTTGTGAATATGTGGAGGCAAGGGGAGGCCATTGGATGGTTTAATCAGTTAAATGCTCTACTCCTAGTTTTGGCTTGGGTCATGATCTCTCAGTTGGTGAGTTGAGCCCTGCATCAGACTATGCACTGGTGGCGCAGAGCCTGCTTGGATTCTCTCTCCCCCCTTCTCTGCACCTCCCTCACCCTCTCTCAAAATAAATAAACTTAAAAAAAAGAAAAGACTTAGGTTAAAAATTTTATTAGTAAGACAATGTTCCGTATGTTATAAGAGTAGAGGAAGTCCACAAAACCATAGCAAAACCCCACAGTTATGTCCTCTAAACTTACCGACCAAGATGCACATGTGGGATTGGTGTAATTATCCCAGAGTAGCAATTTACCCCAAATAGCTAAGTAGGTTCTAGTTATCCGATAGGGATAAAGCATGCACAGAACAGAAAAGCTATCTCAAGTTACCATATCAAGCACCAGAAAACAACACTTCATCTATTCTATTTCAAACTGAGGGTTGAACTTCATTGTTGATTAGCATCTATAAATATTATATATACATATATACAACATTATATTCTAAGACTCCTGTTGCTAGGTAGCAATCATGCCAAACCTTAGATCATGAATTTTGTTTTTTTTTGTTTTTTTTTTTTAATGTTTTATTTATTTCTAAGAGAGAGAGAGATCATGAGCAGGGGAGGGTCAGAGAGAGAGAGAGAGAGTCACAGACTGAAACAGGCTCCAGGTTCTGGGCTGGCAGTCAGCACAGAGCCCGACGCAGGGCTCGAACCCATGAACCCACGAACCGTGAGATCATGACCTAAGCGAAAGTCAGACGCCCAACCGACTAAACCACCCAGGCGCCCCATAGATCATGAATTTTGAAAGCCATTGTTTAATGAATAGTTCTAATTGATAGGAAGGGGGGATGGGTGATGTGCTTCAAGAATAATTGACTCCGGAAAAATAAACTTAAAAAGCAAAGTTGCTTATAGGATAAAAATGTCTTGACTCCAGCTCCGTACCATTAGTCCTTTTATCTCACTATTTTAAGTTTGGGCAAAATAGAAAAAAAGAGAATCATACTGAAGTTCATAAGAAAATAGAGATGGTTATTCTCTGCACATATAAGAGGATAAGAAGAATGAGGTTAATCAATTAATGAATGTTACGTATCCTTGACACCATGTTAAGATGCAAAGGAAGTTCCACCTTGTATTTCCTTCTAAGTTGCTTTGAATTCTATTAGAGAATGTTCACAAATGAGTCAATTAGACCAGCTATTTTCTTCTTTCTTCTTTCATTCTGAAAGCTATCCTTTTAAGAATGGTTCCATAAAAAATAATCTTGCATATCTACATGTCTTAAAGGTGAAACTTTGTTAGTCATAGACAGTCCTAGAATTTAGATCTCATAAAATTATGTGGATAATGAGAGCAGAGACTATAAAGTTCAGGAGATTTGTCAAAATGAAACTAGACATGTAAAGAATCTACATGCCCCTTAGCTACAGAAATATAAACATAAAAACATAAAAGGTCAGTCTTTCTTAGTAGCTGACAGCAAAGAACTCAAACCCTTGAACATGGGATAATTCATGTCCTACAAATTGGGTCTCTGACTAATAAATAATGTTAACACTCAGAAAGCTCCTTATCAGATCAGGATCTTTTCTTTCACTACCTACATCTTACCACATTTCAGAAGATTTGCAGTCTTTGGGATAGGAAAGGAGAAAATGAAGATTCTTTGTCTCCTGTAAATCTGAATGGATAGTGCCTGTTTTAGTAATGTCATCAGAGATGAACAGCCTTTGTCATGTGGGCCACAAAAGAAATATATATATATATAATGGGTCCATTTCTATCATGAACAACGGTTTTCTAGAACAGTGCATGAGAAAGATTGTGTTCCATGAGGAACCAGTCTTCTCCAAAACAAACAAATAAAAAATAGCATTGCAGGCACCTAAAGAAAAACTGGTGGTGGCGGCGATGATGATGATGATGATGATGGTCATGGTGGTGGTGGTGGTGATCCCAAGGCTTTTTACTGGGATTCTCTGTGTTACAATTCCCACATTATTTTGTTTCTGCAGCCATAATCCTAAGGTCAGTTTTCCCTTCCTATTTATATGCTTAGTGTTACTTAGTCATCTCATCTTAGAATTGTTTGGATCCTAAAAAGTCAACTCTCTGTTCCGAAGATGACTAAAGACAAAAAGTGTTCTTGTCTGAGCTCAATTCCAGGTAAAATATCTGCCTATAACATCCTCTACTCCAAATCATTTGCAGATTCCACCTTAAAGGCAGTGATTCCAATCAACTGGGTTTTCTTTTTCTCCTACACATACAACTCTTAAGCTGACACCTGTGAAATTCTCCTTTAATCAGTTTGTTATGGCTGTGCTCTCTGACTGATAAATATTCTGCCTGACAGTCCCAAGAAGATCTCTGCCTAAGTCAGTCATTTTCTTTCTTCTCTAATTTCTTCACATGCTTTCCTGCCTTGTTTCTCTAAAGCAACTTTTTCTTTGTTTTGGACTTTTCCACAGTTTCTTTCGAACAGTCCTTAAATATTCCTTAAATGTTGAGAACTAACTGGTTCTCAAATATGGCTATGGAAGTATCTCATTTTGGACGACCATAGCATACTCAGGAAATCAATTCCAAAGAGAAAACACCTATTTCCTGAATTTCCAACTTTTCAGGATACAAAATAGCTTCTTCAAAATTACCATACTTTATGTTGCTCACGTATCCTCTGATCCAATAAGGAGTCCATTTGGGAAATCAAACTTAATCTGAGCATGACTCTTCCTTCCAAAATTTAAAGAGTTTCAATATTCCCCATGCCTATCAGAAATGGAAGAAGGAGGCAATGGGCACCACACACAGCCAGTAGGCTAAAGTACCCAGAGAGAAGCAGGTTGAGGGACCAAGAAGCAGGGACAGAAGCTATTCTTGGGTAACAAGTGACTGCAGCAGGCATTTTGCAGAGCACAATAACAGAAAGCAAAAAATCATTAGAAATCAATTAGCAAGAACATTGTTATTTTATATGCAAAGCCAGGCAGGGACAGAGATTCTGACACAGGTTTTATTGAAGCCCTTGCCATAAGGAAGTGGCCATTTCCATATAGAATATTAGTGGGACAAAAGAAGTCTTATCCAAGCATGATGACAGAGAGGGGATTCACAAGGTCTCAAACAAGAAGTATCTCCTTGACAACACTAACACCTTCACTAATTTTATTAAGTCCTAATGTGAAGAAATTGAGAACTAATGCCAGAATTCACTTTCTATTGTTTTGCAATTGGAGTTATTGGCCAGTTATTTGAAAAAGTCATTTAAAGCAGCAGGCATTAAAACAATGATGCATACATATCTTATACACTTTATTTTCATTTAAAACATATAAATGCACATGCAAATGTAGTATTTTACATAAGGCCAGAGTTGATTATATTCTGGGTCATGGTTCTTTCCTAAACCATAGCTACAGGCATTATTTTTTCCCATTTCGGTGCCTTTAAAGTGAAACAAGAACTTAATTAAATGTACTTGTAAAGCAAACTGAATGTGAAATCCTTCTTGAGTTTTACACTTCTATCTTTTGTCTCCTACCCTATGTCCATACATTTTTAGTGACTCTCCTTTGTTAGTTCTTACCTAAGTATTTAACATAGCTTTCATAGAAGGAACAACAGTTTCTTTCTCTTCCTATTTATTCTTAATTTGTTTGTGTATTACTGAAGTTACTAAAATATAATAAAGTAAAACAATGAACATAGCTAAGAATAAACAGAATTGACCCTTGATTACCACACAAATTGACTGGTGGAAGCAGGTGTGCTTGAGTGTCCTAGAAAAAACACAGTACGTGTAAGCATCTGGCTTGCTACAGGCATTATTCAGTATGTTTCACCAAAGGAATAGAAAATTTAAGTTATTTTGGAGGTAACTGAGTGCATATATTGTGTTTGGCATAAAGGTTTCCTAGTCTAACTTCACAGTAAAGAGTTTAAATCTTACTTCATTTTTTTTGAGGAAGGTTCAACCCTATTCGTGTAACCCATATTTTTCTGGGCCACACTTCTACAAAAGGGTCATAATACAGATAAAAAATGGGGTGACTCTGGATCAGCCTTACCAACTGAATTACTGAACAGTAAGCCCGATTTTATTCCTCTTGACTCTGGAAATTCTCAGAAGGTTACTTGGGTATCTTACACATAAATACAGTTTTCCTAGATCTTGTGGAATCCTTCTCCTCTATTGCTCCCAGTGATAGCTGGGAGGGTCTCAGATCACAGGAGGAGGAGGTGATATGTCATACCTTGGTGGTTCTGTCCTTCTTCACTCAGCATGACCCATCTCTGCTCCTGGCATAATCACCATGCTAGTGAGACTCTACTCCCTGCACCATATCTTTCATTTGAGATCCTTCAACAGCCAACTTGAGGGAGGAAAGAAAAGCAAGTGCCCTACAACCCAGTCTTATTTATCATGAAGCTGATGAAGCTTGGGTTTTAGGCCCCCTCATATGCACCATCTCTAACTAAACATTACCTATTTTTGTATTCTTTTCTTAAAGAACTTTCTTCCAAATGTGTAAGCACCAGACTACTTCAACCAATTGCTTTCACTCCAGTTCATTTATAAGGCAAAAAGCAGTCCTACTGTGATATCTTAGTATCTCACAGAGATTAGAGAAGTAGGATTTTAATTTTAATATCACCTGGCACACGTCTCAGGAGAGAACAAAGGGACTGAGTAATCCTTCACTGTTCCTCCAAATGTCCCTTCCACTCCCCATTTGTGAAGTCTCTTTAGTCTCACACTGAGCCCATCAGCCTCAACTTCCTTCTTTTACCACAGAATCAGTTTCTTCCCTTGAAGTTACTTGGTCTCTAAATCACAGAGAGCCTTTTGGTGGAATTTCTTTCCTTCCATCATCCATGATCATTAGTGAGCATTACATACTTTAACAGATTTAGCTTAGACAATGGTAACTTACTCTTCTCTATCAACCCATCTGTACTCTTTTTAAATTTGAGCGAAAGAATTCCTCAAGTCACTGTTAGAAGCAAATACAGGACCCTAGATGGCAACTGCTGCAAGTTTTTGGTGCTTGAACAGGTCCTGGAGAAAACGAATGCTAGAGAGTAGTTAAAACAGTAAAAAGAGATGTTACTCAGAAACTACAGCAGTAGACCTCAGAACAGAATGGGGCTCAATTCTGAATACCATAAAGACAAGTGGGGGTTCACCGCCAGGGAACACAATGAGGCAGAGGAGAGCAGAGAGTCAGTGGATGGAAAATTACTAAGAGGAAAAAATCAGGGGCAGGGGGATTGCAGCAAAAGGCAGGCTAGAGAGATCAGATATCACGTAGCAGGTGGAGGGGGTAAGGGAATATGATCAAATAATCAGATACTGGGGGGGGGTTCTCCTTAAATAGATTTAGCAGGATTCTTGTGGCAACTAGACTCTGAAGGACAAAGCCTAAGTGTGGGGTCTAGCTGAAAAAGGACTCAAAGGAGACTGCCTAGAATTGGGGCAGGAAGAGAATCTTTGTCACAAGCAAACCTCAAGAGTAGTTCACCTCTCCCCAAGAACTGCCTTAACCAGGGGTATTTCTATGTAGGCGAGCTACAGAATACATTTATAAACCAACTCTAGATGAAACCCACATAAATCAATTATCATCTAGCCCTGAGGCTTCACTAATTCAGCAGCAATCAAATCAGGAAGGTCAAAGCAACACATAAGAAAAAATCATGAAAGTCTTCAGCTAATGAAAGACATTAAAATATATACAAGGAAGAAAAGAAATCATGTATGTGGTTCAGACGGAGGAACATTAAGACAAGACTTATAAAAGCGGAGGGCTGTTCAGATTGAAGGCACACTTCAGGAAGAACACGAGGGTCATGACCTGGAGAGTGGCAACACACTGATGGTAAGAAGAGAAGCATTTCCACAGAAGCAGCTTCCAGACCTGACTAACTTTATTAGATTTCAAATGTCATTAACCCTAAAGTTGCTCCCAAATCAGCTAAATGCATATACATGTAAGAAATGAGAAAGCAACAGGAGATGTCGGCCCTTGGTAGGATACTGAGCACCACTCAGAACTGGAGGCAATGTTTTCAGCCACACTGAAACAATAGTTTTTTCGTTTTTTTTTTTTCAAATAGTTTATTGTCAAATTAGTTTCCACATAACACCCAGTGCTCATCCCCACAAGTGCCCTCCTCCATGCCCATCCCCCCTTCCCCCCACATCCATCAGTCCTCAGTTTTAGTCAGCATTCAAGAGTCTCTCATGGTTTGTCTCTCTCCCTTTCCCCCACCATTTCCCCCCTTCTTCTCCCCCTTGTTTCTCAGTTAAGTTCCTCCTAATCCTCCTATACGTGCAAACATATGATATTTGTCCTTCTCTGCCTGACTTATTTCGCTCAGCATAACACCCTCAAGGTCCATCCATGTTGCTACACATGACCAGATTTCACTGCTTCTCATTGCCATGTAGTATTCCATGGTATAGATAAACCACATCTTCTTGATCCATTCGTCTGCTGATGGACACATGGAAAGAGCCTAAGTGTCCATCAATAGTTATTTTTGAATTGCTTAGGAACTTTGCCAGTGGCCAAAGATGAACTAATAAGTAATGTCAAGTAGAGTAGCACAGAGCTAAGATTAGTAAACCTTAGGTGTGAAGAGTCATGGAAATACCAGTTGACCCCTGAGCAATACAGGTTAGAACCACATGGGTCCACTTACACACAGATTTTTATAAATACAGTACAGCACTGTAAATGTATTTTCTTTGCCTTATGATCTTCTTAATTATACTTTTTTTTTTGGTTTTGCATACTGCATTGTAAGAATGCAGTATATAATACATACAACATACAAAATATGTGTTAAGCAGCTATTTACGTTACCAGTAGGACTCCCAGTCAACAGGAGGCTATTAGTAGTCACATTTCTGGGAAGTTAAAAGTTATTTGTGGCTTTTCAACTTCACAGTGGGGTATGTACCCTCAACCCCCATGTTGTTCAAGGGTGAACTGTATTCACAAGGGAGCAGTGGGAGGCTTTGTGGGAGGGATTTGGCTTGGTGCCTACCATGGAAAGGAGAGGGACAGATGGATCACTGGTGACCCTGTAAGGCAGTGGTTCTTCACTGAAGGCAATTCTTTCCCCACAGAACCATGTGGCAATGTCTGGAGACATTGTGAATTGTCCCAACTGGGAGAAAGTTGATAATTATAAATTATGAATAATGGCCAGGGATACCCCTAACCATCCTACAATGCAGCATCCCCACCAAAAACAAAGTACAGGGTCCCAAATGTCAACAGTGCTGACTTTGAGATATCTTATTCAAATGCTACTCAGGAAGGAAAAGCAAGCCAGTACTCTATTTGCCTAATCTCAGGTCATGACAACAATCAGTGATCTGCTCTAATCAGAGCCAATATTTGAAAAATAAAAAGATGGACATTTTCAAGTATATTATGATTCTACAGGAAGGAAGTAGATGATAATAAATATTTTGTATTTCTAGATTTCTATTTGTTGGGATAATTTTTTGTTCTAAAGTATTACTCTTTATATTCTCTGTTGTTTTCCCCACTTCCTTCCCTCAACTCCTTCTTCTTCTCTTCCACCACTAACCTAGAAGACCACAGAAGATCTACCTGAGATATTATTCAGAATGCTTTGCAGTGTGGAAACCTCAACGAATATCTGAGGATATTCTGAGGTAGTTGTGGCCATTCTAATCATAGATAAGAGATAGCCTGTCTGATGTGGGAATTATTGATCAAGTTTTAAGATCTTAACAATCACCTCAAACACAATTTGAGGTATTTAAGAACCTAAAATGGTGGCAGTGTTATAAGATTTGCCTTTAAATTTACATTTCCCTCTTCTTTTACTTGTTCTTTAATTTTTGCCCTCAAAATCATAAAATATATCTTGCCTGTAAGTCATAGTCTATATATGACTCAGATTTTCCAAGTCATGTTATTCTGCAGATTAAACTAAAGCAAATAATGAGGAAGGCCTTGGCAAGTACAAACACTCTTATTTTCAGGTCACTATTGCAAATGTCAGCTACTCTTAGTCTTTCCCAATGGTTGCTGAGTCTCTTCTAGGGCACCCCGGCCAAACTCCTGGTGCTACACTGAGCCATGAGCATACTAAGGAGGCAGCTCTCCTGTGACAAAGCTGTCACGCTGAAGCAGACCACTTCTGCCTCTGCTGCCATAGTGATGGCACTGACTCAAGCCTCTATGTGAGAATGCTGAGTGAGGTCTCCTGCCAGAATGTCTTTCCCCACCTCTGGGTTATTTCCCATAGCATATTAGCTTTTTCTCAAATGGACTATGTTCATTTATTATCTGTGTCCCATTGCACACTGACTCACTCAAAGTCTCTGAGAATATGGTCAAGACTGCATTTTCTCATGCTACCCAGATGATCTCTATGCACAGTAGAGTTTGAGAGCATGCGCTTCCAACACCTCACAGAATTTTTAATAAAGTCATTCCACCATCTTTATCTGTAGGACTCTCTCCTTCAGACACAGATGTGAAGACCTCATGGTGATGATCATGATGTTAACAACAATGACGACAGCAACAATAACAACACAGCAGGACAGAATAGAGAGATGAGGCACGTTACCTGAAGTTACCGACAATACAATGACTAGAACAAAAGCCTTGGGCAGGAGGGTCAACCTGAGTAAACAGCTCCACTGCACTAAGTACTAAGTTCCACTCAAAACTACTCCTTTCTAATGACAGGGCATCAAAACTGGACCAGATTCTCGTGTTTCTGTTAATTCATCCTTATGTATGAATCTTCACTCCTGACTCCTAAGAGTTCTCATAAGCTCTATATCCCATCTTTTTTGAATCTCAAAGGTGCTCATGGCTTAGGTTCAAGCTGGATATTCCTATCTGGCTCCACTAGCAATCTGCATGCTGGCCCACATCCTTTCTTATCACCCAACACCCCCAACTACATATATATGAATCCCGAATAGGTCAGAGTATGTCATCCATGAGTGTGAAATGCGAAATATACTTCTTTTGAAGTAAGTATTGTCCCTTAATATTGCATCCAAGTGTTTCATTACATAAGCCAGTAGGAGCAATAAAGTACTTAAGGAGATATTCTCTGAAATCAGACTGTCCCAGCTCAGATCCCATTTCTCCCACTATCTAGATATCAGACCTTGGGACTTAAATCTCTCTTTCTCAGTTTCCCCAATTTTAAAGTTATAATAATAATAGTAACTACCTCATAGTGTTCTGGTGACAATTAAGTGCTTTTTTTTCATATAGTACATAGGAGTTGGGTCTATCTGACTGAAAGCATCACTTAACTACCAATCATTATAATGAACTTTTTAACTTTAAATTTCACCAGGAAAAAAATAGTTTTTATGTTTTTTCCTATAACTCATAAAAAGAAATACAGTACACAAATATATATATATATACATATGTATACTCATACAACTGAAATATAAGATTTGTGAAACAATAATTATCATTATAATTTTCATATGCACTGGTCTCTAATATGCTTTTATCTATTCTATTTCATTTTCTTAAAAAGAAAGGTCACCAAACTCTACACCCGAAAAACTAATAATCCAGTGAAGAAATGGACAGAAGACATGAACAGACACTTCTCCAAAGAGGACATCCAGATGGCCAACGGACACATAAAACGATGCTCAGCATCCCTCCTCATCAGGAAAATACAAATCAAAACCACACTGAGATACCACCTCACATCGCTCACAGTGGCTAAAATGAACAAATCAAGAGATNAGGACAGATACCATAGGTTTGCACATATAGGTGGATTAGGAGGAACTTAACGGAGGACCATGGGGGAGGAGAAGGGGAAGACTAGTTGGGGAGAGGGAGGGAGGCAAACCATGAGAGACTCTTGAATACTGAGAACAAACTGAGGGCTGATGGGAGTTGGAGATAGGGGAAGGGGGGTGATGGGCATGGAGGAGGGCACTTGTTGGGATGAGCACTGGGTGTTATATGGAATCTAACTTGACAATAAACTATTTAAGAAAAAAAAAGGTCAAAATTCAACAAATGAATTTCATAGTCTACTATTAGGCCCAACACAATTTTAAAAACACTATACCAAACTGCATGTGAACTTCATGAACAAAGTCAGTACATCTGTTTTGCTTAACACTGCATCCCTAAGGCCATGGACATGGCACATAATGGGTACTTATCTATACATGTTGGATAAATGAGTATCTTTCTACCAGCATTTAACATAGACATAAGGAAAACCTTTTGTCTTTCTCTGGTATTGATATGTGAAGCTGTGGAAGACAGAATCCTTTCTAATCATTGTTTGATGAGATTCTTAGGAAAAGCCCTAGAAAGAACATAAGATAAGCTTTTCTAGAGGCTTATCCCACAGAATTGGGCCTCAGTATTAACATGGCAGCCAAAATTTTGTTGTTGTTATCTTTAATTCAAACTTTTCTTTCTATATAAATCATCACATTTGGTATTGTATACATTACTTGTTATCTATAATTGCACACTTCCCTTAAGATGGCTGAGATGATGAGACTTCCCATTCATATTTTACTGGCATAAAATATGATGATGAGACTTCTGACATATTTTAAAATTTACCTATCAGTCAATGTAGTTCAGTTCAATCTTTTAGTTTCACTGTGAACTAAACTAACAGGTAAACTTGGAGACATGTGGCTAATGGAAGAAATGCTAGTTTTTAATTTGTTAATATTTGATGAGTTTCAGTCCCTTGCCTCTTGCCCCTTCCCCCCGAAACACATACACACAATAAAACACACTGTGGGAAATTATGTACTAGGAGAAGTGTAAGAGATAGTAGGAAAGCTTCATAGAGTTTATAAATATTACAATGCCAGGTTAACTGAACTAGTTACATTTCATACTCTGTGGTAATACCTGTGTTTAAAAGTTATAATGCCAGAGCCAATATTATATAATAGAAAACAAAACAAAAATAGATAAACTAAAATTAAACCATGACTACTGGAATTGGGCAGATCAAATTTCAAATCCTGCCTACCATTTTCTAGTTACATTTCACACGTATAATTTTTTCATCTGTAAGATGGGGCTAATAGTGTCTACATCACAAAGTACTAGTGAGGATATACAAGGTTAATACATGAACAATTTAGGGCCTTGGAAAATAGCAATCATTCACTGTAAACGTTAGTTTATCCTCATTGTCCTGATGAATGTGCCTGGTCTATGGGTCTTAGGACCTGGCCTTAGAGACCGGCTCACTCTCAAGTCACTTGTTGGTGAGGCTGAGCCTCATTTCTAGAAATAATGATGCAGTTTTTGACATTCGATTCAATTCAGTAAACATGCATTAAACCCCTTCTGTAACAAGATTTTGTGGCTAGTTGTTATAGAAAACAGAGGAAAGAAAATGAATGGAAATTGCTTCCTCCTTTAAAGAAGCTTCAAACTTATTGGGGAAAAAAGGGATGTAATTAACTAACACAGTAAATACAAGTAGTATAGCTACAAGTGAGAAGCAATTAAATCTCATTTGATGTGGGGGGTGGAGAGCAATCCATAAAGGCTAGCAAGGAGATATTTAAACTAAGGTTGAAAAATGAGTGTGGATTTTTTAGGTTGAGATAGTAGCAAGAGATTTCTAGTCTAAAGCAATAACATGAACAAAACCCGGCAAACCAGCCAACTGGTGATAATCCAAGCAAGAAAGGATGAGAGCCTGGGTAAGGACAATGGCATGAAAATGAGGTTGGGAAAAGGAGTGGAGAAAAGTTTCAGAGTTTAAACAAATAATCACAAACTAGGACCTGCTGCACAAAACAACACACTTTGCAGTGGTATCTGTGAAGTGCTTCAGATTGTTTCATAAACCTGTTTATTTTTAAAGGTTTTGTTATCAAACAACTTCTTCCACTTTCTAAATACCATAGTTCGCTCGATTGTCTAAATATGTCTCATAGACTATCTGCTCCCAAATTTTAAGAATAAATTTTATTAGGGATATCTGGGTGGTTCAGTCAGTTAAATGTCCAACTTGATTTGTGCTCAGGTCATGACAAATGGGTTCACGAGATCAAGCCCTGCTTTGGGCTCTGCACTGAATACACAGAGCCTATTTAGGATTCTGTTTCCCTCTCTCTTTCTGCTCCTTCTCCATTTCCACTCACATGTACTTTCTCTCTCTCTCTCAAAATATTTTTTTAAAAAGAATAGATTTGATTATTCTTTCCCATTTCATTTTCTTTGCCTTTTAAAATTTTTTTTGTGCAGTTCAAATCACATTGACCTTTTTTATCCCAATATTGTATTATAACTTTATTTTTATTTATCTACCCGCTTGTTCCATATCTTCTAACATTATCACTTACCAGATTTCTCAGGAGGACTATGAATCTGATTCAATTTCTTCCCAGATGTACTAGTTTACATTCTCCCACTTTAATCTCATTTTGATTTGAGTCCATATTTGTAACCTTTTCAAGTTCCAGATAAGTAGTTTCTAAGTCATTATCCATGTTTACAGCATTGCCTAATATAGCATCATTTAAAGATATACTAATATACTGCTCACTTCTGCAGATATTAGTTGAAGACTTCAGGAAAAGAACTGGAGACAGTGTCTTGTCCCATGGCATCCATGGGACTGTTTTGTTAACAATCCTTATTATCTAGGATGTTAGGTTTTACAATTCCATTTGAGCTACTTTCCAAGCAAAATGAAATTAAACGTGGTATATATTCATTTAAAATCGGGTTTCTATTTTTTTTTCCTTTTCATCTATTTGGAAGTTTTATTAGAAAAGCATTCCTTTGAAATCTTGGTTTCTGTCTTAGATGTTTCATACTGACCCACGTAGATGTTTCAAATAAAGATGCAGACAAAGTGTCTCCAGGAGAGACCAGCCTGCTGGCCAAGGGGCTCCAATCTGCTTGAAATTGATGAATGTAGCCTGGCCCTGTATCCAGCCTTGTTACCGTGTTTATGTTCTTTTTGTATCTGTTATTTCTTGTGATCTAACTGGGTCTATCTGTAACTTTGTTGTTCTTCAGTTATTTGCATACTTTTTTTCTTGATTTATAATCATTTTTACTAAAAATATATTTTATGGACAGAGCCTTTATATCTGAGGAGTTCAGATACACCAAGAGAAGATAGATAATATAACAGTCATATGAAAAGATAATTCACAAAAGAGGGATTATATCTGGTTGACAAAGGAAAAGAAATCAATATTTTTAAAAATAGGAAATGCTATTTTTCAACTGTTAAAAGAATATTTTTCAGTGACAATACTTATTACCGGGAAGAATCTATAGATGCTTATATATTCACACATTGGTTTTGACAATAGAGATTAGAACAACTCTTTTGCAAACAAGGTAGCATGCTGCATCAAAATTTATGACAAAATATCATGCTTTTTGTCAGTAATCTAACTTCTAGGATTCTAAGTTAAGAATAAAATATGGGACAAAATATGCAAGGAATATATTAATTACGGTCCTGTATTAGTTAAAATGCAAAAAGAATCTTTGAATAATAAGGGAATGAGTATCTCAATTACAAACATCCACTGAAAGAAATAGTATAAAAATTACCAAAATTGATGTCAATCAAGACTCTAAACATGGGAAAATGTTTAAAAGTAAAGTCTAAGGACACAAAATGGCATATTTAGTGCTATCACAAAAAAAAAGAAAAGCAAAAGAAAAAACCTGCTTATATAATGAAACTTTAAAACAAAAATTGCTAAAATAATTTTGTAAGCTTGAGAATCTTTCTTTTTTTCTTTCTTTCTTTCTTTCTTTCTTTCTTTCTTTCTTTCTTTCTTTCTCTTTTTGGTGTGTGTGTGTGTGTGTGTGTGTGTCTATTTTCTACTTGTCCTTCATCATGGTCATTTTCGTAATATGAAAGTTTAGAGTTGGTGAATATGTACTGGGCATTACTACATGCTGGGCAATATGCTAGTTAGGCCTTAGAACTACAGAAGTAAAGAAGACAGGGATGTTTGCATAGCTCACTTGAACATCTAACTCTTAATTTTGGCTCAGGTCATGATTCTAGGGTTGTGGGGTGGAGTCCTGGGTCAAGGTCCATATTGAGAGTGGAACCTGCTTAAGATTATCTCTCTCCCCCACCTCTCTCTCCCTCTCTCTTTCTCTCTCTCTCCCCCCCAAAATAATAATTAAAAGAAGAAAAAGAAAAATATGGCCCCTGCCATCACAGAGCATAATATAATCAAGTTGGATACTTGGCATCCTTTTTGACTCATCTTTCTCTCTTTCATCACACCCTTAAGGTACTCCATTAGGAAATGCTAATGACTTTAATTTCAAAATAATATCTAAAGTTTGGCTATTCCCCAAGCTCCACACTGTAATATCCTAGTCTGGATTACCACCATCTTCTGCCTTTGTTAACAGCCTTATGATGAACAGAATGCCCCCTCTACCTCTTCCTAAAAAGGTGTCTTTCTCCCCAGAAGCTCTGGCTATGTTACCTTATATGGCAAAATGAACTTTGAGGATGTGATTAAGTTAAGGATTTTGAGATGGGGAGATTTACCTGGACTGTCCACGGGGGCCTGGTACCTAATAAGGGGGAGGCAGGAGGGCCAGAGCCAGAGAAGGAGATACAATGAAGAAAGCAGAGGTCAACATGATATTACATGCCAAGAACTACAGACAGCCTCTAGAGGCTATAAAATACAGGGAACAGATTCTCCCCCTTGAGCCTCCAGAAGAAACACTGTCCTACCAACTCCTCGATTCCAGCCCAGAGAGACCCATTTCAAATTTCTGGCCTCCAGGACTATAAAAACATAAACTTGGGCTGTTTTAAACCACCATGTTTGTGATCATTGTTACAGTAATGATAAGAAACTAATACTAGCCTCCTACTCGGTTTGCCTGCTCTTATCCATGCTTCTTGACAGTCTGTTCCCAGTCTAAAAATCAGAGCAACCTTGCTAAAACCTGCATCAAGTTACTCACTGAGTCTATTTCATTCAGAAGAAAACCAAATCCTTACACTGACCTACAAGGTCTCACATATTGATCTCCTCTTCTCTTTGACCTCATCTTGTACAATTCTCACTTCCGTGATTTTGTTCCGGAGTCACCCTGGCTTGCCCTGTGTTCCTCAGATTCACCAGGGATACTCTTGCCACAGATCCCTTGCACAGGTAGCTTTCTCTACCTAGAATATCGTGACCCAAACCCCTACATGACTGTGTCTCTTGTTTTCCTCAGGCTTTTGTTCAAATATCATCCATTAATAAAAGCTACACCAGCCACCCTCTTTAATGATGCAGTCTAAACTTCTATCCCCAGAAGCCAACTCTTACTCTATTTTTATTTCTTTTAATAGCACATACATGACTTTCTGACATACCAGATGAGTAACCTGTGCATACTGTTTGCTGTATATTTGCTACCCACTTATGCACACTCACACGCGTGCACACACACACACAGGAATATAAGCCCCACAAGGACAAGGGTTTGGTCTGTTTTATTTTCTGATATATCTCCAGCACCCAGAACCAGGCCCAGGACATGACAGGTGCTCAATTAATATTTGCCAGATACATGTATAAATTAATTTAAAAATAGCTCTTTTGATATACATTTAATTTTTTCAAATGGAAAAATTTAAGCAATGGAGTCATAACTTTATTAAATAAAGAACTTATTCAAATCATTAAGAAAAACACTAAGTTCGTACTAGGAAGATAGCAAACTTACAATTTTTTAAAGAAAATATATGATTGATGAACAAACACCTGGGTAATAGTTCCAACTTTTGAAAAATCAGTAGGGTACTTTTTTTTTTTTGCTTATTAATGTTCACATACAATAAAAAAGTTATCAAGAGTATTTGAAAGCATATGATGATGAGTTTCTGACAAATGATATGTGATAGTCTATGAAAATACTGAGTTCTGCTCTTGTTCCATGGAGCTCTTCCTCTGTGTCAGCTTCTGGGTGGACACTTACTGTATTACTCTTTTCTCCTTCATTTTGGATTATGACTTTAGGTAAGGGTTCCAGCTTCTTCTATGATAGATTGGGATGGACTTTTCCCACCAGATTGTTGCTACCCACCTTTAGATGTGATTTGTGGTCTCATTCAAAAGCCATATGTTGCCTCTAGAAAAGTGAGCTCTGTCTCCTTTTTTATTAACTTTATTTTTTGTTATTGTTGTTTCCTCTTGTTTTTTCTCATCTTTCTGTGTCATCAATACCATTGGAAGGATAATGACTAAAATTTCATATAACATTATCAAAAGCTGCCTGAGTCCTGTGTACTGCAGTGAGCTCTCTAGAGTTTATGACAGGTCCCAAGGCAGGTGCCTAAGAGATCACACCACACATGATTTAGTAATGAGCTTAATGGCATGGGAAGAGAACTGCTTCTTTCCATTTCAGACGATTGAAAAAGTGGGCCCTTGGGCACATGAGAATATATTCTACTTCAATCATCTAATTAAAATGCTGGTGTCTATTTTTTTCCATTTTGATCACATTGTTATTAAACCCAATTACAACAAAGACTGCTTTATTCAGAAAAATAAATAAACCCAGACACTTAGCCTTTCTACTCTGGGGTCAAGTAATCTAGGACTAATGATTATATCCCTTCATTCCCATCTTATGACCAGTGCCATTACAACCTCTTCTTTGGGCACTGGGATGAGGCTGTCTGATTGTTTATTCAAAAAACATTTACTGAATGCAACTAAGTGCTCCAAATGCCAAAAAGAATAAGAAGCGGTCCCCACGTTTAAGAGTATAGATGGCAATAAATGAGATCAAGAAGCCACCAGGAAATTTATAGATCCATATTAAAACTGACATGAAATAAGGGGCGCCTGGGTGGCTTAGTCGGTTAAGCGTCCGACTTTCGCTTAGGTCATGATCTCGCGGTTCGTGGGTTCGGGCCCCGCATCGGGCTCTGTGCTGACTGCCAGCTCAGAGCCTGGAGCCTGTTTCAGTCTGTGACTCCCTCTCTCTCTGACCGTCCCCTGCTCATGCTGTGTCTCTCTCTCTCTCTCTCTCTCTCTCCTAGAAATAAATAAAAACATTTTTAAAAAATTGACATGAAATAAGCTGATGTGTTCTGGATACCATGTGGAAAAATCAAAGGATAATTAATCGAAATGGCCAGAACAGGGGGACAAGACAGAGGAAGTAGGAATTGAATCCTTCAGGGCAAATCAAAGCTTACCAATGGGATGAGGAATAAAAGGAAAGGAGATAAAAATAGGGAAAAAATTAAGGGGCCTGAACAAAAGCTGGGAGTGGGAGAAAATGTGGAAAGAGACACATTCAGAGAAATGTAAGTAATCTTGTCTGGCTGGAATGCAGAGCATAAAGATATGTAAGAAGACAGGGCCAGACATCCAGGCGAACACCATATTATGGAGGCATACATACCATACTAGGTATTTAGTTTTTATCTGAAAGTACTTTTTCTTTAATTTCTCTACATTACTAAGTTTCTCCCCCTTGTTTATGCCATAATAGACACATGGAGGTTGGTACATAATGTTCAATCCAGAGATTTTATGTCCAAGCATAATTTAATACTGTCCTTTTCAACCTTGAAGTATTTATTCAATCATTCTTCAAAAATAGCTGCTCTGCTAATACATATTTGCTAATTACAGTAGTTGCAGATAAATAATGCTTTGACTTGATGATGTGCAAATGCTCAAATCATTCTATGCTCGTTTGCATTCTTTAGGTCAATAGTTTCTTTATTATTTCTCAATGTTTATATTTATAGGCTTCAGTTTTCTTCTTGAGAATAGATTTAAAAATGAGTTCACCCTAAGAAAGTATTTTAACTGACATTAAATT
Organism: Crocuta crocuta; assembly: GCF_008692635.1. Taxonomy (NCBI): domain Eukaryota; kingdom Metazoa; phylum Chordata; class Mammalia; order Carnivora; family Hyaenidae; genus Crocuta; species Crocuta crocuta. The sequence continues at coordinate 6,780,678 of NW_027532166.1, read as the reverse complement.
TTATGTCCCACTCCATGTATTAGCAGACACTTTTTAGTGTGGGTTTTCTTTTCCCCTAGCCAAAGTGTATTTCTATGAGCAATGAGAGAGGTTTTCTATTATTTATCTTTTTGTTATTGTTTTATTCTTTGCATAGCATTCACTCATCCAAATTCTTCCCTGACCACTGAAGCTGGCATATCAATGCACTGAGCTGGAGCTAGCTCCTTTTGACTCTAACATTATTTCTGCAAATAACTAGCCACTTGATTCAAAGCAATTTACCCTTATCCTCATTTGTAAAACAAGAGAGTTAGACTAGATAACCCCAAATACCCTTCTAGCTGAGAGATTTTATTCTCATGGTTAAACATGAGTATATGTAATAGATCTCACCATGATTCCTTCCTCTGCTATCTCATCTGTACCTTTCATCACTCATAATACTGTAAACCTTGCTTGTTTTCTCTCCTTGTCTATAGACTAGGGTGCATATGAACCTGTTGCTTCTGTTATCATCAGTTCTAACATATCCAGGAAAGCTTGGCTCACTTTGACCCCAAGGTTATACTAGTCTAGCCTACTGCTATGACCCAAATGGTATGGCTTTAAAGAATGAAACCTGAGGTGCTGTTGAGCTAAGTCATAAATAAGTATAAATACAAAACCTACTGTGCACTCCAAATATCAGCATGGTAGAGTTTAGATGACATTCTCATCAGGTGATCTTTATCTTTGCTTCCTTCAATTTGCTTCTCTCTCCCCCTTGTCTGCTAAATTTGATCTATTTCAGGAATTACTGAGCCAGCAGCTTTTCCTTGTTATTGCCTGAGATAATTTCACTATTAGATAATCAAAGTTTATTGTCCTGGTACCAAGCTTGCTCTCTGCTTTCTCATGATCAAACCCTCCTTCCTCCAATATCTCTGAATTACTACTCAGTAGCCTGGCCTCCTTTGATGGGATCTAGATATATTTCTAGAAATTGCTTTGGCCTTAAAGCCAGTTCCTCGCAGAGGAACAAGCACTGCAGAGGAAAGCCCAGAAGGGGCATCCTCGGGGACAGAAGACAGCAGCATTCTTAAAGGAGAGCATTTCTATTATAAGAAAAAGAACCATCCCCAAATTATAAAGTGAGTGAATTTTGGCTCCAAGACAATTTTATATGCAGCTGGACCTGGAGATCTTTTTTCATGACCCCACTCAAATGAAACCAAGCAAATGTCTTGGTCACTTTTAAATATGAATAGTTGTGTTTGTTATTGTTGTTGTTGTTGTTTTTGTTTTTGTTTTTTGTTTTTTGTTTTTTTGCTGGGTTTCTGTCTGGCTTGGGAATCAAAGTGATGCTGGCTTCATAATATGAGTCCGGAAGTCTTCCTTCCATTAATATTTTTTGGAATAGCTTGAGAAGAATGGGTATTAATTCTGTTTTAAATGTCTGAATTCCCCAGGGAAGACATCTGGCCCAGGGCTCTTATTTGTTAGAAGATTTTTGATAACTGATTTGATTTCCTCACTAGTTATGGGTCTGTTCAGATTTTCTACCTCTTTCCGTGTGAATTTTCATAGTGAGTGTGTGTTTAGGAATTTGTCCATTTCTTCTAAGTTGTCTAGTTTGTTGGCATATAATTTTTCATAGCATTCCCTGATAATTGCTTGTATTTCTGAGGGGTTGGTTGTAATAAGTCCTTTTTCAGTCATGATTTTGTCTATTTGGGTGCTCTCTCTTTTCTTTCTGAGAAGCCTGGCTAGAGGTTTGTTAATTTTTTTAATTTTTTCAAAAAACCAACTCTTGGTTTCATTGATCTGTTCAACCTCACACCAGTCAGAGTGGCTAAAATGAACAAATCAGGAGACTCTAGATCCTGGTGAAGATGTGGAGAAATGGGTACCCCCATACACTGTTGGTGGTAATGTAAGCTGGTGCAACCCCTCTGGAAAACAGTGTGGAGGTTCCTCAAAAAATTAACAATAGAACTCCCTTATGACCCAGAAGTAGCACTGCTAGGAATTTACCCAAGGGATGCAGGAGTGCTGATGCATAGGGGCACATGTACCCCAATGTTCATAGCAGCACTCACAACAATAGGAAAACATGGAAAGAACCTAAGTGTCCATCAACTGATGAATGGATCAAGAAGATGTGGTATATTTATACAATGGAATACTACATGGCAATGAGAAAGAATGAAATCTGGCCATGTCTAGCAACATGGATGGAACTAGACAGTGTTATGCTGAGTGAAATAAGTCAGGCAGAGAAGGACAAATACTATGTTTGCACATACAGGTGGATTAGGAAGAAGTTAGCGGAGGACAATGTGAGAGAAGAAGGGGGAAAATAGTTGGGGAGACAGAGGGAGGCAAACCATGAGAGACTCTTGAATGCTGAGAACTGAGGGCTGATGGGGGTGGAGGAGAGGGGAAGGGGGGTGATGGACATGGAGGAGGGCATTTGTTGGGATGAGCACTGGGTGTTAATGTAAACCAACTTGACAATAAACTCTTTAAGAAAAATAATTTAAAAATTAAAATGAATAGTTCTAAGGATCTGCACACGGGGAATCCAGCAATGGTCCTTAATGTATATAGATTCTCTCTTCTGGACCCAAACTAGAGACACATGGCTTGACAATGTAAATATCCATCTCAGTTCTATAGAAAGAACAAGAAATCAAGAAGTGAGTGAGCTTACAAACATCCCTCTGGTTGGGAGCTAGAATTAGACACTCATTTATGTATTTAAAGTCTTTATTTCTAGGATGAGAAGGTGAATGCCAGAACTTTGGCTGACACTGACTGCTGAGGCTAAGCAAGAGAAGTATGTCCAAAATGAGTCATTACAGCCAGGCTACCCAAAGAGATTGCCTTCCAAGTCATAGAGAGAACCTGTGTATCAGGATAACAAATGAAATGTGGTCTGGATAAAATAAAGAGACAGGGTAGACACCTGAGGTTTTTAATATGTTCATGTCACATATTACCCTGGATAAGCAAATTCCAACTTTAGCTTCTGTGTTATACTGAAGTAGAACAAGTTAGAGATTATGAAGTCAGTGAACATCAAGTTAGTAGTGAGGTTTGGAAATATTTTGATTATTATACCCAAGACCTTGAAATGATCTATTTCTTCCCTGTTAATTAGCATACCCACTATTACTGCCACTATGGGTTTAAAAAGGGAACAGCCAAGGAGAAATCACAGTGTTGCTTTTTTTTATTAGCTGCACCCATTCTCAAAGACTCAAACCCAATACAGAATTCTGTTCAAAACAGAGCTGGAGCATGAGGTCCTAAATGCCCAGCATCATCCCCAATCCTAAATCAGATTTTTTTTCATTTTCTTTCAGTAAATGCCCAGCAGTGGAACTACTGGATTAAGTGGTTCTATTTTTAATCTTTTGAGGAACTTCCATACTGTTTTCTCACAGTGGCTGTACTAATTTCCATTCCAACCAACAGTGCACAAGGGTTCCTTTTTCTCCACATCCTTGTCAACACTTGTTATTTCTAGGCTTTTTGATTCTAGCCATTCTGACAGGTGTAAGGTAATATCTCATTGTGGTTTTGATTTGCATTTCTCTGATGATTAATGATGTTGAGCTTCTTTTCATGTATCTGTTGGCCATCTGTAGTTCTTTGGGAAAATGTCTGTTCAGGCCCTCTGTCCATTTTTTAATTGGATTATTCCTTTAATTGGTTGTGTTTCTATACACTAATAAGGAAGTAGCAAGAAAGAAATTATGAAAACAATTTCATTTATAATTGCACCAAAAAGAATACTGAGAAATAAACTTAACTAAAAGACGTATACTCTGAAAACTAGAAGATATTGATGAAGAAACTGAAGATGACACAAATAAATGGAAAGATACTCCATGCTCATGAAATAAGAGAACAAATATTATTAAAATGTCCATACTTCCCAAAGCCATCTATAGATTTAATGCAACCCTATCAAAATAGCAACAGCATCTTTCACAGAAATAGAACAAATAATACTAAAATTTGTATGAAGCCACAACAGACCTCAAATGGCCAAAGTGATCTTGAGAAAGATGAACAAAACTGAGAATATCATAATTCTAGGTTTCAAGATATAACACAAATCTACAGCAATCAAAACAGCATGGTATTGGCATAAAAATAAACACATAGATCAATGGAACAAAACAGAGAGCCCAGTAATAAACACATGCTTTTATGGTCAATTAATCTACAATAAAAGAGGCAAGAATAGACAATGGGGAAAAGGCAGTCTCTTCAATAAACAGTGCTGGGAAAACTGGACAGCTACATGTAAAAAAAAATGAAAATGGACCACTTTCTAACACCATAGACAAAAGATAAACTCAAAATGGATTAAAGAGAGGCACTTGGGTGACTCAGTTAAGCATCTGACTCTTGATTTAAGGCCCAGGTCATGATCTCAAGGGTATGGGATTGAGTGAGTCCCTTGTCAGGCTCTGTACTGGGTGTGAAGCCTGATTAAGATTTTGTACCTCACTCCGCCCCTTCTCCTTCTCCGTTCATTCTCTTTTCTCTCTCTCTCTCTCTCTCTCTCTCAATCACTCTCTCTCTCTCTCTCTCTCTCAAAAAAGATGGATTAAATACCTAAATGTGAAACCTGAAACCATAAACTCCTAGAAGAAAACAAAGGCAGTAATTTATTTGACATTGGCTGTAGCAACATTCTTCTAGATGTCTCCTGAGGCAAGGGAAAGAAAATAAAAAATAAACTATTGGGAGTACACCAAAATAAAAAGCTTTTGCACAGTCAAGGAAACCATCAACAGAATGAAAAAGGCAATCTACTGAATGGGGTAAGATATTTGCGAATGATAAATCCAATAAGGGGTTAATATCCTAAATATGTAAGTAATTTACATAAATCAACACGAAAAAAGCAAACAATCTGATTAATAATGGGTAGGGTTTTTTGTTTTGTTTTTTTGTAACCTTGCAAGGCTCTGACTTATTGCATGAAACTAGACAGTCAAGAGGAAAGGAAATAAACCACACAGGATCAATGAAAAGAGCAGACTTTGGCTCTCTGCACCTACCTAGCCACACATGTGTAGTTGACACTAAGCTGTCAAAGGCTGAGAGTGCTTCCAACTGGCATCCCTGACCTGTCAGCCTTCTCCAGGAATTCCCCTTGGCTGATGAGAGCTGCTTGCTCAATTATCATGACTCCCAGGGGAAGGCTGTCTCCAACATCTGATTCTTGTAGGAATACAAAATTCCTCCTCTTCTTCCCGACTCAAGACACCTCTGCAGACCACTCTCAGCCTGAGGTCCCTCTGATGTTCATGACTATATCAGGAACCTGTGTTTCCCTCTGGCCAGGTGAGATTCCCTTCTTTTCCTACAAGTGTTATTCACAAATTCTTGTGTCCTAAATGACATTTCCATGTTTACTTTCTAGAAAACTCACCCTGCAGCAATACAACAGAAAAAGCCAAAGAAAAAGGGAAAAAATATAAGCTGCTTTCCTGAGAGGCCAAACTTTGAGCACAGTAATTTAATTCTCCACATTAACTAGTGGGCTGCATCACCATGTAGAAAAACTAAGGGTGTACCTTGGGGCACCTGGGTGGCTCAGTTGGTTAAGAAGCCATCTCTTGATTTTGACTCAGGTCATTATTTCACAGTTCATGGGACCAAGCCCCATGTTGGGCTCTGCACTGACACCCCAGAGCCTGCTTAGGATTCTCTCTCTCTGCCCCTCCCCCATGCATACATGCACAAGCATTCTCTCTCTCTCTCAAAATAGATAAACTTTTTAAAAAAGAAAAAAAAAAAACTTGGGATCTTTCAGATACTCATGATATACCACATCCCTGGGGCCCATCTGATTTCAAGCCAGTTCTGGCAAGGCCCAGGCCCATAGCCAGTATCCCATATCAAGTGCAAATCACTCAGCCATATGAAATTGCAACTTGGAAGTGTAAGGAAGTTTAATGTCCCACATAGCAAACTGTCCCAATAAAGGATGAGTTCGTACATAGATAGTTGAATCTTCCCAACCTCTGGTGGGACAACCATGAGACAAGTTTTACCTTCTGCCGGTAATTAAGCAGCAACCCAGCAGAACTGAGCTTTTGTCTCCACATAGTAGTATGCTGGAGCTGTAGTAACAAAATGCCATAAACTGAGTGGCTTAAAATTTTTCTTCTCAAAGTTCTGGAGTTGGAAGTCCAAAACCAAGGTGTAAGCCGGCTTGGTTTCTTCTGAGGCCTCTGTCCTTGGTTTGTAGATGGCCAACTTCCCTCTGTGTCCTCATGTGGTCTTTCCTCTGTGCATGAACACATCTATGCCCTAATCTCTTCCTATAAAAACACAAGTTACATTAGGTTAGGGCTTACCCACAGACCTTGTTTTATCTTAACTACCTCTTCAATGGTTCTGTCTGCAAATCAGTCACTTTCTGACGTACCAGAAGTTAGGACTTAGACATATGAGTTTGGGGTGAGGCCGCAATTCAGCCCATAACACCTCAGCAACAGAATGCATACTTTATCAGCATTTCCCTCTTCCTGTCTCTCTTTTTCCCACCCACATTTCTGTTTCTGTGGATCATCTCCCAAATAAACTGAGAAACCTAACTTTTGTCTCAAGGTTGGTTTTCAGATGAATCCAGTCAACTCTCTCTTTGGTTTAAGAGACCAAATTAGCAATTCCTTGGGGAGGTTAGGGAAAGGTTAGACATACAGAGGTCTTATTTTAGAGATATATAAACCTCCTCTATAAACATTATATCATTAATGGAGCCTATCAGTTCAAATCAAATTTCCTAGGCACTCTGACCTAAAGATGAGAAACCGAGACAATCAGATAAGGTGAAGGCATGCACACGAATTCACTGGACTGCCTCAACCCTGTCAGCAGAATTGAGTTTGGTGCAGGATAGAAAGACAAGAGAAGAGAGAATGTGTATCTAGCACTACACGCACGTACTGTGATACTCCCCTGTGGGGCAGAGCAAAGTGCCTTCAACAATACAAAGCAGATGATCATCCAGGCAATTTATGTGAATTTTCCCAAAATAGAAAAGTAGGATTTATTACCTGTTAAATCCAGAATATTTTTCTCTTTACTATGAATTCTTCCCATTTGAATTTTGAAATGACAGGATGTTTTCAAGCCAAATGCTATGAGTTCTTTTATTATCACCCTTTGTTCTCCCATGAATTTCTAGTTTCTTTATTTGAATTCTATAAGCTATTAGTCTAAAAGTAGCCATCTTACCTCTAAAAAGCTTACCTAAGTCAAACCTTTAGAATAATCTACTAATCACTCAGAATGACCTGTAGGTGTGTATCAATTAACGAAGAGTGAAGCAAAGAAAACAATGCCTAAATAATCATAAGAGTTGCATCTTATATTAAATGGCCTAACTTACCCATCCTTGTAAAGGATGTAAATGAAAAGAGCTATGACTTCATGAGTCTCTCCTCTGGATCAGTCTCCTTAAATTATTACTACATTTAATATCTTCAAAACCTTATTCTCCATGTTTTTAATATAAGGAAAGAGACTTAGAAAATTTTACTCAACTGTTAAATGACACAATGAGATTTGAACACAAACATGACTCTGAATCTTTTTACTTCCATTGATTCTAAATCAGGATTGGGAATTAAAATTAATTGGAAATCTTTTAGCCGTTATAGGTGGTACCATGTGCAGAAAGAATTTTGAGATGGATCAGAGATCTAAATGTGATAGCTAAAAATAATCAAGCTTCTAAAAGAAAACATAGAAGACTATACATGTGACCACTGAATAGATTTCATAAGCAAGACTCAAAATATACTGATCAATAAAGAAAAGAACAACAAATTGGACTTTATGATAATTAAGATCCTCTGTTCATCAAAAGATACTATGAATAGAGTAGAAAGCTAGGCCACAAGTTAGAAAAAGATATTTCTAATACATATATAAAAAAGTTAGATCCAGACAATAAGCATTTGCAAAGGTGCTCATCCTTAATCATCAGAAAAAAGCAAAATAAAGTCACTGTATACCTACTTGAATGACTAACATTGAAAAATCTGACAAATACCAAGGGTTGATGATAATATAGGAAAACAGGGACTCTCTTCCATTGCATAGCAGTGTTAGATGCTAGAATCACTTTGAAAAACTCATCTCCAATATCTTTGAAAGTTAAACATGAATATACCCTAATGATACGGCACTTATAGTTCCACTTGTAGATATATAACCAACAGATGCAAGTGATATCGCTTTTGATATCCATCTTTTGATGGATATGTATGAGATGAATATGTATGAGAATGTTTGTAATAGCTGTAGTCATAACTAAACTATAAATAAGCTAAGTGTTCATCAACAGTAGAATGGNTAAAAAAAAAACACAATAGAATGGGTAAACAAAGTATGACATAGTCATAAAATAGAATACTACATAACAATGCAAAAGAACTACTGATACACTAAACAACATAGTTGAATTTCACAGATCTATTGTTGAGGGGAAAATGTCAGACACAAAAGAGCACTCATTATATGAGTGCATTTATATAAAGTTTTAAGACAGACAAGATAACCTCCAGTGAAAGAAGTAAGTTATCCTTGGAAGAGGTGGGATAATTGACTGACAGGGATCACAGAGAGGTTTTCTGGGATCTAGAAATCCTGATTTAATCTTAATCTTAGTGGTTACACAGGTACACATATGTATGTACCTACATGTGTGCATAAAAACATGACTTGTATTTCAAGATTTACACACTTTACTGTATATAAATTGTATGCTAATCTTAAAAAAAAAGTATAGCTGCTAGCTGTCTTCTCTAAGCCTATACAATCAGAAGTAGGTCTGAGGGAGATGGGATCCACAGGTATATGTATCTTTTAAAGGTTTTCCAGATTATCCAAGTGATTCTAATGCATGCCTTTGTTTAAATCATTTTATCTCCAGATTCAGGTAACTTAACCACTCTGCAAAAAGTCAGCCCTCTTCGGTATAAGTTCTGGCCATGCAAATAACAAGCTGAGTACCATTGGATAACACGGCCACGAAAAGAACAGTCTGCAGTAGATGAGTTCTTAGGTCCCTTCCCACACTAATGTAAACCCTGTGACATAAATCCATATCAACTGGCCGACATACACAAATAAACCCAGCATTAAAACCTAAGGGAAGAAGGTGGTTGCATAACACGATGTAATTTCAATTATGGCTGCCCAAAAGTTCTTTCACTCTGAGTGTATTTACATACTATCTTCAGAAATTCAATTTTCTTTATTATTTCTAGGTACTGGTTGAATGGCAAACTCTTAAAAGATGGCAAATGCATTAAGATATTATCAATCATTAACATTTCATTATGGATGTGACAACAGATCACTTTCAATTTGATAGCTACCTAAAATTCTACCTTTAGGAACAGGATGTAAAATTAAAGGCAGTTCAGTGTAAAGAACATAGAACTGAGAAACAGGAATGTACTTTCTACTCACACTTACCACTCATTAACTGTATACTTTGAGTAGGCTCTTTCCTACCCCTAGACCTCAGACCAACCATCTATAAAATGAGAGGATCAGAACAGATAATCCTTAAGTGTCATGAGGACTATAATTCTATGACTCTTCTTTGGCCCTGAAATGGGGAAGATGTAAAATAATCTTGAATTCTGAATGAAGACCTTGGTTTCCTCTCACTTTGAAGGAGAGAGCCACAAAAACTATGGATGGTGGTGGGAAGCTGATGAAGAACACTGAGATCAAGTTTGTTGTTGTTTAAAGGCCGGTTTGAGCCCTTAGGTAAGGGCAGGGGTCACTGCATTACCTTCGTGGATGGACTGCACAGTGTTTGCCTCTTCCAGAACACTGGCCATCTCAAATGGTGCAGGCGGGTATAGAAAGGAATACACTGGCTCTGTTCCTTACTTAGGCCAATTCATGTAGGATATATTTATAAACTACTATTGAAGTGCAGAGAGCACAACCAAGTGACCAACCTCCAGAAGCACAGGGTCTTGATGGGCAACTATTCTCTGCCCCTCACCCACCAGCTTTGCTCAACCCCTCAAAACACTGCCCTAGGCCTGGGACTGGCAGGGAGAAGCCAATCATCTGGGAAAGGGTTGCAGTATTGGAGATGAGCTTCTAGGCCTTCAGTGGTAGGACAACTCAAATGAGGGGAATCAAACAGTCACCCAGAAGGGAAGGGGAACTCAAGAAGGATAACAAAGGGGTTTATAAGGGCCCTCCCATGTGTGAAAGGGAAAAATGGAACTAACTCAGTCACATGAAAGCCATTCAGCTCTGAAGCCCATGAAATTTACACTGGATTAGCACAATTATTCCTGTTTTCCTAATGAGATTGAAGAGGATCATATTTAAAACGAGGAGGCTCACTCAAAGCTAGCAGCATTTGAACTTTGACATCTTTACTCCCAAGAGTCTCAGGAGAGTGGCCTGTCAGATTTTGATAACTGAAAGAATTAGAGAGGAAACACTGTCTTTCATAATGTGCCATTCTGTCTTAGGAAGTCAGCTCCTACTTCATTTTTCATGGCCTCTTCCAGGAGTAAATACAGCTAACCCAGGAGTCACTGGGCCAGGAAATGCAATTATGTGCACCTATGCTTCCTGGCAACTAAATGGAAACTTACAAATTCAAGTAGTGCAGGAAATAGCCATTCAGCTAATAATGGAAACAGGTTGTTACTGGTCTCAGCAGAATAGGGGGCTCACCTAAAACTGTAAGGAAGGGGGCATCTTTCTTTCAAGAGCCTTGCCTCATCCTTGTTTATTTTTAATTGACTTCATTCCCCCATTCCTGCCTTCCTCCCTCTCTCTTCTTCTGCACCCCCCTCCTTTTCTTTTTAAGCTTTAGATCTCCCTCCTTCCCCTTAAAGAAATATTTAGCTTATACTTGTAATGAGCCTCAGGAAGCTCACTGGGGCCCTGCCTGAACATTGACTGTAATTTAGGGTGAGTTATGTTTCAATTACCTCTATGTTATAGCATACTGGTGAGGGCAGGCATTATGTCATGTCAGGGATACAGGCAAGAGAAAATACGGAGGCCCACATTACAGGAGGTGATGGAGCAGTTTTAATAATATTGGGGGGAAATGGAACATAAATGCCTTTCCAGCTAGACCATTACTGCACATTAGCAACACCACGTGGCCAAAGTCATGGGGGGTAGGACATTTGGAGAAAAGGGCTACAGGTACGGTGGTTACTGGAGTTTGTGCTCTGTATTCAGAAAGAGACAAAAAGTCCTATAAAAACCTTGGAAATACTTCTGTTTTTTCTGTGAATAACGATCTTACCAAAGATATAAAACACTAACTTTCCAATAATAAAAAAAAATCTAATTTCAAGTGAGTTTTCCTGTTTCATGTGAGAAGGATAACTCTTACATGTGGTCTCATTCTCCCTCCTGTTCCCTCTCTCTCATTTTCTCAGCCTCTTTGTTTTCTTGACACAAATAGCAGTCATTGCTCAGAGAATGTGCAGGATCAGGCTGCTTTGTAATTCAAACCCTTTATTCAGCTTACCCTTATGTACTAACGAGGAAAATATGTATTGGCTAAATGGCCTTGTTATGAATGTTTCCAATTGTGAATGGGGTGGCTCCCCCACCTCAACTAACCTTTCCAAACCTTGACTCTGTTTATAACTTCCAATGGAATTTAGCTAATGCTAATTTCCACCTTTTACTTTTGGCAAAGGACAGGGGAGCCTATATACGTATTTTTCTTGGCATGACTGGTTTCTTTGAAAAGAGTAAGTGGCAAAAATGAGCAGCCACAGCCTGATGATGATCTGTGCTTTGAGAACTGGTGGTTTGTCAGGTGTTGAGCTTGATGAAATACAGCAAGAAAGATGAGAATGTAAAAGGCATTGGTGAGCTGGTCCTTTTAAGAGCTGTTACCTTTGTTCAGTTAAAACAAATATAGTCTGTCTGAGGTGCCTCTTATTTAACTAAGAAGGAATGACTTTAGTAACTAAAATAAATAGCATATATGGTTGGTCTAACTTTCCTCTAATCAAAATGATAGTGTAAGCCTAAAATAAAAAGGACAATATGAAACAAAATAAAATGTACAGAAAACATATCGGGAAATAAAATAAAGTCAACTGGGGTTGAGAAAGATCCATGATAAAGAAAAATAATTATTGTATGTGTGTTTAATGATCTTTTTCTCCTTGTAGATGAAAATTAAACTTGCTGGAGAAATTTGAAAATTTCATATAAATGTTTTAAAAAAGCACTCAGTGATTATATCAATTATCTCTACCTTTTTAAAATGATTCTAGCTAATGTTTTGACAAATTCATTCATTCATTCATCCAACAATTATTCACTGACTACCAACTATGAAACGAGCACCATTTTGCTCAATATGAAATGAAGACATCTAGTGCACAAGACAAGCCTGGTACATAGCCCCCTGCAGTTTACGTCCTGTTGACAGTGTTAAAAACATGACACTGGGCCCCAAACAAAGCTGCTTATGCTAAGTCTGACATCACCAAACCAAGACTTGACTTAATTATAGTTTTGACTATCTCAGAAATGGAATCTGAACCCAATCTTGAATCACTTGATCAGTGCTAGTTATGTCATCTGCCTAAGAGACCACTGTCATCTCCTAAAGGAAAGTAACTGCAATACTAATCTACTTTTTTACCTTGTTCCCTGTCTCTTCTGCCTATAAAAGGCTTTCATCCTAGAGATAGTGGGTGGCTCAGTTGATTAAGCGTCCAACTCAATTTTGACTCAGGTTATGATCACATAGTTCATAGGACCGAGCCCCACATAGGACTTCACACTGAGCCTGAATCTCTCTCTCATAACGACTAAATAAACTTAAAAAAACAAAAAGCCTTCCATCTTGTACTGCTCATCAGAGCTTCTTTCTATCTGCTAAATTGAATGCTGCCCAATTCGAATAGATTTTTGCTCAAATAAACTCCTAAAATTTTTATATCCCTTATTTTTTTTAACAGCAGAAATAGCTAATAAATCAAATATTTGCAGTTTGTGATGCATTTGAGGAAGCAACATGTGTGTCACAGCACAATAGTAGAGAAAGAAGTTTAAAAAGTCTTCAGAAAGGGGTGCCTGGGTGGCTCAGGTGGTTAAGTATCTGACTTCAGTTCCAGTCATCATGGTCTATCTTATGGTTCACGAGTTTGAGCCCTACATCAGGCTCTGCACTGACAGCATGTAGCCTGCTTGGGATTCTCTCTCTCTCTCTCTGTCTCTGTCTCTCTGTCTTTCTCCCACTTGTGCTTTTTCTCTCTCAAATAAATAAACATTAAAATAAGTCTTCAGAAAAATCAGGATATATAATGCAGATGTGATTTTGCATCTTGCTTCATTCACTTAACAGAGTGCTGTGAATGCTCTTATATCACTAAATACTCTTTGAAAACATTTTAAATAGCTAGATAGTCTGTCTTTTAGGCAAACCTTAATTTATCTACTAATCTTTTTGTTTTTTTTCTACGGCTTTAATGCTGAGAAAAACTTTTTTCCCCAAAATATCCGTTAGTCACCTATATTTTATTCTATTATCATTTATATAATGATATATGTTATATTTAATGTTTTTATATATTGTATTATGTATAATATATATTATATTATATATGCTATATTTTTAAATTCATCTGTAATTTATTTTGATATACATGATAAAAAATAAATTAGGTTTTCTATATATACAAAGTTAAAATAACAATTCCTGGATCACACATAGCTTCTTCATTATTTTATGATGCACTATTTGCTACATATCAAGTATTTGAGTTTATTCTAGGATTCCAAATTCTATTGTCTGTCTGTATATATTTAACATCAAAGGATTTAAAATTTCTTAAGCTATATAATCAATTTTAATGTGCAGTAAGATACATCTCCTTCTTGATTTTCCAATTTTTCTGTTGCATTCCTACCAGTTTATTTTACAAGCAAATTTTAGAATTGTTTTTTTAAGAGTAGCTACAAATTAATATGTAGAGTTAAATCCTCATTACTGATGGATTCCATATATGCAAATTTACCTATTCACTAAAATTAATTTGTTACTCCAAAATCAATTCTCAGAGTACTTCCGTGGTTATTTACAGACCTGAGCAGAAGAGCAGAAACTGTGACTTGCCTAACACACACGTTCCCAGCTAAGGCTGGACAAGGCGCTGCTCCACCTTCTTGCGAAAGCTCTCATACTGTACACAAGTATCCTTTCCGTGATCTAGTTAGTGTCATGTTTTCCACATTTCTGTACTTTTTGCAGGTAATTTTGCAGGTGAGTCACTGTTTAAAGTGGTCACCATAAGTACTGTGAAGTGCTATCTAGTTCACTAAAATCATGATGTGCCTTACAGAGAAAAATGCATGTTTTAGATACACTTGGTTCGAATGCATGTGTTATAGTGCTGCCGGGCAAGAATTCAAATTTAATGGACAAGCAATATATATTAAATAAGGTGTATTTAAACAAACAAACATAAAACAGTCATATACTATTTCCTTGGTGAAAAAGTTGTAACCACAGTGTCTCAGGAACCTAATCATATATTTCCCATATTTCAGAACAATGGTTCAGAATTCTCTAAGTCAGGGTTCATAGCAACTTTACAGTACATAGATACCACACACAATGAGATCAATTGTATTTTTATAGATAATGCTTTAAATCAAAGTATTAACTTGAGAAGGAGTCACTTCTTTAAAATAAAGAGCTCTCATGAATAAATCACGGGAATAAAAGACAGCATAAGGAAGACAGTCAATAATACTGGAATAGTTGACAGGTTGCAACTACACTTGTGGCGAGCACAGCATAATGTAGAGAGACGGGGAGTCACTATGCTACACACCTGGAACTAATGTAACGTTGTATATCAACTATACTCAAATTTATTTTATTTTATTTTATTATTATTATTTTTTATTTATTTCTAGGAGAGAGAGAGACAGCGTGAGCAGGGGAGGGTCAGAGAGAGAGGGAGTCACAGACTGAAACAGGCCCCAGGCTCTGAGCTGGCAGTCAGCACAGAGCCCGACGCGGGGCTCGAACCCACGAACCGCGAGATCGTGACCTACGCGAAAGTCGGACGCTTAACCGACTAAGCCACCCAGGTGCCCCAAATTTTTTTTAAAAATTAAAAATAAAAGAGCTCTCATCTAGCAATTTATTTCACAATTTCTCTCATAATGCCATCATTGTACTATGTTCATTCCCAGGGATTGTATTTTTCTTACCTGCGACTGTGAATGGAATTATTTTCCTCTTATATTTTCTAAGGAGCTACTCTTGGTTTACGGAAGTGCTATTAGTTTTCACAAAATTACTTTGTATATCGTCATGTTGCAAAAGTCTTATCAATTATTATACTCAAGTTATTTTTTTTTCTAAAAATAAAATAGTATACAAAAAATACTAATTATAATCCCTATCAAAATTATTTTGTTTTGTTTCAATTTTTCACTTTATTTTACTGAAAGAATTTTTAGAGCAGGCATCTTTCTTTTGCTCTTCATTAAAATGGGACGATTTAGGGGTATCTGGCTGGCTCAGTTGTGTGGCTCAATTGGTGAAGCATGTGACTCTTGATCTCAGGATTGTGAGTTCAAGCCCACATTGGGTGAAGGGACTGCTTAAAATTAAAAAATCTTTTTTTAAAAAATGGGACAATTTCTAATGTTTTGCACTTAAATGTAAAGTTGGATCTTGATTATCATGTTAAAAAATGTTTTCTAAGAAATGTGATAGAATGGATGGTAAATATGATCAGAAGCTTATCTAATTCCTGAGATAATCATCTCCCCCTCTTATCTCTTGATCTAATTAATTGATCTCTTAATATTAATTCATCATTATATTCTATATGTAAATGTTACATTGTATTTATGGATCATATTTATGCTATATTTGGTTTTCAGTTTAGCTTAGTTTTTTTGTTTTGTTTTGTTTTTGTTTTGGGGAGAGAGCATGCGAACAGGGGAGAGAGGCAGAGAGAGAGAGAGAAGAGAGAGAGAGAGAGTTCCAAATGCTCAGTGCTCATTGGGGAGCCCTACACAGGGCTCAATCCCATGCCCCTGGGATCACAACCTGAGCCAAAATCAAGAGTCCAACCCTCAATTGTCTGAGCCACCCAGGTGCCCTTAAGATATATTTGGATTCAATTTATTCATAGGTTATTTAGGTTTCACCTCTCTATATAAATAAGATTTTATTTAAAGATGAAAATACAGATAGCTATGTAGTCTATAGTTCTATGTGTATTTTTTTCTGCTTTTACTGTCAGGTTTGTTATCTAAATTTGATTGTTTTATTTTATTTTATTTTTATTTTTATTATTTATTATTTTGAGAGAGAGTGAGAGCAAGTGAGGGTAGGGCAGTGAGAAGGAGGGTCAGCATAGAGCCCAATGAGGGGCTCAAACTCACGAACCTGGGATCATGACATGAGCCAAAGTCAGATGCTTAACCAACTGAGCCTCCCAGGTGCCCCTGAATTTGATAATTTTATGATATTAAATCAGTAACTTGATATGTTTTTCTACATTCTATTCCCTAAGTTTTTGAAAAAACGTCCATACATGTAAACATTGGAAGCTGTAATGTTAAAAATATATATTTCTATAATAAATTTTTTAGTTTGTTTAATTTTTAATGACACCAGGCTTTCCCCTAGACAATTGTTAATAATTAGCACTTCGTGGGAAACTGTTCATTGCATTTACATTTTCAAATTTATGAGCATAGTGCTATGGTCTCAATGTGTACTCTAAAATTCATATGTTGAAAACCTAATGCCCAATGATGGTATTAGGAGTTGGGGCCTTTGGGAGGTGATTAGGTCAGTGAGAGCAGAGCCCTCCTGATGGGATTCATGCCTTTATCAAAGAGCCTGCAGAGAGATCTCTCACCCTTCTACCACGTGAGGCCACAATGAGAAGTTGTGGAAGGGCCTTGGCCAGAACTGCCCAACCCCCGCCATGCTGGCACTGTGATTTTGGACTTCCATCTTCCAGAACTGTAAGAAATAAATTTCTGTTGTTTATAAGCCATCCAGGCTATGGAATTTTGTTATAGCAGTCTGAATGGACTAAAGCACATTATATGACATAGAGTATTATTTGTAATTTTTAAAAAAATTCTCTTTTTAAATTTCCTTTCCCATGTTTAATTTCTGTTTTACTTTATTTTTGTTATTATTATTAATTAGGCTTCTCCGAACATGTCTATTCTTTGCTGGTTTATTTTTAAAATGACCACATGTATTTAGAGAGAAGAGTGGAGAATTCTGAGAATGGTTGAGGACATTCTTTAATAAAGGAGCGGGTGTGGATGGGAAGATAGAAGTCTGAGACAGGGTGCATCCTCATGTTAAGGGGGGAAGGAAGACAGCGCTGTGAGCCGGGAGGAGCTGGCACGCTTGCTTCTGGGAGCCCCAGAGGCAGCAGATGAAGCGTAACCTGCAGTTAGGAAACATGCTTGGCAGCGGGCATCTGTAATGGTAACAAATAGTACGCCGCTTTACAATCTTGAGCAAGATGGGGAGGATCCACATTACGTAGCTTTAAAATTATTCTGGAAGAATTCATGCAAAAGTTTACAGATCAAGACAGGAAGGGCCTTCCAGGAGGTTATTAAAGTCCTGGTTTAAAAAGTGAGTAGAAAGAAAACAGATAAAATATTCCATGGTTCTGGTAAAAATACGCTGCTTATCCAAATAGAGATGTTCATCTGACAAGCAGGAAAGTATTTATGGGGAGGTCTGGACAGCAGTATCTTTTCTCAAAATCTGGGATAGTCTTCTTTTGGTTTCTGGAGAAAAAGTTGGTACTAAATAACTTGTCAAACAGAACTTTGAGGAACTCTGTCTAATAGTTCCTATGCATAGTGTCCTATGCATGTGGGGCATGGAAGAGAAATAAATAGAAGCTTATCCCAAAGTTTTATATGACAATACAGAAGAAAACTGGGAAAGGCTGAAAGTTTAATGGGAGAAAAATAAAATGAGGTACTTTTCTGATTTCTTAGGTGTGGGGAATCTACATGTGATTCCATGTTGAGCTGCCCTGAGGAGATTATCAAGCGCAATTATGGGTGGAGGGATATGTGAAGTTAAGAACTAGAAAAGAAAATAAAAAGTTATTATAATAGTAATAATGTCCCATTATTATTCTATAGGTATCAGCTTTTAGTGATTCTGATGTTACAGATGAAGTACTATTTTACATGCCTTATCTGGTGTCATTTTCCCAAGGATACTTGAAGGTAGATTCTATTACTCACACTTTAGAAAAGGAAACAGGAGCCTGATGAGTTAAAATAAAAATAACTTGTTTTAGTCCATGCAGATAATGACTGGAAGAAGCAGAATCTAAGGCCAAGGATTTCAGCTCCAGATCCTGGGTTTTGTTTTTTTTTAATGTTTTTTTTATTTGTTTCTGAGAGACAGAGAGAGAGAGAGAGAGAGAGACAGCGTGAGCAGGGGAGGGGCAGAGAGGGAGGGAGACACAGAATCCGAGAGAGAGAGAGAGAGAGAGAGAGAGAGAGAGACAGCGTGAACAGGGGAGGGGCAGAGAGGGAGGGAGACACAGAATCCGAAGCAGGCTCCAGGCTCTGAGCTAGCTGCCAGCACAGAGCCCAACACGGGGCTCAAACCCATGAACTGCAAGATTATGACCTGAGCCGAAGTCAGACGCTTAACTGACTGAGCTACCCAGGCGCCCCAGATCCTGAGTTCTCAATCACCATATTATAAAGACCCATTCATATCATGCAGTCACTGAGGCCAGGAAAGAGGAAACAGATAAACTATCTTTGGAAGACAAAAGACAGGCTTGAGATCTCTGGCAGCATTTATGAACAGAAGAGAAAGCAGGGTGCCAAATAGTCTCTATCCAGATACAAATGAATGAAACACAGAGAAGGCTTAGAAATCAGTCTTTCCAGGTTTATCCTTACAAAAGAGTGACATTCTGTATTTATCTCTTCATATTAAAAGGAAAATAATTATATTTATATTCATCTATAAGATCAAGTAATATGACATATAAAAAGAGTAAAATAGACTTTAGAAGTACAACTTCACCCATATATTCATTTATTTAGCAAACATGTATTAAGCATTATTAGCCAGACCCAATTCTAGGAGTTGTGTGTTTTTTGTTTTTTTTTTAAATATTTATTTGTTTTTGACAGAGGGCGGGAGGGGCACAGAGAGAGGTCAACAGAGGATCTGAAGCAGACTCTGCTCTGGGCAGAGTCTGATAAGGGACTCACACTCACTAACTGCAAGATCATGACCTCAGCTGAAGCTGGACGCATAACCAACTGAACTGCCCTGGTGCCCCTGAGTTGTGGTTTTAGTAGCCACTATGAAGAGATAGGTTATCCTCATGGAGTTTACAGAATAGTGGGAGAATAAGATACTAATCAGTAACCACACAAATATATGATTAAAACCTTGCTTAACTGTAATGAAAGAGCAGTACAACCGTATAAACAGGAGCCCACGACATAGTCTGGCAGGTCAGAGTCTTTCCAGACAAAGTGGCATTTGGGCCAAGAGCAGGAATTACCACAAAGAAAGAAAAGGATGGATGTTGTAAGCAGCAGAGCAGCATGAGGAAATCTCAAGTCAGAGAAAGCGTAGCCAGTTTAAGAGAAAGGCGGCCATGTGGCTGGTGCACAGAGTGAGGGAAGAGCAGATGGGGCTACACAGTAGTTCACATGGGGCCTTGTAGGCCGTGTGAAGGAATCTGCTTTTTATTCCAAGAGAAATGAGAAGCAGTTGGAAAGTTTTCATGAGAACAATGTGTTCAGACTAAGCATTAAAAAGATCTGTGTTGCTTCAATGTGGAGACAGGACAGAAGGAGAGCCCAAGTGGGTGTTGGAGTCCCAGGGATGTCTGCTGTGGAGAGCAGGAGAGATGACAGCAGCTTGAACCAGAGGGATGGCTTGCTGGCAGAAAGGAAGGAAATGACAGCTCACAGAAACAGGGAGCAGAGAAATTCAGCAGAACTTTGTGATAGTTCAGCAAAAAGGGGGAGCTGGAAAGAAGAGGAACGTCAAAGAAGACTAGTGTTAGGGTTTTAAAACTGAATAGGTGATGATACCATTCATCAAGATGAAGAACAGTTTATTGATACTTACTATGAGCTAAGAACCCTACTTTTTGTGTTTTTACTTTTGTTTGTTTTTACCTTGTGCAAAACAGTATTGATTCTATAAAATACTATGTTAGACACCTAATACCACTGAAACCTCACCACTTAACCCCTCATTTCCACCTCACCCCTGCAAAAATCACTGTGAGGTAGGCAATATTATTACCCATATTTTATAGACACCAAAGAATTAAAACTGAGAGGGAAAGAAACGTGCCTAGCCACATAGCTTGTGGATTGTGGAGATTTGTCTTATTCTATAGAACATTTATATAGAGTATGACAGTTATACTCTATACATACACATGATTAAATGCAAGTTCATTGGTCCAAGTTTAACCTAAAATTGACAACTCAAGAAGGAAATCAAAAGGAATAATGTGGTCATGTAGGAGATGGGAATGGTGTAATTGTGGCTGCAAAAAAGCAACCTGAACATTATAGGCCAAAAAATAAGTAAGTAAATAGGCATTTTTAATAAAATAAAATGATTTCGTTTCTTACTCCTAAAACTAATTCGTAGTCACAATTCACAATAATTTTGGACATTTTTGCATAGTTAATAAATACATCAGAATTTAGGCTTTGAATGATTTATTCCTTTCCTAAAGTCTCACTTGAAAAAATCTGTTGGTTTCAAAACATGAATATTTTGTGACACATGAGAAAAAAAATTAAATGAAAACAGGTTCTAATGCTTCCAGAAGATATTTTCCAAAGCCTGTTTTACTTAAAAATTGTGTCTTCATATTTATGTATTTATTTCCTCCCTAAATATTCCTCCCCTTCCTTCTCTCACCGGTTTCAACCAGAGCCTTTATTCCCAGGAGCCTTCCCCAGGCGGAAGTCTGAAAGCCTGCTTATTACTACCACAATTACCCAGCAAATAAGGAGAGATTTAGGGCCTTTTCCCCACCATTTGCCCCCTTCTCTCATGAGGAAATCAAGCCCTGCCAATGCTGGTTCACTTCTTCTCAGTCTAAGGCAGGACACTGCAAGGCAATACATTTTCATCAAGGCTCACGCACGAT
Organism: Crocuta crocuta; assembly: GCF_008692635.1. Lineage (NCBI taxonomy): Eukaryota > Metazoa > Chordata > Mammalia > Carnivora > Hyaenidae > Crocuta > Crocuta crocuta. Next base: position 6,759,475 of record NW_027532166.1, on the reverse strand, counting down.
CGTGCTCTAGAGGATTGGGGTTTAATGCAATTTATGGGGAGCCACTTTCAAGGGAGATCATGGAACCTCCAGTTTAATTGGGGTGATCTGGAAGGCTTGGCATCTGTCAATAAGCAAGGAGATGGTGATGCGTGAACAGAAATAGAAATTGCTCTGCTCACCCTCCCTATTCTATATGGTTTTTTTTTTTTTCTGAAGCTCCTAGCTTTGGTTTTTCTCACTGATTTTCTGATCTTCTTACTCTCCTTTTTAATCTTTGTGTGATTTTCCTACTCTTTATCAAATACATGTCTGAGAGGACCCTCCTTTCTGGGAGTAGGAGCCCCTCCCTTTCCCACCTGTGCCTTCCCACCCTTTCCGACAAAAGCCCCAAAGGGAATAGATGGGAAAGGGGTTGGTGACATAGTGTTCATGCCTTCAGCAACTGAAAAGCAGCTCTAATTATGTATGTAATATTAATTAATTAACTAATCAGAAAATATTAATTATATACTTACAATATGCTAGACACTACAGCAGGTATTGAGGATATAGCAGTCAATAACACATTATATTCCAGTGAGGGATTAAGTAGAAGCAAAATTTAGAAAAGAAAATATAAGGACACCTGGGTGGCTCAGTCAGTTTAAGCGTCCAACTACAGCTCAGGTCGTGATCTCACGGTTCGTGAGTTTGAGCCCTGCATTGGGCTCTGTGCTAACAGCTGGGAGCCTGGAGCCTGCTTCAGATTCTGTGTCTCCTCTCTCTGCCCATTCCCTGCTCCCATTCTATATCCCTCTCTCTTTAAAACATAAACATTTAAAAAAAGAAAAGAAAATATATAATGTGATCTTTGGTAGTAAGTGCTATATATAAAAATGAAGCATGAAAGACTGTTGGGCATAATGGGATAGAAACATCAATTTTAAATACTGTGGCTGGGAATGTCTCAGTGAGCAGGTATCACTGAAGCAAAGCTCTCAGGCAGGTGAGGGAAGAGTCAGTGGCTATGTAAGGGAGGGGCATCACAAATAGAGAGAACTGCTAGTACAAAGGTCTTGAGGCAAGAGAATGTTATTAAGGAATAACAAGGAGTCCAATGTGAATGGACTCAAGAATAAGAGCAGCATTAGAATATGAGGTATATGAAGTGGGCGAGCAGATCACACAGGACTTCTTGGGCAACTTGAGACTTTTTGACTTTTACTCTGAGATGGAAACCACTTCATGTTTTGAGCACAGAAGAGAGAGAACCATTTCATGTTTTGAGCATAGAAGGGTCACAATTTGACCTAAGGCTGAACAGAATCAGAATAAACTAAGAATAGATAAACTGAGCATATTTATTGAGGTTAAAGAGTATTTAGAATTTTCTTTGTGCCAGATACTGTGTCAGAGACAAACTTGTATAAAAAAGTACTCACTTTTTCAAGGAGTTGTTCTCTCTCAAAAGAGACAGATCAAAATTTGAAAAGCAGTCAGTGGTGCACAGAGATGAAAGATTACAATCCCAAGTAAAGGCTTTTGAACCATTAAGAAGAAGGCTAATAGGAATCTTCCAGAAGTTTCAGCAGAGAAGAAGGGACACAGCTAAGACTTCAAGGAGTGAAGAAGTGAGCAGAGAGTGGAAAAAGATTCAGCAAATTTGGTAGCTAGGCCCACAATTCTTTGACAGTCCTTCCCATAAAAGTAGGTTCTTAAACTCCTTCCATTGGATGTGGCATAGACTTAGTGACTCAACTGTGGCAAAAAGAATATGGATGAAGTGGTGGGAGGTCAATTTTGAGATCAGGTTACTAAAAGACTGCGTTTCTGGACTTGGGTGTATTTTCTCACTAGCCTACCCACACCTTCTCTTTACTCCCTTCCACTCTTACTGCTCCACTCTGCTGAAAGCCATTTCATGAGCCACCCTACAGAGACACCAGTGTAGGACAGAACTGAAGGTTGCTAACAGCAGCCACAAATCTTTCAGAGCTCTCTTTAAGCCAAACTTCATCTCCCTGTTGCACTGAAGTGTCTTATGAGTGTTATCTCAGAAACTAGAGGTGGTAAATTTTAAGGGCAAAGACATTTGCATTATAGACTTGCCTTTCAGAGCCAAACTGAATCTCTCCTTTTTGGCCTAATTCAAGAAACTCTACCTATATTCCCACCTCTTAAAGAATAACACTTGGTATTAAGAAGTGAAAACTATCCTAGAATGTTCTGCAAGCTTCTCTCTTTTACCTGAGAAAAATATCTGCATCACAACAATAACTTTCAAAGTTTCTTCTTATTATTTCAGATTAATAATATTTGTTTCAGAAAGTGACACATACACTTTTTATTTTTGTTAAGCAAATTATAGATGAGAAAATTTAAGAGTTACCCATATTATTTTATACAATAATAATCATTTCTTAACATTAAGCAAGCATCACCCCAAATATAGATAGAAAAGTGGATGGAAAGATGGATAAGAGATGGACACAGAAACAGAGGCAAAAATAATTCCATAAAAATGGTATCACACTAAAGAATGCTACTTTCTAATTTGTAATAAAAACAAATAAATAAAACATGAGTAAAACTGAAGTAACTGCTTGAATGTGCATAAATATCTAATTTTTAAGATAGGAGATTTTTTCCCAAAAAGATAAAACCATATTTAAGAAGGAAATAAATAAATATTGAGAAGTTGGAGTCATGATGGTTCTTCTGAACTAAATCTGTCCAATTTAGTCAGTATTGATTGATTGCTTGTTCTGAAAAATGGGGAAATTAGCACTCCCACCCACCTGTTCTGCCCCATCTCCAGATTTTTATTATGTTATTTTAATAATATCAAGTTACATATCATTTGCCTTCTGTTCTGAAATGTATTACCATCTTCCTCTTAGTTCTGTATTTTTGTGAACTCAGTATTTACACCAATATCTTTACCACAACATTTACATTCTGAGCTTTTTAAAAATTTATATTTCAGGGGCACCTGGGTGGCTCAGTTGCTTAAGCATCCGACATCAGCTCAGGTCATGATCTCGCGGTCTGTGAGTTTGAGCCCCTTATGGGGCTCTGTGCTGACAGCTCAGAGCCTGGAGCCTGTTTCAGATTCTGTGTCTCCCTCTCTCTCTGACCCTTCCCTGGTCACGCTGTCTCTCTCTCTCTCAGAAATAAATTTTTAAAGAAAAGCTTTAAAAAAATGTATATTTCAATTGGCTGTATTTTATCAAGTACTTTTAAAAATTATATAGTCCCTTAGTTCTTACATGTTTAGGGACGTCTACTTACTTCCTCTGATACCTAAACAGCAACTCTAATGGCTATAAAATTTATAAACCACACTTTTCCCCCCTCAGAACGTGGCAGATCCTTCCTTCATCTATTCCTTCCTTTCTTCTTTCCTTCCTCCCCTCCTTCCTTCCCCCTTTCCTTCCTTCCTTTCCTTCCTTCTTTTCTTTCCTTCCTTCTCTTCTTTTTATTTTTTTCATCATTTAATGTTCTTTTAGAGAAATCTGAAGAATACAGATAACTTACTTTTTTTAATTTCTAATTTTTGCCTGAGGAAATTTTTCTTTGTCATCAAAGATCTATTAGAATTGATGAACACTATGTCAGAACATATGTAAAATATGAACAGGGCTTCCCATGTTAAGCATGAGAAAGATGAAAATATTTTGTATGGAAACCATCTATATACATCATAGTTATAAAAGTGAAAGAAGTGGATGGAAAAGGCAAATTAAGAACCAGTTTGGGGGAGGGGCGCGCCTGGGTGGCTTGGTAAATTAAGCATCCAACTCTTAATTTCGACTCAGGTCATGATATCATGGGTTTATGGGTTCAAGCCCTGGGTCAGACTCTGCATGCTTGCTTGGGATTCTCTCTCTCTCGCTCTCTCAGTCTCTCTCTCTCTCCCCGTCTTCCTCTTCCTTCCTCTCTCTCTCTGTTCCTCCCCCAGTCACGCTGTCTCAGTCTCTCTCAAAATAAATAAACTTAAAACAAAATTTTAAAAAACCCTCATTTTGGAGGACAGCATAACCTAAGGAGTAAATGGTGAAGTTAGCCACATCTATAAACACTTTTTGTTGCTGTTTTTCCCCATGTTCTGTTGCTTTTTGGCAGTTTGGCTACATTTCAGCTGCATTATCCTAAAACCAAGACATGGTTTAAAAACACAAGACATAAGTCTAATTTCACCATTCTGTTTGGAGACTTTGCAAAGTTTGGTGAATATAAAGCTGTTCCCGTGCTTTCTCGGGTTCTGACAGCCAGAGATGAAAGCTACCTATATTTCAGTCACTAGTTCTGAGTGACTTTTTATGTGTATATGTGTATATATATACACACATATTACATAGATTAATACATACATACTGTATAATACATATATTACACTGTATTATAATACACATATTACATAATACAATGTATATATTACAATATAATATATAAAATGTAGACTAGATTTATTTACAAAGCACCTGAAGACCCTACCTCACTCTGCAAGAATAGGACAAACCAACCCCATGCAAAGAGGTTCACAACCAGGCCAGATTCATTAAGAAACAAAGTGAATAAAGTGTGTGAATTGATAGTGCAGCCAGAGCCCTCCATTCTGTCACTAAAGCTTGTGCCTGCAATCCAGGGAAAACAGCCAGCTAGTCACAGTGCATCACCATTGTTTATGGCTAGAATCTGTTATGAATGGGCAGTGCCCATGCTATCCTAAGTAACTATTAAATATCCTATATTTTCTATTGCTATGTAAATTATCACAAACTTAACAGCCCCAAACCATGCCCATTTATTAATTGTAGTTCTATAGTTAAGAAGTTCAGGTAGGCTCAAATGAGTTCTCTGCTCTGGGTCTCACAAGGTTGAAATCCAAGTGTCAGCCAGGCTGGGCTCTCATCTGAAACTCTGGGTTCTCTTCCCAGCAGATACAGGTTGTTATCAGAACTCAGTTTCTTGGGGTATAGGACTGTGGCTCCCATTTTCTTGCTAGGATCCTGACAGGTGTTGCTCTCAGCTTCGAGGGTCCACCTTCTGGTCCCAGCCATTTAACTCTCTCACAACCTGGCAGCTTACTTCCTTACATCCAACAGAAGAATCTCTAGTAGAAATACATCTCTTATATAGAGATGATAGAGATAGGATAAAGATATAGATACAGATAGATATTTATATATGGTAGTGTAAACACAAGAGTAACTATACTATCACACTCAGAGATCCACACTCAAGGGGAGGGGATAATACAAGGCACAAACAACAATAAGAGAGAATCTTACTGGACATTTCAGGATTCTGTCTATCATACCCTCAATTATGTCGGTAGCTTTGATTCCTTGCCTGCTTAGAATTGCAGTACCACTGGAACCGCTCGTGTTTAGCTGGACTCCTATGCCTAACCCTTTCCTAACTAGCTCTGCTTCGCAGGTGGATCATTCACAGGCACAAACATAACATTTACTTGGCACATGTTTTGAAGAAACAAATAAAATTGTGTTTGAAAACAAAATAGAATATTTGGGGGAAAGACAAAAGAAAGTGAGCAGTATATGAAAAAGAATACTACCCTGCACTCACTTGATGGCTACAATTTAAAAAAAAAAAAGGAAGAAAATAACAAATGTTGGCAAGGACATGGAGAAATTGGAACCCTCATACATTGTTGATATGAGTATAAAATACTTCAACCACTGTGGAAAACAGTTCAGCAGTTCCCAAAAAGTTAACATAAAATTGCCATATGACCTAACAATTATACTCTTAAGTACATACTCAAAAAATTGAAAACTGATACTCAAGCAAATACATGTATACCAGCTTCACAGCAGCACTAATGTCCATCAGTTGGTGAATGGATAAGCAAATTCTAAATTATACACACAACAGAATACTATTCAGCCATAAAAATGAATGAATGAACTTCATGGATGAACTTCAGAAACATGCTAAGTGAAGGGAGCCTGGGTGGCTCATTTGGTTAAGCATCTGACTCCTGATTCCAGCCAAGGTCATGATCTCGCAATTTGTGACATCGAACCCCACATCGGGCTCTGTGCTGATAGCATGGAGCCTACTTGGAATTCTCTCTCTCTCTTTCTCTCTCTCTCTTTCTCTCTGCTTCTACTCTACCTTCTCTCTATCTCCCTAAATAAATAAATAAATAAAAATAAACCTAAAAAAAAGAAACATGCTAAGTGAAAAAAATTCAAACACAAAAGACCACGTATTGTGTGATTTCATTTAGATGAACTATTCAGAAAGGGAAATTAGAAACAGAAAGCAGATTGGTAACTGCCAGGGGCTAGAGATAAGAGGATTGGGGGAGCAACAGCTAACCAGACACAGGGCTTCCTTTGGGGTGATACAAATTCTTCAGAACTGGATAAAGGTAGAAGTTACACAACACTGTGAATTTATTAAATGCCACTGAATTGTTCACTTTCAAATGGCTAAGCTTATGTTACATAATTTCATCTTGATAAAAAAATAAAAAAGAACACCAAAAACCAAAAAAAGAAATATCCATTGAGGGAAAAAAAAAACATGTCAGTGAAGAAATTCTTCACAACTCCTGAACTGTTTTTCTTCTGGTGTTTCTTTTTCTAATTGGGCTGAAAAAGGAGCAGAGCCACATAGGAGACTGCCATGTAGGTGAGAGAAATGAGTGTTTGCTAAACCTTTCTTCTCCGTGATGAACAGGAAGAGAAATTCCGGGAGGCAGGTGAGCCTGCACTGTTGCAGCAGTTACAAGCAGCAGGTTTTTAGACTGCTGGTTTTAACATAAGCATGATTCAGTACAAGCAAAGTCCCTGAATAACCAAGACAAAGAGGAGCGTGGAAGTTCCAAGGTGGGTTTTAAGAATATACTCAAGAACAGAATGAAAACAGAAATAAAAGGCAATTGAGATGGGAGAAAAGACAACCAGCTGTGCCTAAGAGTGGCATTTCTGTTATTCTCTGACACATCCTACTTTAGCCAAAGGTAATATGCAAATGGAGGTCACTGACATTTACACTTCTATTTAATGATGGTTTTTAATGGAAGAAAAATAAAATTATCTTGGCCAAATATATTCCTATTTATGTTGACGTGTTTAATTCACTTCTATATATTAAAGTTGAGTTTTCCTTAATTAGTTGAGGCATTTCAAGGTATCAACATGGAAATGATGCTTTCCACCAGCAATCCGGAACTGCAAATATATTCTAATCATTGCACTTCATTCCGCACAGGCTGAAGGACTCCTTGAGAGCCACCTCAGAGAACGATGAGGTACATGGAGGAGAAGGCATCCTAGTGGCTGATATCCAGACCCCTTCAGCACCCACCCATCACAGTGCCTTCACTTTGTGTTTGTCTAACATATCATGCTCCCTGATAAGATATTACTGGAAAAGGGGTTTTAAAAATTGACATGCAATTTCTTAAAATGGGTGGAAAATATAAAAATGCACATGTTGGTGACAAGGCTCTTCACTCTCATAAAATTAATAATATAAAAAAGAGACAAATATAGGATGATATATGCTGGAAGCAGTCTATCTCAGTTTCAACTGGTTGCTCTTAAATTAAATTGATCACTTGGGAGTGAAGCCAATGAGAGACTTTTTTTTTCTTTTTAATGTATAAAACACTGGAAATATTTCCATGAAAATTATACCTGGAAGACAAGGTCAAATTACAAATTTTATAATATTTTATAACTCTGAGGACCAACATTAGCCATGAAACATCCAAGTTTCTTGTTCAACTTCAGCTTATCAGACCTTCAAACATATTCTCAGAAATACATTACACACAAAACGAAAGGACTAACTTCACATTTCTCAGCCAGAAGGAGAAAAGCGTAACCACGTGATCTTGCCTCAGTCATCCAGCTGACCCTACTGACACTACTATCCGTCTGGTGTCAGTCACACTAATGGTAAGCCTAGAACCCAAGAAAAGTTTACCCACATACATGGGCCTTGCCTACTCAGCATCAAAATTCTTACACTATCTTGCACTATTCCGTAATTTTATAAAGTCTTCTAAGGCAGGGACCAGTGCCTATGTGTCCGGGTCTCCCCCATGGTATTGAGCACAAGCCTGGTTCTGCATGAATGACCACTGACCATGAAACACGCTGGACAATGTGCTAATGTTGGTGATCCTGATCACAGTGACCATGGTAATGGAAAGAACAGACATCAAAATGGAAAGTCCGAGAAGAACTCTTGCTACCAACTTGAATAGAGACAAAATGCTGAATATGTATGAACGCTCAACCTGACATCAGCAGGAAACCCACAAACTTTAGCAAAAAATAAATCTCTCTGAAAGAACAAACATGTGATGCTACTCGGATTAAAAATCTTTATCCCTAAAAGTCCCAAAGCAGTCACAAACAATACAATTGACCAACTACTTGAAAGGGCAATTTGCTGCTGAGAGCAAAGATTTAGAACTGGGGAGGAATTCTGGCCAGAGTTAAATAATGACAGAAGGATCAAAAATAAGAGAAGGTAAAGGATCAATCGATTGGCTGGCGTGTTTATCCATAACGCAAAGTGGAAAAGATGCCAGCAGCTAACTTTGAGTCCAGTTATTAAAAGAAGAACATTCAGTTTAAGGTCCATGACAAGTGTCATTCTGAAGGTTATTCTGACAAGTGTATAAGGTAACTTCAGCCATACAGCTTCAAAAATATGAAATTTGGCTTAGAAAGATGGAGTAGAGGGTTTGGTCCTCATTAATACTTGATTTCAGGGACACCTGGGTGACTCAGTCAGTAAAGCATCTGACTCAGTTTTGGCTCAGGTCATGATCTCACTGTTCATGAGATTGAGCCCTGTGTCGGGCTCCCCACTGACAGAGTGGAGCCTGCTTCAGATTCTCTCTCTCCCTCTCTTTCTGCCCCTCCCCAAGCTCACATGCACATGGGCGGGTGCTTTCTCTGTCTCACAAAATAAATAAATAAACTTAAATGTTTTTTTTAAAATGTTTATTTATTTCTAGGAGACAGAGAGAGAGACAGCGTGAGCAGGGGAGGGTCAGAGAGAGAGGGAGTCACAGACTGAAACAGGCTCCAGGCTCTGAGCTGGCAGTCAGCACAGAGCCTGACGCGGGGCTCCAACCCACGAACCGTGAGATCATGACCTAAGCGAAAGTCGGATGCTTAACCAACTAAGCCACCCAGGCACCCCTAAACTTAAATGTTTTTTAAAATACTTAATTTCTAGTAGGTTCAGATATGAAATTGTTATACACTTCCCTATGGTTGATCTTTGAATTATAAAATGTGCATGTGTTCAAGTATATGTGTTAGTTAGTAACCTATTTTGGGAAAAGTTTCTGTTTGAGTAATTGTTAAGTTTGGAAACAAATTTTTAGGCATTATTGTATGAAAAAGTTGATAGCATGTTCCTCCACATAGTCCCATAAAATTTCCAAAATCTGGAGTCAACGAAAAGAAAGAGATCTGCATGCTAAGCCAGTACCAGGCTAGAATAATAATGATACAAGCACTTTCTATTATTACTTTTAGAGCTCTTACTGTGGGCCAAAGTGATGACAGTAGACCTTTTAATGTACTTAATTAATTAATTAATTTTTAATTTAGAGAAAGAGAGAGAAAACACATGTAAACATGAGCAGGGGTTGGGGAATGAGGGGAAGGGACAGAGAGAGGGAGACAGTGCAGAGCCAAATCTCAGGACCCTGGGATCACAACCTGGCCAAAATCAAGAGACAGATGCTTAATAACTGAGTCACCCAGGTACCCCACTAGTAGACTTTTCTGAACGAATTGTTTTTTTTTATATTATCATCACAGTAACACAGGGAGGTAAGTAGTTATTATCCCAGTGTTACAGATGAGGCATGCAGATTTATGGTAGCTAAGGAACTTGCTAAACATCAGCTATTAGAAGGTAAATCAGAGTTTGGTTACAATCTTTCTAATTTTGTAATTCATACTTTTAATCACTGGATCATCCTAGAAGTTAGAAATATCTTCACTAACATCTGAAGAATATATTGCCTTACATTTGTCATTTTTATCTTAAAAGATATTTTTCTTTAGTGATGCAAGTTTTTTAGGTTTATTTACTTATTTTGAGAGAGAGAGAAAGAGAAAGAGAACATGAGTGGGGGAGGATTAGAGAGAGGGGGAGAGAGAGAGAATCCCAAGCAGGCTCCAGACTGTCAACACAGAGCCCCATACAGGCCTGAACTCAAGAACCATGAGATCATGACCTGAGCCAAAATCAAGAGTCAGACACTTAACTGACTGAGTCACTCAAGTGCCCCTCCTGATGCAAATTTAAAGGCCTGATGTATTAAGTTGGATTTTATAATATCTTAAGATTTTATTTTTTCTTCAGGAACAGAGTCCTCTGTCTCTCTTTCTCTCTCTCTCTGTCTCTCTCTGTCTCTTTCTCTCTTTCTCTCTCTCTGTCTCTCTCTCTCTTTCTCTCTCTCTCTCTCTGTCTCTCTCTCTCTCTCTCTCTCACACACACACACACACACACACACACACACATTCAAGCAATGGGAGAAACAGAAATCCCTATATGTAAGTTCATTCTACCAAAGGATTTTCAAGCCTAGTCACTTACTGAGGCTATATAGCCATTTGGACCCCAAAACCCTCCCTCTCCCCTCACTCTGCATGTCCTGATTTTCCTCCAAATACCAGGGCTCCCTTCCTGCTTCATGACTCTGTTTGGAACTTCACTGCTATGTTTTTGGACCTCCTACACTTCCAAGAATGGTGGACTAGAGCCCCTTTCCTTGATAATTTCATTTGTCATGGCCCCTAGTTGGAGCAGTGCTGTCCCTTACATGCAACCTGGTCATTTCTTCTATAACCACTGCTTCTTTAGATTTCTCTTTTACCTATTACCTTAAAAGCCCTTTCCAAATTCACCCTCAGAGAACTGTCAGCAATCAACTCCCTTCCCGCTTCCATAATGCATTTTATTTTGTCTACCTCTCACAGTCCTCAAGTGTACATTCTGTGTAACAGAGGGATCTATACTGCTCTGCCTGGGTCTGCTCCTTTTTTATTTCTGGTCCTTGAGTAGTATAGTAACACCAGGTGAGGCAGGCCAGAGTCCTTTTCTGTCATGGTAAAACTCCATGGTTACCGGTAGGCTTGTTTATCGTCAGTTTTCTACTTTTCCTCTGATGACAGACTCTCTCAACTGGAACTGCTGGACTCACTAACATCCCACAGATGGATACTCAGAGCTGTCCTTGGAGCCTCCGGGCATGGACTGCTACAGCGCTTCCTCACCTATGCCCAGCTCCCGCCCCTGGCCTCTCTGTCACTTTCAGATTTTAAAACCAAAGTCAGGTGCAGAGCTTACCTTCAGATGAGCAACCTGTGGCTCGTACTCAGAGGCCACTGGCACTGAGGAACATTTCTTTGTCCTCATGTGTCTTATTTTTGTTCTGTTACACTGCTGTGTTTAGATTCTCCTCTTCTCCGCCCCTCAAGGGGCAGCTGCACATACATGCACAGGTGCTCACACACCTTTTCCCCCAGAGAGGTCAAAGTGTGGGAAGACACCCTCCCCAGGGTTCCCCCTCTCCATAACTAACATTTTTGAAATGTAAAAGACTGAGGAGTTATCTTTGATATTCATTTGAGTGTCTTTACATCATGGCTCCTTTTGGCTTCTATATCTTTTATTCATGTGCACTCTAAATACCCCATTCTATTATATAATCACAGAGGACAGGGACGGCATCTGCGATTCCAGGTGAGGCTTCCTTCCCCCACTTCTCAGCCTGCGGTTCTCATGCTGAGCTCTCCTGACTTCCTCCGTCTGGTCTGGGCGACTTTAAAAGTGGATGGAATGGCGAGCCCGGCCTCCAGGCAATGCAGACAATTGAACAGAATGGGAATGTCCACATGACAAGCATCCCCTTTGGAAAGAGGAATGATTTGGGCTAGGGCTCCTCTCTGATTTCAGTGACTTAACACTGCCACCTACCTCGGAAATGCCCTTCTTCCAGTAATTATATAATAATCTGCTTATAGAATCATATCAGAGCCCCACATGGTAGGGAAATCTAGGTTCTGGTCCTGCCTCTATCACTTCCCAGCCCTACACCCTTAAGCAGGTTATTTAACATCTCAGAGCCTCAGTTTCCTCATCTCTAAAATCAGAATAATAAAGATGCTACTTCAGAGCTAAATAAGATAATGTAAATTCATGGCCCATATCAGGTGTTCCAAAACTGTCAGGGACTTTTATAACTCATCATTATCCTCGAGTTTATGGGTCTTTTTGCCACTCTCCAGCGCCATAAGGATAGTGAAGAAGTATTTCAAAAAGTTACTTTATGATTATATACCAAACAATCTAGAAATCCACAAAGAAACTCATGAGTAGAATATGGTCAAGTTGACATATCGAGCAACCTTTCTGGCAATTCAGCAATAAAAGTGCTCTGAAGTTGGGGAGGGGTGCAGTATGGAGAGAAAAAATTTCCCTTTGAAATAACGATTTCATCTTTTGTTCTGGCCTGTCTCAGGGTAAAGAAAAGCCAACTCAGAAAGTCCCTGGAGCTAAGCAAATTCTCTCCCATCAGCTCGTGGGCTGTGTCAGCAAAGCCAGGTCTGCCTGCAGGAAATGGGAGCCCAGAAGTCTCCCCAAGGCCCTGTCCTCTCTAGTGTCACAGCTCTGCTGCACTTCTGAAGGCCGCTGCGGAGGACATCGGGTCCAGTGCCTTCCTCGCCCGCCCCCTTTGGCACAGAAACCCAGCTGGGCTTTTTGTTCCTGTGGGGCAGCCTCCCCCCTTCCCTTGTTCTCTCCCTCCCTTCTCCCTCCTGGATATTAAACTTACTGTGGTTTCATCTACTTTATCATCTCATTTGCTTTCTGATCTGATCCTGGGCTGCCGTGTGGCTGATCAAAGGCAGATGTGAGCTCTCATCTTCACAAAGAAGCCCCTGTATTCAAACAAACATGTTAATTTGTCTCTCCTTGCTAGCAGTTACCTTTCCTTGCTTCCCTCCTACCATTTCTCAATATATTCATTCACTCCCTGTGCACCCGCCCCCTGTATGCTCTCTTTCTCCTCCCTTTTTATGACCTTTTATTCTCATTTGTCTCTAAAAATCTGTCCCATCTCCAGCTCACATTCTATTGTAGTTTAAAATAATAAAATTTCTTTTACCCTCTTTTCAACCTCCTTATACTTGAACGAAATCAGTTTCTTAAAACTTCAGACATGTTCCTGTTTTCAGCAGCCTCATTTGTTTTTAATGGAGGCATATGTTACACAATCCTAGCTCTCTTTTCTTCTTGTCTGCCTTCCCGGCTCCTTCTATCTTTCCTGACTCCCCACTCACGCTCGCCTAATCTACCCCTCCTGCCATGATGTGTCCTTCTCCCTTGTCCTTCCTTCCCTCTCTCCTGTCTTTTATTGTCCCTTCCCTCCGAGAAAGAGTCACCCTTTGGCTGGCTCTCCAAACTCTACCATGCCACTGCTTCTCTTGCTCCAGATTTTCTGCAGAGCTGCTACTTTCAAGGTTTTGAAAGTTAGTAAATCCTTGATAGTTTGCCATAATTTGGAGAGAAGGTCAATGAGAAATAATAAGCCCTTAACGGAATATTTTACAAAAATCTCCCAGTTGAAGGATATTAAGTGGATACAATATGATTGTTAACAAAGAATTGTGAAAGCTGTTCACAGAACTACCAATAACAATTTACTGAGTTCCCAGGGCTGTGGTATTTCAGAGGTTTGCCCCTGCCCTCAAGAAGTTTAAAATACAGTACAGAAGATAACAGCAGGCTTGTATATGACCATAATGAAGGCAGAATATGTGAGAAGCTGATTCATTTGACAAATACTAATCCCTACACTGAGGTCAGAGCTGTGGAAAGCTCAAAAATGAATCCACATGATCTTCGCCCTCAGGGCCCTTAGAGTCTATGAAGGATCAATTTACAGTTAAAGACGACTATGCAAAGCAAAAAAACAAACAAAACCCTTATGGTTTAGGGCAATAAGCGGTTCCTAGGAGAAAGTGATTAATGTAAGTAGGAAGGTAGGGGCTGTGTCACAGCAAAGATGACATTGGATCTGGGTCTGGGAAAACTACTGGCCTTTGAAAGTCAGCAAAGGCAGCGTCACATGGAAAATGGGGTTTGTCTTCATGTCAACTTTGGTTCACTGTGAAAGATTGTGGGAACCCTCTGTTGAGGAGTCTGAGTCTGGGTCTAGGCCTGCTGAGATACTGCACTCTGACTGATTGGCAGTCTTTCCTTTGACTCAAACAGGGGAAGTAGAGTCATATGTGCCTGCACATGACTTCCCATGCTATGGAGATAGTAATGCACAAGTAAGGTTCAGAGGCAGAAAGTGGCTGGGACATGGTGGGGGAAAAGGAGTGGCCCAGTGTGGCTTTTGGAGAGATGGTGAAGGGAGACAGTGGAAGTGACACTAGGAAGGCAAATACCATATTGTAGAGGACACTGAATGCCATGTGTGAAGATTGAACCTATAAAATTTTTGAGCAGAAGAAGACAGAACCAGATTCATGTCAAGTTTATCAAAAAGGAGGAATATTAGATAGAGACCAATTAGGAGGCTATTAAAATAACTTAGCAAGTGATAATAAGAATTCATCTAAGGGATGCCTGGGTGGCTCAAATGGTTAAACATCCAACTCTTGATTTCGGTTCAGGTCATGATCTCACAGTTCATGAGTTCAAGCCCTGCATCAGGCTCTGCGCTGAGAGTTCAGAACCTGCTTGGGATCTCTCTTTATGCCCCTCCCCCAATACATGTACTTGCATGTGCACATGCACTCTCTCAAAATAAATAAATGAACACTTGGAAAAAGAACTCATCTAATAAGTATGATGGTAGTGGATTGAGGGATTTGATTCAAATGATATACCTATGACACAATCTCTTGAGGTACAAGAGAAGGAAAAATCAGAAATGAAACAAATTGGCAAGAATGATGATGATGCCAGTAACTATGAGAAGGAAGACAGGAGGAGAAGTTTTTAGGACAAAAGCTAATAGATTCGGGTCTTTTCATATCAAGTTTCAGATATTGGTGGATATAGAAGTAATTGGGAGAAGAAAGCAGAGAGGATGAGAGTCAGACCACTTGAACACATTTTGGGGGCAAAATTATTTAAGACCAGAAGCTGAAAATCCATACCTGCATTCAGCAAATATTTATTGAGCACTTACTATTGCCAGTGAGATGAAGTATGGCCCTAGAAAGTAGGATGTTATTGATAAAATATCAACGGCTGAAAAAGCAAGGAGTATAGAGCTTGAAGAAAGCAGGAAAAAGTTGGCACATACCCACCATGGGTAAACAGATTCCACCAGAAATAAAACCATCGCAATGTGTTCCAGAGGCTATAAAAGAGAAAACTAAATAGGAGAGAATAAAGAAGAAAAAGACCCTAGAAGGCACAAAGGTTTTATAGAATCCAGCAATTCATTAACAAATAGGTAAGAATCAGTTGTGCTTAGCAAATGTATTATTTAAATGCAAATGATGCTGCTAATGGTCTTCACTCTTAAGTAGGCTAAAGGGGAGGCATCTAATGATGGAGAAGGCAAGCGACCAGGGGGACTTGGTTTTGTAATTACTCTGACACTTACTAGTAATATTCCTTGGGCAAGTTACTTAATAACTGAGTCTCAGTTTCCTTCTCTACAAAACAAGGAAAATTATATTTACTTCACTGTGTTATCACAAGGATTAAAATTAATGTGCAAAAAATGCCTGGAACAATAAATGGCAGCTATTATCATACATTTTTAAAATTTGTTAGTCTAACACTTCTTTTCCTGCTTCGAGTCAAGTTCTGTCACCAAGTTTCTAGATGAGTAAACTATTTGCACATCCTAACGAATAGTCTCTAGTAACAAAGCTCTGTTGATCTGATTATAATATGTCCTCTACAGTGCTAGTCCCTGACCCAGCCACCTGGCAATAATTCTAAAAACACATCCTTATGCAGTTTTCATTAGAGGAGAAGATGGGACAGTTGGGCTGATGGCAGAGCAGAACTGATCTTTGTTTTCACATGAAATAACAATTGCTCATCAAATCTCACCCTGTTCCACCTCAGATATTCAAATCAACCTCCCATAGAAATATTTCTAAATCCTTATACTAACTATCTATAATTCCCACCCCCCACCTTCACCCACCAAATTCACTCCACGCCCCTTCCCCATATTCTCAATACCACTTCACAGCATCCTAGCATTCACGATGCCCTTTCTTTCTCATGGTCACATCGAAAGGGGCCTGTCTCTTGAATCAGGTCCTCTGTCCCACTCTCATTCGGCTGCCATGTTCAAGACTCTCATTACCTCAAACCAATTTCTAGACTACCATCTGTTCTCTATTCTAGTCTGCCCTTCACACTACAAAAGAGATCTAATTATGTCATTGTGGCACTTGCTAACTTCCATTAGCTCTGTACGTTGCCCACAGGATAAAATCTATACATTTGAGTTGAGCTTGATGACCCTTTATATTCCCAACTTAGCAATCCAGTCCATCCTTTGCTCCAGTTTCCCAAACATATATCATTTACTAGTTCAAGTCATTGTATGCATCGTTCCCTTTATATGTAACACCTTCCACAACTTATTTGACACACAAACTCCTACTCATTTAAAACCCAGCTTAAATATAACTATCAGTAACAGAGATTGAGGACAATTTCATAATATTAAAGTTCCATATTTAACTAAGCCGTCTGTAACCTGGAGAGGTTCTTAGGAGAACCACCAAGCAAGTTAAGGCTAAGCAAAGAAACAGTTTATAACTTGGCTTTGGCCTAAAGCCCGAAAGGAAAGCTCTGAGTTGGCCACCCTAA
The DNA here is from genome assembly GCF_008692635.1 of Crocuta crocuta. Lineage (NCBI taxonomy): Eukaryota > Metazoa > Chordata > Mammalia > Carnivora > Hyaenidae > Crocuta > Crocuta crocuta. Next base: position 6,742,636 of record NW_027532166.1, on the reverse strand, counting down.
ACAAGACTGCTTTGAACTCAATTATTTTACTTGGACAGCATAACTGACTCTTTCGGTGGGACTTCACTTGTTTCTAGCTGCCTTTCTAAGAGCCTGAGAGAAATGAAAGGGTGGGAGTTCTCTTTTCTTAGGCTGTAATGGCATAAACTCTGACTTACCCTCCCTCACAGCTTGATGGGAAAATAGATATAGGGCTATTTACCCCACCAGAGGTTCATGTTTTATACTTGACACACTAAGACTTCATCCTCTAGAAAACCTGATCCAACAAATATCCTTGAACATGAAAAATCTGTAGCAGTCCTCCCTGTCCTTAGAATGAAGTGATATGCCAAGAAGGTGCCAACAGCAACTTCCCTTGAGATTTCTTCCCTCTCTCCACTCCCCATTGCCCTGTATGAACGAATTACTCTTTTTTTCATCTGTGTTCCTTTAGTAATCTGTTCATCCCTCTCTGAATGCACATACATCTTCTATAATTAGTTTTTAGTATATATCTTTCCCACTCAACTATCATTTTTAAGAAGGCAAGAATTACATTTATCTTGTAGCCCTGTATGTCCAGTGCCTAACATAGGGAAACCACTAGCTCATATGGTGCCTTATTTGAGTCCCCCTACTCCTACTGTCTGGACACTTGGTGCAGGCCACAACTTGGACAACTGTATCCAGAACCCTAGATCAGCACATAAGAGGAACTCTTTAAATATTTTTGAGCAAGTGAATAGAGCATAAAGGAATTGCTTTGGAGTATGAGGAATACAGTGACAATGTAAAGGTTGAGAAACTACGAGGCATAAAAATTAATAGAATTTGTGATTATGATCTTTAAAAAAATCCATAAATTTTAGAAATTTCTTAAATATGTGAAAGCAAGAAGAGGTCTTAAATCTCAAAGAATTTTATAGCTGGGAGTATAGCAGCTATATGTTCCAGATCTTCTAGGATAATCCATAGTTCAAATCTCCCATCTCATTGTCCCCAATAAGTAAGTGTACTTATCAGAGTCTATGTCCTAATATGCGGCTCAGAAAAAACAGTCACTAACTAGAAGGTATACTGGATTTATTTTCGCTCTACCTTTTGATTTTACAAAGGAGGAAACTGAGATCCACAGAGGTTAATCAGGACAATTAAAGTCACAGAGGAAATTAATTATAAAACCAGGACTTAACAACTAGTCTCCTGACTTCCAATCAACTTATTTTTTATTGTTTTATGCTACTACTTAACTAGCTCCCTGAAAACCTTTTCTCTGCAGCTGACAGATATCTCACCCTTACCGTCGAGTCCTTTCTTGGGATAGGATACACTGCCCTACCACAACAATACAGTTCTTTCACCTCCAAATTATACGGAGTCTCTGATGTCATATATGGTTGAGTACCTGAGACAAACTAAGCCTATATTTTTGGGCTGAGTGTTTTTAGGGCAAGATAAGGGAGGATATAGTAAATGCTTTCATGAAAGCTGATGGTTTAGAAGGGACATAATCACTAGGTGATGTTTCTTGATCACTATGTTCTGAACTCTATACCTCAAAAACCCTAAGTTTCCTGATGTCAACATCATCCAAGGTGACTTTCCATGATAAATGAGGAGTGTGAGAACATCTGGTAGGGAATGGACCAATAATGAAGAATTAGAGGGAATACCCAGAAGCCAATCTGAAAGTGCCATTCATAATTCCCATATTCATAGGGAAGTGCATATGGAATTATTAAGAAAAAAGACAGAAAGAGTAGGTAAGTTGAGAATAATTAATATGAATGTGTTGTGGATACTGTGGTACAGAAAAAATAATGAAGTGCTTAAAATCAAGGTGAACACACCAATCTTACTGACTGAAGGACTCATCCAGGTTAAAAACTTGAAAATGTAGGCAAGGGAGTTTTTAAAAAGGAAGGAGTACAGACTGAAGGGAATGTAAAGCTATTTCAAATGCTGTAATGGAAGAACAGTGGTCAAGCCTTCAATTTAAGTTGATATGTGACTTTGAGCAAGTTATTTAGTTTCTTTGGGCCTTATTTCCCCTACTTATAAACACAAGAATTGGGCTCCATGAGCTCTAATCACCCTTTCTAGCTCTAAATCTTCATGATCCCAATTGAACCACGAGTATCCTTCATTTACCTGCAGAGAATGTTGTTTGTAATAAAGTGACTAACAATGTGGAGAGTTGTGTTTACCAAATCAATAGAAAATTGCAATTTCTAATGTGGCTTCTAGTCTAGATATTGCCAAACTTTTCCTGTACAGGGCCAAATAGTAAATATTTTAGGCACTGTGGATCATATCGTCTCTACTACATAACTATTCAATTCTGCCATGGTAGCATGAAAGCAGCCATAGGCAATATGTAAGTAAATGGATGTAGCTATGTTCTAATAAAACTTTATTTATGAAAACAGGCAGCAGGCTGGATTTGGTCCACAGCCTTAGTGTGACAACTGAAGTATGGGAAATAGATTATATGTCATTTGATATAATCATTTTTATTATTAATCTCCATATATGTATATATTATACATGGTAAGAATGCACTAAGCTATGCACACTTGATAATCCACATAGACTGCCACATTGTACAACTTTAGAGGCCACCTTTCATGGTGACTTTATAGGATGTTCTAGAATTCTAAACAGTACAATGTGAGTGGGAGAGATGTACATTCTCTAGGGCCCTATTGGTGGTACTGATACCTCAGTAGCACTAACAGTGTGAAAGAAAAAAATTGGCGTGAAGGAAGGAAAGGCAGAATCTAAAAAAGGAGTTACACTAGAATAGAATTCCTATCTCTTATTCCCTTCAGGAGCTCTAAGTCTGACTTCTCTATCCGAGTTCTTCCCCACTCTCCAAACAAAAGGTTCTCATCTCAGCAAAGAAAAAGTATATCAGTCATTTAAACTTGAAGTGAATTTCACAATGAGTTACCTTTCTCAAAAATGTTTTTATTTAAAGATTTCTTAACTACTAGAGGTAGTCCAAGGAACTATAAAGAGATAGTCTTAAAAGTATATCACCCTAGCTGCTTACTATTTGCTCCCACTTTATACTGTTTATCTGTTGTTTAGATCCCTTCTTATAGAAAGAACATTTAGTTACTTTGAGGTCTTATCCTCATAGCAAATCCCAGATTCCAGTAGAAGTTACTAATGAGAGTAAACTTCTATCCCTAACCATAGTTGATCAACTCAAGAATGACCCAAGACTGGCCAATTTGAGTTCTTCCCTGGGATCTTTCAAACCAGAACTCAGGGAACAAGAGTAGGTGCTTTCTCTGGTGAGGCAAATGTAAAAATGAGATCTCTGTCACCAGCCATGTGCCCTACCATGTGCATGAAGTGGGTCTGAGAGAATAAAGCCAACATACACTGAGAATTTGAGAAAAGAAATAAGGTTTGGGGGACATTCTGATCAAACATGTAGTTGTGCTTCAGGCCCCCCCTGCTGCACCACTATCTCTCTCAGACTGGGGGGATGCCTTCGATATCTTTCTATTAAAGTCTCCTACTTGTAACCGAAATGGATGTGAAAAGTACAATCCTACAACTGTGCTTATTTTTTCTTTTCCCCTCAGATCTGTACTCTTATTTGATATCTCTAAGCTTCCTTATCCTGCCTTTTCTTGGTATTATCCCAAACCCTGCTGACTGAGGAAAAATTAAATTCTCTGCCACTGTGTATCAGGCATCAACCCTATGCCACAAATTATGTCTAGATGCTAAACAGGAATCTTGTAGTATGGGAACTTCTATAGTTTGACAGAAAATTCTTTTTTTTAATGTTTTATTTATTTTTGAGAGAGAGATAGAGACAGCATGAACAGGGGAGGGTCATACAGAGAGGGAGACACAGAATCTGAAACAGGCTCCAGGCTCTGAGCTAGCTGTCAGCACAGAGCCCGACGTGGGGCTCAAACCTACGAACTGCGAGATCATGCCCTGAGCCAAAGTCGGCCACCCAACCAACTGAGCCACTCAGGTGCCACCAGAAAATTCTTGATCTACAGACTTTGGGTATTACTACAAAGATTTCAACTTGCACCCATTTTGCAATGGCCCTCAGATATGAAAGCCAAACACAATAGCAACTTAGTACATGACAGGTCACCCACTTCACCAAAGAGCAAGGAAGAAGCATTAATACTTCAAAAGCTTCAATAATCAAATTCTATGTTAGCCAACTGTAGAAACACCAAGGTCCCAGTAAGGTCAATCCCACCATTTTGTTAGGTTCTCATTGCTTAATTGGTTAATTGTCATGTTAATAAGCAATATATCTACATGGCACAGCCTTGAAAGGTTACCAAAGTACTTATAGTGAAGAGTAAATCTCCCCTTACCCCTGCCTCATCCCCCACCACACCAGTTGTCCTCCCTCATGGCAACAGCTCTTATCAGTTTCTTGAATATGTTTCCAGAGATATTTGGTATATTTATACATATATATGCACATATACAATTTTATACAAATGCTAGTATTACAACACATACTATTTTGCTCATTGCTTTTTTCCACATAACCAGTATGTCTGTTCCCACCAGTTAGAATGAATGTATGTTATCTGAAGAACCGAATCTTCTGATCATATGCTTGGGAGCAATACATATATAGTCACAGCTGAACAGAAATAAACCCTTTCTGAGGTCTCTAATAGACACACTCCATGTTTCCCTTAGCACTCTAATAAGATAAATTGAGGAATATAAAAATTGTAAGAGTTTTTTAAAGCAAACCTTGATTTGAATTGGGTAGTATCATACCATTAGTGGTTAGGAGCACTCTACCTTCAGAAGCTAGAGGAAAGACTTTTATAGAAAAAGGTGTGAAAGTAAAAAAAAAAAAAAAGAAAAGAAATAATTTGATTGGCTACGGTGGAAGTGGTTGCCTTATCTGAGAATGCCCAGTTTGCTGTTTCTGACTGGTTATCCTTAGTTTCAATTTCTTAAACATTCAGAAATGTCAGGCTTACTATTCTGGTTTGCTTACCAGGCTACCAAGACATTACAGCCATCTCAGTCTCATGGTCTCTTTGCTTAATTAATTTAATAAGCACCAACAGCAATTCACCTAAAGGAGGAAGCTCAAATGGGCAAAAATATAATATTGAAATTTAGAGATAAGGTAAATGTCTAGCTACCCACCAGATCCCAAGTACGAACCTTGACTCTCAAGAGTTTGAAGTTTGAAGCAAAATATTTCTTTATACATGTGAGCTGTGAATTTCAGTACCTTAGGAAACAGAATAAGCTATGGATACTGTGTTCTAAACCATTTTACAAAATTAACAAAGACCAATTCAATGATGGGCTATTGAAAAAATATTAGAGAGTTTTCTTCTTAACTTTTGTGGTTGACATCCTGAGGGAATAATCTTGGTTATAACCAAACTGAGGGCTAGATGGAACATTATCTTATTCTTATATGATCATTCATTTGTAGGTTCTTTTTTAAAGGGGTATAACTTTCTGCAGCTCAAGAGACTTATGAGACAGTCTGAACGACCAATTTTAAGTGATTTTTATCCCCTCTTTGGAAAAGACAGTTTGAAATCTTTCTCTTCTACTGGCCAAATCACTCTATAAAGGAGGACAGCTGTGACATTTATCATCATTTAAATAGATTGGAGTTTCAAAGCATGCACTGTCCTACATCTAAGTCCATCATAAATTTTGCATAAGTTTCTTTGTCTGCTCTGAGAAGACAGTCTGACCCTTGGCAGTGCTGTCCCTGGCCTTTCCTTTTACATTCCTCCCTTACTTCTGCCTTCTCTCTCCTCATTTTAATAGTCATGTCTTTTCTCTAATTGGCCTTACATAAACCATAATAATTGAAGAGTTACCTTATAGCCATGGCCAAGAAAGTGTTAAAGGCTGCCTTACCTATGCTGGCTCTATGAAACTTCTTACCCAGGAGAAAATTATGCTCTTTGACATTCCTTTCCTCTTTGCATCTCGTCTTCTGTCCATGCAACACAATGACCTCATATTGCATCAGACTGACCAGGGTCCCTCACTGTATGGCTTCAGGTAAGCTTGCATTCCCTCCCATGGAAATATCTTAGATCTAGACAAACCTCTCCCTCACTTCTCTACCCTCCCTGTATTTGTTATATGACAAAGTCAACTGAAGTCTCCCTCAGCATGGCTCTATTAGCATTTTGGATACAGGAAATGCTGAAGTCATGGTGTATAGATTACTCCTCTGAAGACAATGCCGTGAGATTCACAGCTTCTTTTTTCTCCAGCAGTGTTCCACTGTATAATCAGCTCAGGCGCATAAATTGTGTTTACTGCATTGAGTTAGAATCTCTGTGTTAACTATACTGAGATTATGCGTCTCAGGTAGATAGTCTTGTGTTTCTAATTCATCTTGGCATTCATTTAAACATGAACCAGGCTCTATATTCCGCATCATTTTCTTCGAGGCAGAAAGCTCCTATTCAAGGACACCACACTTCCTAAAGCCTTTGTGCTCAAAGTCAAGCTGTTTCCTTTAGCTCCCTTTTGAATTGAGGAAAGCAATGATCCATCCTCTCTGAGCTCCCAGATCTATGCTTTCTGCTCAAGATCAAAAGTATTTACAGGTTCCTAAATTCCTTTACTCAGCCGGTGCTTCTCAGAATCTACTGAAATAAATTTTGAATTGATATATTCTTGTGTCCTGCATAGCACTACTAAGCTCAACCTCCAATCTCTGAGTTTCCCTTAACCTCCATGATGATACCTTTCCTATTGGTCTTTTTCCTAAATGTCCCCTCCATGAGCCTAGCTAACAAGGTCCTCCCATCTTAATTTACCTCTCAGAGTTTCACTTTTCTCCAAGTAGCCCTAGGGTCTCTCAGACTCCCACTGTTCCTTCTCAATAACCCAGCCAGCACCAGTAGCTCACCTGGATACCATTTAGCTCAGAACTGTGCAAGCATTAGCACATTAAGGCCCAATTACATCGACACCAACTCCCCCCAGTAGTGCCTTTCCCCAGCAGCATTTACCATTTAAAATTCCACATTTACATTGTGTCTCAGCTGCTCCAAAGTCCAGAGGAAGGCAAACAACTTTGGGAAAGTTTTGATATTTGTTTACCTTCCTGAGTTATCCCCCCAAAGAAGTGTGCATCCCCAAAGAAGTGCATTTTAAATATCTGATGGACTAGTTCATGATAAAATATTAACAACTGGAAACAGGCTGGTCAGAACTTTATATCTTACAGACATGGCTTTTAGTCTTGGTTTAGCTACTCTCTAGTTGTTTAAACTTGGGCAAGTTAGGGAACTTCCCCAACTTTAGATTTGACACATGAAATGAACATACATACTTCTCATCACTCAGTAGAAATAGCAACACATCAACATTTTCTGTAGTAAATATTCAACAAATATTATGTCCCATCTCTCCTCTCCAAGGTATTTGTGTTATTTTATGGAGGATACAGTGTCTTTCTCAACAGGATGATTCTACAAAGGCTCAGAAGGATTCTGCTGGAGAACAAATTTTGGACCAAGTCCTTGACAATGTTTCTGACATTATGTGTATATTTTATTACCCTCTAGCTAATAAACGAGGGTAGCTCTGCTATTAAGAACGTCAGTGGCTACTCTAGCCTATCACTCCATTCATTTTCTTTAATTGTGGAACAGTTTTTGCAGTTTTCTTTCCTAAAGTCTCTGTTTCTGATTATAGGATATTTGAAATAAATAATTCAAAATTTAGAATTTGGGTCTTGCTATGCAACTGAGGACATTAAATTATTTAACAATCAAGCTGCATCCCTCAATGTAGAGAAGGATCCTACTACACTGATTTCTTTAATACTCCTGCAGCAATTATTTTATTTCTCTATATAGAACCTACTCGACCTCATCTGGCAATAAATTCTGTGCTCTTGACCACAGGAGTGGGCATGTGAACCAATGTGAGTCAATAATATCATCAACTGTGTGGCCGCTGAGCTTGGCTTAGGAGAGACATGTGACCCAGGCAGAGACCTGCTCCATGATATTTCTGGCTTGAAAGAGCAGAAATCATATCTTTCCTCTGTGATGACAGAGCTTCTGGGAGGGGAGTTCAAGGATAAAAGTGGCCATGTTCCTTGCCATATGGAGAAAAACTTGCCTATATTTAGAAAAGATGAGGTCAACATGTTAGAGAAACTGAGCAGAGATAGAGGAATCTTGACAGCATCACAGGCCACAGATCTAGTTGTTCTTGAGGCTGATGCCACCTTTTCTGTGATGTGTCCCATGAGCAATAAATAATTCTCCTTTACCTTGAATGAGGATCATGTAATTTACAGGTAAAAAAGTTCTCAGTAATGAGATTTTCATGAACTTCTCCTAGGTCTTTGAGAAGAAACAGAACCCCCATCAAAGTAAACAGACTGGCTAAGCTATGAGAATCCACTCATGACCCTGAGCAAGAGATGAGCTTACCCTTTCCCTTATCTCCTTTGTGATCCTCTCTCATTTCTTCTACTGACTTACTTCATCAGTTTACTCCATCTGCCATCTCTTCCCTTCCTTTAGGTATTTCCATCTCTATCCTCAAACAATCTTATTTTCATCTAGTCTAAAGATACCTTTTTTTGACCTTGTTGCTGTCTCAGTGTCTAGTCCAAATCATCTAGTCTGGATACGCTATGCTGCAAAAGAAACAAGATCAACATCTCAGCAAACAACAAAGGCCTATTTATTGTTCATAATAAGTGCACTACAAAGCAGGGTGACTCTCTAGAACAAATATCTTCCATGTTGACAACTCAACGTCTCAAATAAAGAAAATTCCAGCATACTGTAATAGTAGAGTACACAGCAATTGTAGTATATGCAGCTTCTGTGGCCAGCACCAGAGGGACACCAACGGATGGAGAACTGTATACCAGCTCCTTGAATGCTTCTGCCTCAGAACTGATACACATCCCTTTTGCAGACATTTTACTTGCTGAAACAACTTCTATGGTCATGGCTAACTTCAAGAACTCTGGTTAGGGAAGAGATAATTGGATATGGATGAGTATTTGATGTTTCTATCCAATCTTTCTCCTTTGTTTTACCACTAGAATTCTCAAGAAATTAGACCAAAATCAATGTTCATTTTTTTCACAAACACTCAATCCTTAACTCCTTGTAAATTTGCTTTTGATCCATCCCGTGCTATATAACCTCAGTGGATTCTTAAATCTTACTTATTTTTTTACTCCCCTATATCTTGTGAGTTCTCAAGTGTTACCCAATAACCTTTACTAATATTTTGTCCTTTCCCATTACCTAAATGTAGTCGGATCCAGATACTTCTCACCCAGACTATTTCTATACCTTTATTGATGTCACATCTCATAACCAGAAATTTCATTCTTAAGTGTAATGCCCTTAAGAATTCTTACATTCACAGAGAGATTTAAAAATTTTTCACTTCAGCATTGATTAGAACAACAAAACCTGGAAACCATGCACATGCCCACTGACATAAGAACTGATCAGTTCTGGTATAGCCATAGAGTAGAATAGTCTACAACGGTGAAATAAATAAACTACAGCCACATTTGTTAACATGGGTGATTTTCACAACAAAATATGTGCTAAAATAGCAACATCACGAGAATATATTCAGCATGGTATCCTTTTGATAAATATTTCAAATTATGTAAATAATAATATCATTGTTTAATAAAATGTAGTAATTTTGTAGTGAAAATGTAGTAAAAGTATGTTTTCAAAACATGGAATTAATAATTATTACCAAGGTTACATCCACAGGGGATGAGAATAGGGTGAGAAGGGGAGTCTACCTAGAGAGAAGTACATGGAGGGGCTCAACTGTGTTTATGTTTTACTTCTTAAGGTGGACTGCGGATACAAAAGGTTGGTGGGGTTTTTGTTTTTTTTTTTTACTCTTGATGACATTTATCTGTCAGAAATAGTGATACACTATAAAACTTTTAAATGTCTAACTACTTTCTCTATTCTAGACTCTCCCCATGACAAAGTATTCTGCACACTGGTAAAACGAACCTTCCTAAAATAAGATTTTGTTTCATTTCTATTTGTAAGTCTCCAACTATTCTCTAAGGTCCATACAATAAATGCCATGCTTTTTGTATGTCACTCAAAGCTCCCAAGAACCTGCAACCCTCGCTGTCCCCATCTTCCTTATTCCTTTACCTGAACTATTTGTTTCCTTCTTGCCTGTTCACTTAAATGTTACTTTCCTCTCAATATCTAGTCCACCCATCCCTTCTCCTTCAAATCTGCCTCAGAGTGTTGAATATATGGCCCTCTCTGGTATCTGGGCTATTCCTCTATACATATTCTTTGGCCCTCTTCCTCCCATATCCTCTGGCAATATGTTCTGTCAACTTTCCCATTTTCTTTTAACTCATTATGTTTTCTGCATTCCTTTGTCTCCCATAAAACCTCCTTTACCAAGTCTCTCCCAGTCAACTCTGAGAGTTCAGCATCATCCGCTTTGCATTCTCAGTGTATTTTTTAGGTACTGTCAAGAATTGTGAAGTGTCAAAGATTTTATCCTACTTGCAAGCTAGCAATCTAGTGTCCCATAGTTTCATGGATATTGGTAGAAAACACGAGATGCCTAGTCAAAGTACTTTATTACTCAAAGTAAAAGCAGCAGCCAGAATATCTACTTTTCTTGTTCTGGTTCCCTGAGCCCCAACTGGATGATGCAGGAGGTCATGTGACACCAGAACACACACTGGGTTACATTACAGGAAAGGAACCCTGTGCTTGGGGAACTTGAATCTCTTATAATAGTTAGTACACACACACACACCCTTCCCTGTGGAGGAAGACACGATCTATATCTTCCAAGACTGCTTGCTCTACAAACCTCCTCAAAAAGACTTAGCTGACAAAAAGGCAATCAGTGTCTACTCAGAAGATAGAAACATGAGACATCCATGGAGAACTACTTTCCAGAAGCAACTAGTCCTATTTCCCTAACTACACTATAAAATCTCTGAGAGCAGAATTTGGCAAATATTTTCTAAAAAGGCCAGTTAATGTTTTCGGCTTATAGATCATATAGTTTCTGCCATTGTGGCTCAGAAAAAAAGCCAGAGAAATATGTAAAAGAATGAATGTGAATATATTCCTACAAAACATTATTTATAAAACAGGTGGCTGGCCTCTACTTGAGATGGAACACAACTTATTTATTTACATGCCACCTGCTATTCTAGATGCTCGTGATGCTTCAGTAAATAAAACAGATTAAATACCCCCCCACCCCCTCCACTGTATACTCTACTGGAAGAAGACATCACAAAACAAAATAAGTAAAAGGTAGTTTGCCAGATGACAATACGTGCTATGGGCAAAAATAAGGCAGGAAACTGGAGAACTGAGGGAGGTGAATTTTTACTTATGGGTTAGGGAAGACATCTATTGCTAGGCAGACAATATTGCTATATAAACAATTCTCAACAATACAGAACGTGACCTAGAGGAAAGACCTGAAGGAAGTGTTAATACCTAGAGAAGAGCATTCCAGGAAAAAGAAACACATGCAGGGTGAACAGCACTCCCAGAGTGTTTGAGAAGCTGGAAGCAGGCAAGAGAGGTGAAGCAGAGTGAATGAGGGGGAGAACAGTGAGAGACAAGCTTGCCAGTTAGCTAAAGGACTGAATGGAGGCATACTCTGTACTGACTTGAAGTTTTAGAGATAAATCTGCTCCTGTGAGGAAAGTCTGGAATGGATATAGGATGATGATTCAGGGCGCCTTTAAGATAAGGCAGTGATGACTGCTGAGATGAGAGTGATGGCAGCTAAATTTGGGATAAACTTTGAAAACAAAGCCAATAGGACCTGCTGGTGGCTTGGAGGTGGTCTGTGAAACAATGGAGTCAAAGACTGTAGCAAAGTTTTTGGCCAGAGCTACAGGAAGAAAGGAGTTGTTGCCACTGATTGAAATGGGAACCGGAAGAAAGAGGGAGTTTAGGGGCAGATCCGGAGTTGGAGTTGGCTTGAGAATGTTAAGTAGATGCTTAGCAATGTGTTAAGGATAATAAGCCACCTACTTAACAAAGTTGCCTAAAGCCAGCCCTGCGGCCCAGCGGTGTAGCAGGAAAGTGCAGTTGTTTAATAGCCAGCACCCTCCCCTTCCCTCCCCTCCCCTCCACAGAGTCCAGTCTCGCGTGGCCTCGGCAGATGGGTCAGCCGGAACATTAATTCAGATCGCTTCTCTGGCCAAATAGACACAGAATGATGACAAGGGTTCTTTGTCCAGACTTCATCTGATGAAGGACAAATCCAGTAAATGAAGAAGAGGCTGTCTGCCTATCAAAATGCATATTCATTAATCTCTTTACAACTGTCAGCCCGGAAGGGGGAATGACAGATTTTTAACAAGATAATTTGAGGAACATTCCCTAAACATATTGAACTAAATTGTCCCTCATGTATCTGAGCTCGTGCCAGCAGTCGCTGCCCACATCTTGAATTCTCCCCCAGGCCACTTCAAGGGGTCAACTGAGGAGTCCCCTTCCACTGCTTAACAATCAGTGCACAAAGCTTACTTTGAAAAGAACTTAGAAGGGTTGTGCTAAAAGGGCTGAAAGGGAAAGAATCCCAACACTACAGCTGTGCCCATTCCATCCCAGTCTCTCACTTCCAGGCTATATCCCCCTAGGCAAAAACGAGATTAGACGGCAACTTTGCTTGGCTCCTGCTACTTTTAGACAAGCATTTCTAAAGTCAAAGCAAAGCCCCACTTAGTATGTACAAATAAAAGAATTCACATACCTAATTTTACCTCTCATGTAATCTGATTCATTTTTATGCATCTCTTCAATGTTTCTCACACAAGGGAAGCAGCAATAATTTTGAGAAGAATGTTTTGGTGTGCACAATCCTGTCCTTTTTCAGGCCTTAATATTGGAGGAGGTCAGGCTGGCTAGTCACCAAAGTGAGGCTGAATTTCGGGCAAAAGATTGGATGCCTCTTTGAAATATTTGAGGAGAGAGGGTATGTTCACCTGGAGGGGAAAATAAAAGCTCCTTGACGTAGAAAGAAGACATTGCCCAGGATTTGACAGAAGCGTAATGGGTCTCAACCCAGGGGAGAACTAAGTTGACAGTTTTCGCATTGAAGACAGAAATGGAATGGACAGGAGAGAAAAGAAAGTTCAGTGAGTACTGAAGAAACAATGTATACTTGTTCTTGAGAAGAGAAGCCATCAGAGCTGTGCCTTAAAATGTTTGCATAGAATGTTGGGTGATTGGCCCCAAGACGTGATAGGCACTCCTTGGAAACATTAAAATGCAAATCAGGGAAGTGTATATATCCTTTGGGATATATTTTGTAGCAAGTAACAATTCCTGAATACAACTGATAATAAGGATCTGTTATCTGAAATGATAGGAAATCCAGGATTAGACTTCAAAAGTTGGTGCAGCAGCTTAACAAGGTCAACAAAAAGCCTCAGTTTAATGCTGATTTTCTGCTCTATATAACTGTTCATGCATTGGCAGTTTCTCTCATTATCACAAATTAGATAAACAACTCTTGTGTCCTATTCTCACAAAAAAGTATCTCAAAAATAAAGAAGCGGGTTGGAACACAAAGGACATGGATCTTTTAGTAGTAGGGGTCAGGTGAGGATAATACCAATTTCCCAGAAGACTTCCTCTTATATCTCAATGAACAAACCTGACTTATCTATCAGAGGAAACAGTTCTATTTGCCTTAAACTAATCAAAATCTCATCCCCTGGGGTCGAGAACATTGGTGCAAGAATAAAATTGAAGTTTTATTTATAAGGAAAGCAAGGTACCTGTTGGGTAGAAAACCAAGAAGGTCTGCCAGATTTAGATCCTTACATTTCTCATATTCTATCTTAAAACACACTTCTAGGAACTAAAGACTTCTGCAGAAGGTGTTATACCCAGACTGCAGTATCCTCACTGACCAGAGACCACCGGGGAGACCGAGTCATGCATGCAAAGGCAAAGAGCTTTATTACGGGCTCGAGTTCAGGCTCACAGACTTTACCAGCGCAGTGGATCCATGCTGTGAGCCTCAAACAAAGGCAGAGTAGGGTTTTTATGGGGGTTTGTGACAGGGGAGTTACAGAAGTTGTTGACATAGGAACAGTGATCCAATCATAGTTATACAACATTATTGACAGCGGGTTTAACCATACACATTGTCTAGAGAATTTGTTACTTTTGGCGAGACCCAATTACAACATTTAGAGTACTTTTAAATTCAACCAATTACAGAGCAAGCCTAGGGTCTTGTTCGGCGCCTAACAGGTTAACTTTAACATTAGGTAGCTAAGATTTATCTATAGTTGCTGGCCTTTCTTGATTGGGTGTTGCCAAGGTAGTGTGGTGGAGTGAAGTGGTGGGCAGTTTCTTCAGCCTTGGGCAATGTGTAGCTGCCTGATAGTTTCAGGGAAACTGAAACTTAGGCCTTCTAGTTTAGAGGGGAAACTTAAAGCCTATTATGGAGTCAGTCTGGTTTAGACTTGTGTCCTTACAAAGGATGTTTGAGAAACTGAAATTCAGACGTCTAAGAAAAAAAATACAGAGTAAAATAAAAACTTCTGTTTCTGGTAAAATGGTCTAAAGTTATTGAGAGGCAACATCTCAAGGGAAATAATAATTTAAAAAATCTGGACAAAATATTAAAACTATCTCTTTAAAACTATCAAGAGCTACCAAAACAATGAAAAATTACAAACCCACAATTAAGAAGCAAATGGAAATGGACAAAGACAAACTGGGCACTTAGGATCACTGTATCTGCTAATTCTGAAAGAAGTAGCTGTAAAGCTCAGAAGGGGCTCAAGGGGCACAGCCCTTGGGAGTTCAGAACCTTCTATGAGAAGCTCAGTAAACCACCAGGCTCTGGGTTGGTAACATGATGTTAGGCACTAGGAATAAGGGGGAAACCAGAAATAGATCTGGCCTTACCAGGCCTTCAGCTTCAAATTATCTCATTTCTAGAAACTTCAGTAAGGAGACCTGAAATAGCTGGTATAAGCTATAACATACA
The DNA here is from genome assembly GCF_008692635.1 of Crocuta crocuta. Classification (NCBI taxonomy): domain Eukaryota; kingdom Metazoa; phylum Chordata; class Mammalia; order Carnivora; family Hyaenidae; genus Crocuta; species Crocuta crocuta. The sequence goes on along the minus strand of NW_027532166.1, from coordinate 6,727,618 downwards.
AGTTGGGAGGGACAGCAAAAGTATTAAAAGGTTTTTAGGCTTCTTGCATTTGCAGGAAAAGGTAAAAGTCCTAATTACATTAGACATTGATAAATCAAAACAATGTGTTGTAATCTGTAGGATGCCACTAAAGAAGCTGTTACCAAAAAAGTATGTATCACCTTATTAACTAACAGATTAATAATAAAAAATCATCCAAAAAAGGGGGGCATATGATCATCTCAAAAGATGTAGCAAAAAGTATTTGGTAACTTTTAGTATCCATTTATGATGAAAAACCAACCCAGTTAGAAATAGAAACTTTCTAAGACAACTTTATGGAGGTTCAATGAATATATAATATACTGCACATATTGAAAGTATTTGATGTGATGAGTTTTGACATGTACATATTACCACAGTTAAGAGAAGCATATCCATCACCTTCCCAAGTCTCCTGATGCCCTTTTGCAATTGCCTTTTCCCTACTCTCTCTCATCACCATTCTAGGCCCAGTAAAACACTGGACTGATTTTAGTTATTATAGTTTTGCTTGCATCTTTTTTAGAATTTTATGCAAATTGAGTTATACAGTCTATGCCCTTTTTTGTTTGGCTCCTTTCTTTCAAATTATTATTTTGAGAATCATCTATGTTGCTTTATGGGTCAGTAGTCCATTCCTATTTATTGCTGAATAGTATTCTATCATATGGGTATACTACAATCCATTTATACATTGAACTATTGATGGATATTTACACTGTTTCCAGTTTGGGGCTTTTACAAATAATGCTGTCATGAACATTTGTGCACAAATCTTTCTATGAATATACACTTTCATTTCTCTTGAGTACCTATGAGTAGAATGGCTAGGTCATACAGTTGGTAATGTTTAATTAGTTAATTCATTGAGAGAGTGAGCAAGCAGAAGAAGGGCAGACAGAGAGGGAGAGAGTGAAGCACAAGTAGGCTCCATGCCACAAGCCCAGAGTCCTTATGCAGGCTCAGAACCCATGAACCCTGAGATCATGACCCAAGCTGAAACCACAAGTCAGATGCTTAACTGACTGAGCCACCCAAGTGCCTGGTAATGTTTAACTTTTTAAGAAATTACCAACCTGCTTTGTAAAGTAGTTCCACTGTTTTATATTCCCACCAGCAATGTGTAAGAATTCCACTACCTCCACATCTCTGCCAACACCTTGTTATTTTCAGGGTTTTTAAAAATATTACCCTTTCTGGTAAGTATGCAGTGGTTTTAATTTCCCTAATCACTAAGGATGTTGAAGCTGGTCAGGATGACCAACTGGTCTAAGGCGCCAGACTCAAGCTTCCACTTCCCTCACTAAGGATGTTGAGAATCTCTTTATGTGCTTATTTGACATCCATTCATCTTTGGTAAAATATCTTTAAATCTTTGTACATTATTAAATTTGATTTTAAATATTGCATTTTGAGAGCTTATATATAAACTAGATACAATTCCTTTATCAGATGCGTGATATGCAAATATTTTATATCAGTTTGTCTTTTAATTCTCTTAATGAATTTTAAAAACAAAACTTTTTCATTTTGATGAAATTTATCATTTTTCTTCCTTTTAGGGATTATGAATTTAGTGTCATAACTTAGAAATCTTTGCCTAACCCAAGATCACAAAGATGTTCTCATGTTTTGTCCTAGACCTTTCATGTCTCAGGTTTTACACTTATGTCTGTGATCCATTCTTAATTAACTGTTGAATATACTGTAAGATATGAAGTAAGGTTACATTTTTGCATGTGAACATCCAATTGCTCCAGCATCAACAAGTGAAAATACTACCTTTATGTAATATTGCCTTTATGTAAACTTTTGTCAAAAATAAGTTGTCCAATACCATATTAAAGACACCTCGCTGGGTGCACTGGGATATAAGAAATTCTAAACAGTGAAATCCCAAACAATCAAATCCCAGTGAATTGACTATTACCTAACTCCTCCATAATTTGACTCCAATACACTACATGGTCCCAAAGAATGTTACAGTGTCATTAAGGAGGTGGATGGATGATTGGCATTCAGATATTTTGAAGATGCCTCTTAGTTTTCTCTACTTTTCCTCTACTGACAACTTTTAATGAAAAGAAAATATTTGGGTAGCATATCCAGGAAGTCTTTCAGTTTAGTGCCTTAGATTAGAACATTTAAGACCATAATAAGAAAGATCATTAATGAAAAGTAAATTATATCTGTTGTTTATATATGTATGTTTCAATATTCAGTGAATGGTGTGTTTTACTTGGCTGTTGCAGGAATGAGTATACTGGTTTGGGAAGTTTCATGTGTGTGTATTTATACGTGGGTAAAATGCCACTGCTAATTTTTAGTTATCTGGTTAAGAGTTTTTAATGTATTCAAATGTAATTTTTTTGCTTTTGAAAATAACTAGTTATTGCAAAAAAAAAAATGTTGTCCATATATGTGTGGGTCTATAACTGGATTCAGTATTATTTTTCGCTTATCTTTTTGTCTCTCTTGATGCCAATACCACTCTTTTTATTATGGTAGCTTTAAAATAAATCTTCAAATCAGTAGGTATTAGCTCCTCAAGTTTAGTCTTCATTTTCAGAGTTGTTCTGGCCACTCCAAGTTCTTTGTACTTCTGTATTAAATTTAGAATCAACCTGTCAATTTCTATGAAAACCAGTCAAGTACAAAGCAATATGCAGTGACTATTTAATATACTTAATGAAAGTTACCATGCATGTGATGCATAAAAAACAACAACAACAACAACAACAACCCTACTATCTAATTGGGATGAAACTATAGAGCTCACTCCCTCTGTGGCTCATATACATCCACCTTATTAAGCACAAAATTCAAATGTATAGTTTCTCAAGTTTACAAATTACTAGATTATAACAAGAAGTGAGTAATACAGTGTGCTGGGGACAATCCCAATCCTTTACATTATTTCATTTAACGTTCAGAACCGCTAGCAAGGAAGGTACTATGACGCCTCTTTATTTAACAGATAAAGACATCTGACTCAGAAAGGTTAAGAAATTTGCCCAAGGTCACACGCCCTTGATTTGACTCCAAATCTGGTTTATTGACCATATGGCTATACTGCCTCTGGGACCCTAGAGATCCATTTAGGTAATTAAATGTATGCCTTATCTGCTATAAGTCTATAAACCCCACAAACACAGAAATACCAGTGCTCATACAGTACCTTGAACACAATTATATAGTAGGCATCTAACACGTTTTTTGAAAGAGTGAGTGAATGAACAAATGAATGGATAGATGAGGAAAAAAGAAAACAAGAGTTTGAGTTGAGTTGAGTTGAGGCATACAGAATTTGGATGTATTGGTCTGTAAGGCTTTTTGTAATGTTTTATAATAATTTACCAAAAGGTAAAATCTGGGCTGCCACCAAAATAGTCAAAGAAGCTGTAGAAATGAAATCTGACAGTCCCAGCTGTAGGAAGAGAAGTCTTGCAAGCCTTACAACCTAGTTTTGACCACCCAAAAGGTATTGTAGAATAAGCATCTGCACAAGAAAACTCAATGATTTAGGAAATACTTTTTGCAAGTTACAAATCTTAATTATTTAACTAATCATATCATTTTAGAATTTTGAATGCTAGAGACCTTGCAAGTCATTGATTCTGCCTCTCCGTTTCAACATGAATAAATGGAGCTCCAGAGAAACAAATGGACCTACGTAAGGTCACATGGTTTGCTGTTAACAGAAATCCGATTACTCTAATTCCCAGACTAATACTCACTCTTCTACAACACATAGTTTCTATGTGTACCCAGTCATAGATGATTTCACTTTTTATGATCTGAGGACTAAAGAGGGATTTCTGCAGGCAGGATTAATGTCTCCACAGTTCTCTGGAGAGAAGAATGGCAAAGGCCTATTAGAGGAAAGAGGAGCAAATAAACAGGGGTCTGGGAGGCTTCAAGAACAAGCTGAAAACATAATGTTCCCCTCCTGTTAGGCTTCCTGACAATTTCAATAAGAGAAAAATTTTCACAGTATTTATAACAGAAACAAGAAATTCTCTTCAGCCAGGGAGGACTCTAATTTGGAATATTTTCCTCCCACAACCCATTGCCATTTGGCCAAATTACTTGACTGTGTTTTTGTCCAACACACTTTGCCCAACTAGTTCCATCTACTCCAAGAATACCATGCACTGATAATATTTCCAAGTAGATGCCAGTATTCAGTACTCATATTCATTATCTTTACTTTCCCTATGACCTTGAAAATTAGAGATGATCATCACTCTTGTTAAATAGATGAAGTAACAGAAGCTCAGAATGTATAATACATCCTAGGAACACTACTAATAAGACACAGGTCCAGAAGTCAAATCCAGGTCCTGATGATGGCAAAACTTTTGCTCTTCCCTCGCAATGCGGAAAGACTGATGGAGCTGAAAGATGCATTCCCAGCCAGCACAGACTATTGACCAAACTGACCAGTAAGTGTTCTGGTTTGTTGGACAGAATGAGTGTCCTTCATGGGTGTCCAGAATAATCAATGGTTAGAAAAATCATTCACTGGTAAATAGGGGAGGGACATAAAAACAGGATGAAAGATGGGGCGCCTGGGTGGCTTAGTCAGTTAAGCGTCCGACTTTCACTTAGGTCATGATCTCGCGGTTCATGGGTTCGAGCCCCGCGGCGGGCTCTGTGCTGACTGCCAGCTCAGAGCCTGGAGCCTGTTTCAGTTTGTGACTCCCTCTCTCACTGCCTCTCTCCTGCTCACGCTGTCTCTCTCTCTCTCTCCTAGAAATAAATAAAACATTAAAAAAAAAACAACAGGATGAAAGAGTCAGAAAAAATAATAATAATTAAAAATAGATCACTTGTGTTAGACACCATTCCACACATTTTATGGAATATATTCTTGTTTAATTCTTACAACTACAGATTCTTACAATCTGTAAGGAGTTTCTCTTACAGATGAGGATTAGAAGGCTGTTAGATTTAGGTGAACTACTCAAAATCACACAGCTAGGAAATAGTAAAAGTCTTATTTCAGAGCCCTGGAAAGTTAAAAAAAAAATCTTAACCCTGGAAGGGTTAACCCTTTTTTAATGTTGGACAGTTAAAAAATCACCTGAAATGGAAAGGACAGAGAAACAAAGAAAGCACCAGGGAAGTGGAAGTGTGAATGGACAAAGTGAGTATCACACCAAAATATGCAACTTTATAACAAAAATAACTGTTCGTTAAATACCAGTCTTGAAGATCTGTAAAGTACCTTCTTAAATTCTATCAAGCTAAAGTTGAATTTCTTTTTCCTGTGTGAGACTTAATATAAGTCTCCAGATATAAATAAGACATTACGTTGTCTCTGTGCAATATAGTTTGCTTGGCGTGAAATTGAGCAGTGCAATTGTATTTACTATTAATGATTAGAAAACCAACTGTTGTGTGATTCACATAACTATAATGATAAATGATAATGGAACATGAAAAATGTATGACCACTACTTGGTCTCCAGAGCCAAATAAGATCAAGAACAAGAGTAAGATACAAGTGATGATGAATCTCACTTTCGATCTGCATAAGAACACTGGTGGCTTGCAATCCCCCCCTTGAGTGCAAGGGTGACCTAAGCTTTTGTTAAAAAAGAAGCAGCCTCCTAGGGCTACTAAGTACATTTAGCTAAGGTGGTAAGTGCCTTACTATTCATCTTGGCCTTTCATCTCAAATTAAACATCTCATCATGAAGAATCTAGGTGCTCAGGAGACACATGGGCTCTGAAGAGACAGATCAGATTTGATTCCTGCTCCCTTACTTACTAGCTGTTTTGACCTGAGATCACACATTAGAAACGTCTGGTTGTGCCCCAGGATCCATTCTCACCATTTTTTTTCTTTACAATAACAGAATTTTTAATTGGGCACATTGCCACCCAGAATACAGACTACATCCTTAGCCTTCCTTGTAGCAAATTCTCTTATGTGTCCCATATGTCTAATTCTGTCCAGTTTGAGTGTCCTATGAGCCATTTCTGAGAACTTTCCCAAAAAGTAGGCTAATATACTCTCTGCCCTTGTTATTCATTCTTTCCTCAATCCAATTGCCTAAAATATGGATGTCACCCTGGATGATAAGGCTGAAGGGAACACCCAATGGATACAAGAACGGGGAACTGGTAAGAATTTCAGCTGTTGAAGACTTGAGACAGAGCCACAATATACAATCCAAACCCTTGTCAAACACCTCTGCACATTTCCATGATAGAGAAATACACTTTTAACTTAATGGTTATTTTAAGGTTTTCTCATATTTGCATTCAAACCTAATCTGAACTAATGCAGACAAGTTGAATAAAATGAGAATAATAATAGTATACATGTAGCTCAGAGGTATACTGTGAGGATTAAATGAGAAAATGCATGTAAATACAAGGCCTGGATAATAAGAATTACACATGTTTCATTATTATTAGTATAATGATAGTATTTCTTGCCTAATGAGGACAATTTTCTTGTCTAAGGCCTTAGACAAGGATTATGATATTTGAGGCACATGCTCAGACTAAGACATTATAAGAAAAAATATAAATGGTCTTGTAGAATCACTGTGGTCCTCATACCTAAAGCCACTTCTTTCTCTAAACTAACAAACAATTTTATATAAGAAATAAAGGATTAGGGTCGAGACAGCCCAGAAGATAGACTACCAGGATTTTTTCTTTCTAAATCATTTTTTCCAATACTCATTATTAGTCATTAAGTTCTCTTGTCAATTACAACATTCCTACCTGATGCTGTGGGTTTTTTTTAATTTTTTAAAATGTTTTATTTATTTCTAGGAGAGAGCGAGAGAGAGAGAGAGCGAGACAGCGTGAGCAGGGGAGGGTCAGAGAGAGAGGGAGTCACAGACTCTGAAACAGGCTCCGGGCTCTGAGCTGGCAGTCAGCACAGACCCCGACGCGGGGCTCGAACCCACGAACCGCGAGATCATGACCTAAGCGAAAGTCGGACGCTTAACCGACTAAGCCACCCAGGCGCCCCAGATGCTATGTGGTTTTTAAAAGGAAGTCTATTTTAAACCAATTATGTTTTAGGATTATCACTTCCTGGCACCTTAAACTCATCATTGAATTATTTCCAAATCATAACAGAAAATGGGACTATTTCTGGGGAAGATTCTGAATATGTGTGTTGGTTTTCTTGCATTTGTTACTAAATAATTTGAACATAACTTTACTCTCTGTTTACCACAGAGGTAAAATATGATAGGTACAAAATGAGTAGTGGAGCTCATGGAAGAGAGAAACTGCTAAGAATTGCATGTGCCAAGGAAATCACCATTGAAGAGAGGGCACTTAAAAGAAGAGTAAGATTTAGATTTATACAAAAGAAGAAGAAAGGGCTTTCAAGAGAAGGGGACCAACATATACAATGGTATAGAACAAGACAAGGGAATAAGCCTCTCCAGGCAAAGCAGAGAATTCATGTGACAAAGCAGGTGACAGTGTCTAAAAGGCACACTGAGATTAGGACATGAAAAGCCTCAAATACCAAATAAAGGAATCTGGACCTTTGAGTCAATGGAGAGCAACCAATGGGTGCTGAGCAGAAAGGTGAATGTACAAAATGATGGTTTCACATGTGGTAATGAGCTGGGTGGATTAGAAGTGGAAGAGATGAAGAGAACAATCTAGGAGACGTTTCTGTACACATGTAATTCACACAATAGTTCACCCATTTAAAGTGTGTAAGTCAGAGATTTTTAAGATATTCACAGGTTGTCCATGCCTCATGATCTAATTTTAGAACCACTATGCTCCTCTCTAAAAAAAAACTTGCATCCAGGGGTGCCTGGGTGGCTTAGTTGGTTAAGCGTCCGACTTTCACTTAGGTCATGATCTCACGGTTCGTGGGTTCGAGCCCCGTGTCGGGCTCTGTGCTGACTGCCAGCTCAGAGCCTGGAGCCTGTTTCAGTCTGTGACTCCCTCTCTCTCTGACCCTCCCCTGCTCACGCTGTCTCTCTCTCTGTCTCCTAGAAATAAATAAACATTAAAAAAAAAAAAACTTGCATCCATCAGTAGTCAATCCTCATTCCTTCCTTTTCTTCCCCAGCCCTTAAATAGATTGATAAACTAATCTACTTAATATCTGTATAGATTTGCATATTCTGTACATTTCATACAAATGAAATGATATAATATGTTGTCTTTTGCAACTGGCTTCTTTAACTTAACAATGTTTTCAAGGGTCATCCATGTTGTAGCATGCATGGGTCAATACTTCAATACTTTTTATTTCCAAATAATATTTTATTATAAGGACATATCACATTTAATCTATCCATTCACTAATTGATGAACATTTACATTAATTCCACTTCACACTATTATAAATAATGCTGCTACAAACATTCTTGCAAAACTTTTTGTGCAGACATTATGTGTTTATGTCTCTTGGGTATATACATAGGAAAAGAGTTGCTGAGTCATATGGTAACTCTACATTTAACATGTTGAGGAACTGCCAAATTTTCTTCAAAATAGCTGTACTTTTTTACATGCATAACACCACTGTATAAGGGTTTGAATTTCTCCAAATCTTTGACAATACTATTATTGTCTGTCTTTCAGGTTATAACTAGTATACATACTAATAGGTATGAGGTGGTATCTCATTGTATTTTTCTAATGACTAATTATATTCATCATGAGTTGTAATATAAATAATATTTATTATAAGTTGTAAGAGTTATTTAGTTGCTTATATATTACATATATTTACATATTCTGGACACAAGTCAGATATATGATCTGAAACACAATGTGCAAGTATTTACTCATATTCTGGGGGTGGCCTTTTACTTTCTGATGGTGTCTTCTGAAGCACAAGACTTTAGGGGCACCTGGGTGGCTCAGTGGGTTGAGGGTCCGACTTCGGCTCAGGTCATGATCTCACAGCTCATGGGTTCAAGCCCCACTCAGGCTCTGTGCTGACAGCTCAGAGCCAGAAGCCTGCTTCAGGTTCTGTTTCCATCTCTCCCTTTCTGCCCCTCCCCTGCTTATGTACTCTCTCTCTAATATAGATAAACATTAAAAAAAAATTAAAGCACAAAACTTTAAAATTTGGTTCAGCTCAATTTATCTGTTTTTTCCTTCATCACTTTGGCTTTAGGTATCCATCCCAGGCAACTATACCTACCTACATTTTCTTCTAGAAGATTTATAGTTTTCGTTCTGGGGATCAGTTATAGTTTTAGTTGGGTGGCTCAGTCAGTTAAGCATCCAATTCTTTGTTTCAGCTCAGGTCATGATTGCACGGTTTGTGAGATTGAGGCCCGCATTGGGCTCCATGATGTTGGCCTGGAGCCTGCTTAAGATTGTTTCTCTCCCTCTCTTCCTCTCTGCCTTTCCCCTCCTCATTCTCTCTCTCTCTCTCTCTCTCTCTCTCAAAATAAATAAATTAAACTTAAAAATATATAGTTTTAGCTCTAACATTCAGGTCTCTGATCCATTTAACATTAACTTCTGTTATATTACATGGTATGAGGTATGGATATAACTTCATTTCTTTGCATGTGGATACACAGTTGTACAAGTACCATAGATTTTTTCAATATAATGAAGGCATGTAATTAGTAGGATCATGGATAAGGGTTATGTCATAAGAACTACTAGGAAAACATTATAAAAAAATAAGGGTTAGTGGCCAGGCTGTGAAGAGGCAAGAGAGGGTTATAGCTGGGTAACCAGGAGAGTAACGTTACTGCCACTGACATGAATAAGAAAATCAGGGAAGGAAAGAGATTTGGGAGTAAGATAAGCTCTGTTTTGGACATCTGAGTTTGCATTGCCCAGATGAAAATATACAGAACATCTGAGAAGATGCATAATGGTAATGTAATGTGGGAATAGTCTCCATGAATATGCTAATGAAGTACTTTACCCAGAGGAAAAATTTAGCATTTAAACAATATCAAGGGGAACAATTTCATTCAGACAGAAAGAAGAGGTAGAATAAAATATATTTTTCAAGTAATTTATTAAATCATTCATTCATTCATGTTTTCAACAAATACTTATGGAGCCCCTATTGGGTGCCCAGAGCTACACCAGGCACCTGGAGCTGAAAGAGGTAACAATCCGCAAGGTCTGCCTTCATGAAACTTTTCACCCAGAGTAGGCAGAGAGCCAGCTAAACGAACAATTGCAACATAATTATAAATGTATGAAGAAGAAAATATAGAGTTCAACAGAAAGCATTTTCTTCAGTCCAAATACGTAAGGAAACGTGCTAGAAGACTCATCCTCCAACCTGAAACCTAAGCAAAAACAACAACCACAACAAAACAAGGAATAATGCAGGGAGTCAGAGGAAGCATCCAGGCAGAGGAGACCATGTACAAAGAAGAGAAGACAATGCTGCTCACTTGAAGAAGCACTGAAAGATGTCTGCTGGGGCCAGAGTCCCGAGCCCAGGGAGAGGAGGCGTGGTGGAAAGATAAGCAGCTAGATCCCAGAACGAATGCCTGAGAAGCCATCCTCACACCTCCTGAGCTTGCTCCCTCCATAGAGTCTGATGTTTTCGCCCTTATCATTTCTCATGCACCGGAACCCATGCTCACCTTCGACTTCAGGCTCTGCCTCTTTCTACACCGCAGATGCTTACTCTGGACACGTCCCTCTGCTTGGGCTGCTGTCCTCAATCTACTGCATTTGTTCCCCTGTAATACAGAAGAGTAATGTGGGAGCCATTCCTCCAGTTTTAACTTAACCCATTCCTGGGGCTAGCCACAGTAGCTTACCTGCTGCAATGCTAGGTGTGTAAACTATGCCCTAGGGCTTCCTCAGCTGCTATGAAACGCGGGTTCCACAGCACCACTAACCCTCTTTCTGTCCTGGCACAGATACTTGCCTCCCCTTGTCTTCTACTAGATATAGTTTAAAATGTTGAAGAGGCATAGGGAAAAAAACTGGGGCTTTGAACACAGAAAACTGAATCTAATACCAGCTCTGCCACAGGTTATCTGGCCACAGGTAACCAACCTAATCTCTTTGAACATCGGTGCACTCTTAAATTCGGGTAATGCTTGGGAGTGAGCATGTCAAATGAAAGAGACAGGCAAAACCCCTGGCATGTGGGAGGTATTCAATGAATGCTGGTTTGCTTCCATTCTTGTCCTCTGCTAAGTATATAGCAAAGAGTTCGCCTTCTATGCCTCATATTCTTGCCTGTGCTCTCCTTGCAAGAGATCCTCTCCTCTGAGATCTGGTTCTCTAAATTGGACACCCTTTATCTTTCATCCTTCATTATGTCTTGCCTGTTAATCACACACACCTCTCCAGTCTTAAACATATCTCTACCAGATGATTTTTTCCTCTTTCTCTCTCTCTCTCTCTCTCTGTCTCTGCTCTTTCTCCTTTCTGTCTCTCCCAACCTTCTCCCTCTCACATTTCTCAGCGTCTCAAATGAATTTTCCATATCCATTGCCTGTTTTCTCACCACCCTCTCACCTTTTCATTGCTCACCCTCAAGTGTTTGTCTCCATCCCTGTCTGAAACCTCTCTGGGAAGTCATTAGAACTGGCTGATTGCTGGGGCACCGGGGTGACTCAGTTGGTTAAGCGTCTGACACTTGGTTTTGGCTCAGGTCATATCTGATGGTTCATGAGACTGAGCCATGTGTCAGGCTTTGCCCTGACAGCATGGAGCCTGCTTGAGATGATCTCTCCCCTCTCTCTCTCTGCTCCTCCCCTGCTTGTGCCTGCTCTCCCTCTCTCTCAAAATAAATACACTTAAAAAATAGTTTGCTTTGTTTTTCTAAAACAAAGGCTTTTCCTTTTGGCATTATATATATATATATATATATTATAAAATACCANATACAGTTATACATGTTATTTTATATTACCAAATATATATATTACCTTATATACGATACATATTATATTATATATTATATATATATATTACATTAGGTATGTCATACTTTATCTACCTACCTATATTACAAGATACGCTTTGACATGAAGATAAATCATCAGGGACAAAATCCCCTGTTTTATTTATGTTGCTAAGTGACTTGCCTACTCTGAAGATATACATGTTTCATGCCCAGTTTAATGAACTGATTCAGATTCCTGGACCACTTATAAGAAAATAGTATAACTGTTGATATGAGGATTAATAGAAAACCCTACAAATGAGTAACAATTAGAGAATAGGAACCAAAAACAAATAAAGAAAGCAAAACAAAAGTACAAAGCAAAGTAAAATTTGCCATGGATGCATGATTTAGCAAAGAGTGTGAAATAAATGGCAGATTTAAAAGTTGAAGCTAAAAAAACAAAGTTTCCTGGTAAAGTTAGAAATGTCAGATTTTCACCAGTATAAATTTATTTATAAAAATAATTGAAGTTATTTGTTTTGAAAACCTATCTCCTGCCTTCACACTATATCTTGTCGAGGAAACAGACATAAAAATAGCTCACTGCCACTTGCAGAGAACAGACAGGAACTAGATGGGGATGGATTCAACTTCGCGTCCTCTTTGTAAGGCAGGAAAAGGGTCCCTGTGCTATGCTCCAGAGAGAGGAGGGAAGCCCCGTGGAGGGAGGGTGGAAAAGGAAGAAAGCTGGAGTGTGGAGGAGACAGATGGCACAGGGTGGGTTCTGAGTGCGTGAAATGGAGGTGAACTGCTCTTGTCACATCCTGCTGAGCACTTATGCGGTGGCTTCAGAATAAGTTATCACTGTCCTTCAGAGTTCTCATTAGCTCAGCAACGTCAGGTGAAGAGGTTTGGGGCCTTCCTGCAGACGCCCAGGAGAAGAGCTGGTCTGAGCTAAGACACACTCAAGGGTCAGGTTACCAGACTGGGCGGGGAGGCGGGGGGGTCAGAGGTGCCGACATTTAAATCTGAGTGGACACAGACACAGCAAGCAGACAATGAGATCAGAAAAGATTGTAAATCCAAAATCAGAAACATGGACAGGAAAGAGAGAGTTTCTAAGCTGCAGTCAGCATCAGAAAGAATCGTAGATTTGTTCGGGGAGAGCAAAGGATTGAGAAAAAGGAACAAACACCCTGTGAATCTGAAGATGGGTTCCAGGCTAGGCTAGACTTTGTCATGTACTACATGTTTGATCGGGGACAAGTCATCTAGTTTCTAAGCATCAGTCTCTAAAAACTTGGAAGTTTTTAACTTCCAGGCCAGAATGTCTTAATCTGCAAATAGATAAAATAACAGAATCTTTCTCATTGTAATGTTGTAAGAAATAAGTGAGATAACCCATTAAATGAGATAACCTGGAGTATAAAGACCTTAGCATCCAGAAAGCAGGGTCATTGTTGATCTTTTTGTTACTCTTATTATTTCTGTCTTGCAGGGATTCAGTGCAGACCAATCAGATGAGATAACGTCTAAGCCCGCAGCCCGGCCGCACTGGTTCTCAGACAAGCTTTGCTACCGTACCTGTTCTATCACCCTTGTCTCCACTCATTTGATGTCTCGGGAAACATCAGTCTGAAGCCATATAACAAGCTGCTGATAGCCCCAGACACTGATGTCACCAGGAGTGAACTGTCTGAAAAGGCCACCTGGAGATCACTCATGGAGATGAAAGTTGACAAGAACACTGAGTGCCACAGGGCTACCTTGGCTGAGACGCTAGTAGCATGCCCTCCTGACTGCCCAGTTAAGATCACCTTCATGCGGTCATGGTAAAGCCTTCCAATTTCAAATAAAATAAAATATATGAACAAACACACACACACACACACACGTGCACACACACGTACACAGAGAAGAGAAAAGAATGAGGAGAAATACATCCCAAATTTGACAGCAATCACATCTGGCCTGAGGGACAACTTCTGCTTTATTCTTTATACTTTGATTTCCAAATTTTCTGCAATGCACAGGTATTGGTATTATAATCAGAGGAAAGTTTATAAAAGTTTAAAAGACGAAACTTAAAGGCTGAAGTCCCTTTACCTGGACTCTGGTGACGTAAACAAAAGAGACATTAGACCACACTGATCAGTAGAAAAGAGTAGGGAACTTGAAGCTATGTCCCAAGTAGTTTTTCGTTGTTGCATCCCTTATTTCTGTTTCCACAGTCACTTACTCTGTATCATTAGATTATTGTAACATGGTCTTGCAATTTATTTCCTCACTTCCAAGCTCCACTTGAGGCTGTGCCTCCCACACAAGCAAGAACACATCCTGCTGCGAGCAGTATCTTTGCTATTTAACTTCCTGTTCGGTCATTTATAATGATGTCCTGTCACAGTGGATATCACTCAACAGTTGTCCACTGTTCAATATCTTTTCTTAATTATCCCCTTGCTATATTTTCTTCTCCACTTGTATTTCTCACTAAAATGCTGTGAGCCCTCTGTGTTTCAGCTAAACCAATGGTTCTCAAAGTGTGGTCTTTTGAGCCAAGACTGACAACATTACTTGCGAACTTGAAACGGCATTCTCTGGCCCAACCCTGGACCACAAAATCAGAAAGGGTTTTATCCAGCTGCCCAGGTGTTTGTGATACATGTTAAAGTTTGAGAGCAAACTGTAAGCCCTGAGTTAAACTGACCTGCTGGCTCACTGCAAACCATACTTGTTCATTCACACCTGGTTGCCTTCATACATGGCATGGGAGCTTTGTAAAGGATCATCTTGGGTAGGATAAATTACATTTCTCAGAATTTCCTTACTGGTAGGTGTCTGGTAACACTGTACATTTCAGTGTGAGACGTGGAGCCTGGAAGAGAAGCAGCAGACATTGTGTAGTTCACACATGCTGCCACTTACCTGCTGAATCACCTATGGGTGTGGGGCAGCAGTTGGGTCTGCAACCACTCCCCCTTCCCATAATTCTTCCTTCACCTTCTCTAATTCCTGGCCCAGATGGGCATTTAGCTCCACAATCAAGGGCCCCAGCTTCTCCTGTGGATACTCATATCATCAAGGTCAGAGGAAGTGAAAACCACTTCAGTTTGTGGATTCCAGCTTGTCTTTGTTCTATCTCATACCTGGCTTCTTCTCCTCACTGCATGTCTCAGACTCCCATCTCCTGCCTCGGAATCAAAGAGAACAGCCTCATCACATGAGCCCTAAGTGAGGGAGATATCTCTTCTCCTACAGGAAAGGTGAAGGCAGAAGCAGAGGGAGAGGATTCCCTGCCCCCCTCCACAGGCCTCAATGAGGCCCCAATTTCTCCTCTATACTATTGCATACTCACAGAAACACCTCAAACCTGAACTCCAGGAAGTTTTCCAGGTAAAACCTATTCCAGTTCTATTCTTTCTTTCCTAATTCTGAAAGGTATGTTGCCGTCCTTGGTATTCTGACTGGAATCTTTCTCAGCCTGTTTCACATATCCTGGTTATGCTTTTAGATTTTGAGCAGTTTTTGGTCAGTAATCATGTGTTCTTTTCTCTGGCTCTACCCACCCCCTTAGCACCCAGTAAAGCAAATTCTATTTAATGTGTTTAGTGATATCATCTTATCTCCCTAAGCTTCAAATTCTTCCCGAACATTCTTTATCACTTCCAGTGCTTCATATGAGGCTGATGACATTCAAATATGTATCTCCTACTCTCGCCTCTTTCCTGAACCTCAAGCCATATATACAATGGCCTACTGAATAGCTCTGTACAAAGAGCCCTAAGGCACTTCATTGTCCACCAACAAGCTCAAATCTACCCAGGTAGCCATACACAAGCTAAGACCTTGGTGCTCTTCCAGATGTCTCACTCCCTAAATTCAGTCCTATTACTAAACCCTCTATATGGTTCCTCCTTGATCCTGTCCACCTCTTTCCTTGTATCAGGTACAGTGATCATAATGGTTAAATCAGTGGACTGCAAAAACAGACTCAAGTAAACTTGAATTCCAGTTCTAGTGATTACTCTTTACTAAGACTCAGTTTTCTCATCTGTAAAATGGGAATAGTACCTGTCTCAAATGATTGTGCATATTAATACAAATTCTTATGAAGCCATATATAATCACTGTCACATGGCAAATAATAAATATTAGCTATGATGATTCCTCTTTCTAGTATTACTTTAAATCAGGTCACTATCTCCTTCTTGGTTATATCACAGATTTATAACTGTTTCCTTGCAGCTAGACTTTCTTCTCTCTTTCAATTATAGATGTAGAATTTTATAAAATGTCATCAGCAATTTCTAAAATACCATTAATTATTTCTTCAAATGCCACATATATTTTAGAATGGCATTTTAAGTATATTAATGTTTCAGATGAGATAAACTTGATTAACAAATGTATATGGTCTGAGTGCCAAGAACCAGTGGGTTTGGCATGAGTTCCCAATTCCCTCTTTGGGTATTTTAAGGCAGAGAGAGGTACCAGTGCACACAGACTTCCAGAAATGTCCCTGAAGATCCCTAAAATGCCATAAGGACACATGCAATACTCCTACAGAATTATGACAGGTCTATTTTTCTGAGACAGGGTATGGATATCTGTGACTTTTCTACTTTTCTCTGTCACTCAGATTGGAATGTCCTGGGATCACAGTAAGAAGCTTTGCCACATCCTTGTGAAGAGATAGGTCTTCCCATAGCAGTGACTTTGACCAAGACAGACAGATGTAACGGCTGCATAGTAGATGGACTTCAGTCATGGTTTAGGTGACTGCTTCAAGTGAATGTTATAAAATTGGATAAAATGCTGCCGATTTCCCCTTGCAATTAAAGAAGTGTAGAAGTAAAAAGATTTACTATTCATTAAAGTGAGTATCCTTAATAAAGTCTTCATTTTCTATTTCTGAAAAGCTGCATGTTTTCTTATTAGCACCAAAGTACTTTACTTGTCTATCTAATGAACTCTGGCCTCTATTAGAGTGGCTTATATACATTGCTTACCTTCCTTGTGCTAAGCTGTGAGTGACTTAAGGGCATTTCTATGTCTGATCTGTCTTTATATTCCAGCACTTGCACACTCTCTTGCCTACAGTATGTGCTCAATGAATACTGAACTAACCAGATGAATAAATATGCCACTGAAATTTTCATAATTAAATCATACTTTATAATGAAGTGGAACAAGTCACTATTTAAAGGTACTCTGTGGAAAATTGTTATGTATAATGCCAAATCTCCTCATTGTTTATCATATATTTCATATATCAAGTTTACTTAATTTGATATAATTCAAAAGTGCACAGATTGAGCATCTGTTACCTTCCATTGACTGATAAGGTGCTGAGATACAAAGAAGAATGAGATATGGTCCCTGTGGCAAATTTCATTTTCTGCTCATTTTACAGTGTGATTTACTGGCACTCTTCCATGCTCTCCCATAACTATGAGTGTGATTTTGACTGCTCCATCTCACAGTGATGCTATGTGACCTCTGAGGCCAGGTCATAGAAAAGATTCAGCTTCTGTCTTGCTCTCTCAATCATGACTCTCCCCTGCTTAGAAGCCAGCCACCATGCTACGAGGAAGCCCAAACTAGCGTTAAAGAAAAAGAGGCCCAAAATGGAGTCACTTGTACTAAGCCTCACATTAGCAAACCAGGACTTACTACATAACCTAACTGCAGTTTCAACGCCTCCCAGGCACATAACCTTTAACCAGTCAACCTGGAGTTACCTGGGTAGCACTTTGAGGTGATGTGCCCTACAGACCCTTTCCATTACCCTTAGGAGGGCAACCTTGCCCAAAACATTGAATTCTTTGTTAATAATTTTCCTTTTTTCTGCCTCCTTCAAAAACTATTCCTTTTCTACAGCTTGGTGGAGCCCCTTTCCATTTGCTAGATGGGATGCTGCCCAATTCATGAATTGTTGAATAAAGCCAATTAGATCTTCAAATGTACTCAGATGAATTTTTGTTATTTAAAACTAGTCCATGTAGAGAAGCCACATTAGAGAGATCCATATGAAGAGGAAGTGAGGCCCTCCAGTGCACAGACAGAATCAACCACCAGACATTTGAGTGAACAAGTCTTTCTATCAGAGTTTCTCATCCTTGGCATCACTGATATTTGGGGGAGGATAATTCTTTGTTTGGGGAGGAGGAGGATGTAGGATGATCAACAGCAGCCCAACCTCTATCACTAGATGCCGGTGGCATCCTCCCCTCAGGTTGTGTCAATCCAAAACAATTCCAGACATTGCCAAACGTCCCCCGTGGAGAAGGAAAAAACATCCCCAGTTGAGAACCACTGCTTTTAGAGGACTCTAGCACCTGGCTTTTGAGCCACCCAGCCAACTTCAGGTAGAAGAAATAGAAGTATTCTTGCTGAGCCCTGCCTAAATTGGAGATTTGTGAGCAGAGCAGACATTGTTATTATTATAACCTACTAAGTCTGGGGATGGTTTGCTGCAAAACATTAGGTAATGATAAGAGCCTCTGACCTCAAAAGACTGTTTTTTCTCTTCTACGGTGGAAAGCAACTACAAAACCAAATAGATGCCATTCTACAATAAAATGGCACTTATAAAATCTACTATAAAGTGTTGCTGATGAGGCACATCTTGAACAGTGCATGCCTGTGAGAGAGACTGTGCATGTATACAAAGAGAGGCAGCACTCTGACACAGAAATCCTAGTCTGTGGTCAGACCGAGCTACCAAAGTATCTATGTTAATCTAATTTCAGCATATATAATTATATTGTCTTCCTAATTTGCTCATGCACTTTCAACTGGAAGTGGTGAACACCGGATTCTTAAATAACTCCACAACATTAAGGTCACCTACAGTAATATACAGCTTGTTTTCCTGTAAGCCACATTAGATGACTCAGTTCCAGAGTATATGGAACAATTGTGAAATAATATTCTGAACAAAGCTGTGGCACAGTCTGCAAGGCATTTATAATACGTCTCCAGTTATCAAGGGAAAAGCCTGGACATCAAGTGTGGATATACAGTGGTTAATTCAGCATATTTATATATATATTTATATATATATTTTTTCTATTTTTAAGAAAATTTAAAATTAAGATAAGATTGATAATATGTATACCTGTAATTTATGGTTTTACATAATTACAATAAGTAATGTGTGCTGTGTCTCACTTGTAACAACGGCAATGGTTATTGTCAAATTCTTGTTCTTGGGCCCTGTGCAGTTTATGCTGCAGTGTTAGTCCTCAGCACGTCCTAGAAGCAGCATTTCAAAGAAGTTAAGTGACTTGTCCAAAGAGCCTATGGGATGTGAAGCCTATTTCTCTGATTCCTAAGCCTGTTTCCTTTCCACAAAACCTGCTCCCTTTATCTTTGTATCCTCACTAGTCAATGCAGTGTGTAGAACATAAATAGATATTGAAACAAGTTTGTTGTTGTTGATTAAAAATAGCTTGGACTCACAAATGTAATAGCTTCACATGTAAAAGAGGCAATATAGCCTATTGGATTGATCATTATGATGGTCAACCAAAGTTTGTTGATTACTATGCAATAGAGGAGTTACCCAATAAGTGATTATTCTAGATGTTAAACCAATGGAATCAGCCTGACTCTGCAGTATGACTGATTGCCTAGCAATCAGCCACTGAATGGCAAAACTCATCTTCTGTGTAGATACAGCCTTAAAAGGGCCTGCTATATAGAAAGTCTTTATTTCTCTGTTCTATGAAGGGAATGTTCTTTAAGATATGGAGAGTAGCCAGCATAAGCTTTTTCTCAGAAGGAAAGTGATAAACTGGTTAAAAGGGGCTGAATCTGATGAATCTATTAAAATATCCTCAATATATAAGGCTAACTGATTAAAAAAATCCCAATTTGATTATGGATTGTTATTAATATAGAGTGATGCCTATAAATGGTGAATGAACAAATGAATGAATGACTGAATATGTGACATATCAATAAATCATAAAAAATAGTAGCCCAAACTAGTCATAAGCACTCTCATCTGACATCCAGCAATATAACTGTAAGAGGAACTTGTCAGAAGAATATGTACACATAGACCAATTGCAAATAATGGCTAGTAATGTTTCAAATTTGTTGATAACTGGTTATTTTAATTAAGCCTTCTTTTTCCCCTCAACTGCTTCCTGCTTCAGGTGGATTGCTATCAACTTTAGATTCAGACTTAAGAACCATGCTGTGTGTGCATGTGCATGTGTGAGAAAGAGAAGGAGGGAAGGGGGTAGGTGTTGGAGGTAGGGAGACACTAGCCTGAAGAAGCACTTCTGCCAGATACACACTCTTAAGTTTTCACAGCTTTAGCTCTTTCTGGTAGCTTATGGCCCTGATCACATAGTTCAGAGATACACAAAGCAATCTCTCCTCACCTGAGCAGGAAGCAGAAGATAAACGTCTCCTCTTTCTTGCAATAGCAAAAGGTAAGGAAGAAACACAGGCTCAATAGTTCTCAGCTGAGGGTGTTGCAGCATTCCTAGGGAGTGTTTGGAAATGTTTGGGGGCTTTGGAGTTGCCACGGTGACAGGAAGCACCAATAGCATTTAATGGAGAAGATCCAGAAAAGGAAAACATCCTTTAATATACAGAACAGCAAAAGGCCTTCCAAAAGGAAGAAACTTCCTGCCCCAAATAATACCCATGAGAAATACAAGCCAATTCTCTTTTGGAACCTCACAGGCTTGTTTTGGAACCTCACAGGCCACTTGTTCAGCATCAGCAAGGAGACCTAAACTCTAGCCATGATAACATATAGAAAACATGTCAGGATTTGGCTAAAAAATTTTCGTAATCGGAAGCAAGAAAAATCCGTATGTTGCTCCCAGCAATAACCTCTAAACTCTTCTCAACTTTAGAAACAGCACCTCTGATATGCTCCAGACATTAGAAACTTCAAGGAAAAGAGCCAAGGAAAAAAACAAATGCTAAGAGGTTGTTTAACGAAAGAACTATCCTCTGCTCAGACAGTAAGCTTGGTTGAACATGCAGTAGATTAACAAAGGGAACCAGGTGGGTTGCAGGGTGAAAACCTCACTTAAAAGTGCTATAAAATGTCTCCTTCCTCCTACCTTCAGTCTTGGGGGAGATTGTGGTTCTTGTGCATTTCTGGAAGACAATTAATGTTGTTCACTACGCAGGTGGGCTGAGGATTTTAGCAGATGGCGACAGGATGGCTGTAAAAGAGAAAAGAGCTCTTGCAGATGGTATACTTATTCCTTTCTGTGTTTTTCTTTTTGGAGGGGGAAGGAAGGGACAAGTTGCAACACAGTGCAATAATGCTGCAGTCTCCCAGAGTATTTATTCTCAGAGGTTTTCTGAAGTTGCCACGCTATTACCTTTCATCACATATCACAGAGAAATCAAGCAAGAAATGGAAAGAGGACAACAGGAAAAATCCTTTTACATGTACAACTATAAATTCACCACCCTCTCTAGAATTACCCTTCATGGACTTGAAGCCTGTTAATGCAATAAATTTTCTCTGTGTTTTCCTTCTCCAGGTGAAATAAGCTAATTACTATAACTTCCTCTCAAAGGCGATGTTTTTTTTTCCCCAATCTTGTGCAATTATTTTTGGTGCCTGACTTTGAGCTATATATGTTCTGCTCATCCTATGATTCTGAGAACTACAAGTTGGTCACAATATTCTGATAATGGCTTGCAAGACAGGAGCTGCCTTGGCTGTTGATCTCCTGTTTAAACGACAACACCATCTCCCTTGGCAGTCTCATCCATGGGAGAGAAGGGACTTAATGAAGCCACTCAGATATGTGTAGCTTCTGCTTCAGTGTGGGCACAGTTTCCCACCATAATGAGCAGCCACAGCCATTAATTGGGCTGCAGATCTCTGAGTGTTCCGAGCCCACTTCAGCTCCTGTCGTCATTGCAAAGATGGCAAGTGGCAAGTTCTTTGCAAAGTACTGTATCCCACAAATGCAATCCCGGGAAGTTCATCCCCAGGGACAGCTCTTTGCTTCCTTTTCCTATGGTGGCTTCGGGCAAGTGCCCTTAGACCGCTTCCTCTGCCTGCCTTGATATAAAAAAGGGGAGTAAATGATAAAAGCCCTTGAGTGAGGTACCTTTTAATTAGTACTGTGATGATTAGTTCATTTATTCATTTCTCCATTCATCAAGTTATTAACTATACACTGAGTACCTTCTGTGGGACAATCTTGGGATAGTTACCAGATAAAAGACAAATAGGTCAGATTATCGCCCTAAAAGAGCTCTAGGGGAGGAAGCCTGATAAAGAAATCAAGAATTACAATCCAAGGGGCACTTGGGTGCCCACCATCTTCTAAGCACCCCACTCTTGATTTTGGCTTAGGTCATGATCTCACAGTCGTGGGCTAGAGCCTCACCTCAGGCTCTGTGCTAACCATATAGCCTGCTTAGCTACATGTTTTTCTCTCCTTCTGCCCCTCCCCCACTTGTAATCACATACTCTCTCTCAATAAATCAATCAATATGAAAAAAATATAATCAATCAATCAATATAATCAAGTACATTATTTGTTAAATGTATAAGATCCTATGGAGACACTATTTCAGCCTGGAGGGTCAGAAAAGTTCATAGAGGGGCACCTGGGTGGCTCAGTCGGTTAAGCCTCCGACTTCGGCTCAGGTCATGATCTCACGGTTTGTGAGTTGGAGCCCCGCATCAGTCTCTGTGCTGACAGCTCAGAGCCTGGAGCCTGCTTTAGATTCTGTGTCTCCCTCTCTCTGCCCCTCCTCTGCTCATGCTCTGTCTCTCTAAATAAATAAATAAATAAACAAACAAACAAACATTTTAAAAAAGAAAGAAAGAAAGAAAAGTTCATAGAAAAAGTCACCTGAAACAGAGTCCTAAAGAATAATTAGGTGTGAATCTGTCAGGAAGCCAAAGATAGCAAGAGCATACCACAGAGAATATGGAGCCCATGAAAAGGCACAGGAACATGAGAGAGTGTTCCAGAAGCACCAGGTAGGTAGGAAAACTGTGGCACAGGATACAGTGGGGAATGGCAGACATGAAGCTGAGACGAAACAGGCAGAAGGACATTAGGACTTAAGTAGAAGCTAATTAAGAACCAGCATAGCAAGCTGCTACCCTGGTATAAGTCACTTGGCAGCCTTAGGTTAGAGGGCTTGAGTTCAGAATGGGGAACTATGGTGCAATAAAACAGATCTTACCCTCCTCACAATTTACCTGCAGCAGCTCTCCCTGCATTATAATGTGACCCAGTGTGAACAGAGCTACTGCCTGGTAGACAATGGGCCTAGTTTTCAATAAAAGGTCTCATTTCCTCAAGCAACCAGAGACTAGCCAGAATTTTAAGTGACTCCTTAAATGTGTTGCTTTGCCCACCCAGAGTCCAGTCCCCTTGTTTTATGTTTATTTATTTTTGAGAGAGACTAGGGTGGAGGGGCAGAAAGAGAGGGGGACAGAGCATCCAAAGCTGGCTCTGTGCTGATAGAACAGACTCTGATGCAGGGCTCAGACTCACTCACTGTGAGATCATGACTTAAGCCAAAGTCAGACTCAGACATTTAACTGACTGAGCCACCCAGGCACCCTAACCTTTCTTAATGATACACCACCCCACATTTTCTTTGGAGAACCACCCTATGCCCACTTTCAGTGCATGTGTAGTTCTACTCCAGTAGCAGAGAAGTCTGTTATTCTGCTTGGTACGTCAGCGTACCAAATTGTCACAGTCACAGTTACTGGTTCTGATAGGCACACAGCCCAACTGGTCCAACTGGGAGGAACCCTGGAGCTTTACGCAAGAGCTGCCAGAAAGACTTGCTCTCTCGTGTCCACTGGACACAAACATGGGAACATCTAAGGGCTGGAGTTACCGCCAGCTACCTTGCTACTGTACAGAACCTGAGGAGGAAGTCAACACATAGAAAACAGAGCCAGGAAATGGAGAAAAACCAAGTCTCCCTGCCATGTTTCGAGCCTTTGAATCAAATCACGGCTGATTCCTGCACTGCCTGAAAATGTATGTCAAAAAAAATCCATTTTATTTAAGTCAGTCCGAGTTATATTTCCTGTCAGTTGATATGGGAAAAAAAAATCCTTACTGATATAATGCTGAAGTTCTTTTTCAAAGATTGTATCTTTAAAAATGTAGTGTCTTGGGGCGCCTGGGTGGCTTAGTCGGTTAAGCGTCCGACTTTCGCTTAGGTCATCATCTCGCGGTTCGTGGGTTCGAGCCCCGCGTCGGGCTCTGTGCTGACTGCCAGCTCAGAGCCTGGAGCCTGTTTCAGTCTGTGACTCCCTCTCTCTCTGACCCTCCCCTGCTCACGCTGTCTCTCTCTCTCTCTCTCCTAGAAATAAATAAAAATATTTTTAAAAAAAATGTAGTGTCTTAGGGGATAGAATATACTGGACATTGAACAGGTGAAGAATAATGGAACAGCATCCATAAAGCCTGTTTTCCAGGTCTGGTTTTGACACTTATTAGTTATAGAGTTTTGGACAAATTGTTTCATCTTTCTGAGCTTCAAATCCTCTACATCTAAAAATACAGATAATAATCCTAAACCCCTCCCAATATCATAGCCTTGCAATGAAAATCAAATAAAATTATGGAGTAATTTGTCAAATCTGAAGTGCTAAATGAATGAAATGGCTACTAAAATATTCATATTTTTAGTAAGCCTTTAAAGATGTTAGTTTCACATTAAGAAGCAGTCTCTTTTTCCCCAGTTGTCAAAAATAGGTCTAAGGATGTTGATATCTAGTCTGCTATAAAGCATCAGGTTCCTAAAATCAAAATGGAAATCAGCATTATCTCAGGTCAGGAGCCAGCTATGCTTAAAAATGTGCTGTGCCCATGGTAACATGGTACATGTTAATTGGCATTATGTTGGCCATGAGTTAGGCATAGAAAGAAAAATGTAAGAAAGCTATGTCTAGTATCTACTTAGAGCCCAAAGAGGTCCAAAAAATTGGCTAATTAAATAAAACAAAATAAAACCAGTCTAATTGACTTTGCCTTCCAGGTTGTTAACCACATTTTTAAATCTTTTCTTATCTAGTTGCTGTGGTGACCTGCCCCACAGTGACAAAGCTTAGCTTGAGTCCTCAATGACTTCAAAAAGCCCCTACTCATACTCATTCTCTTTCTCAACAACCTGGCCATGCAGCTGGTCACCTAGTGCCATGATTTCTTCTACTTGGGGATCTTGCAGATTTCCAAACTGCTTAGCAAGACATTTAAGCCACCTTACAGTCCTCCTGTACTCTGCCAGCAGCTCTTGGCCATTTTCTCCCCATCCCTCCCCCTGATCCTAGCCACAAGGTCAATATCTTAGCTATGTTGCAATTCCTAGACACAATTCCTGTGTAGGAAATAGCCACACTGTTCCTTGTAATACACATTTTCATACCTCTGGACTATGCTCATTTAGTTTCTTCTGATTGCAATGTCTTTCCCATTAGTTTACTCTATCCTCCTTCTCTGACTACTAAATTCTCTTCTTTTTTTTTTTCTTTTGAATAACAGAGATCTTAAAAATTGAAATTTTACTGGGCTCTCATAGATAACAATATGACTGAATAAAACTGGGTAGTATAAGAAAAAATGCAACGAAAACAATTCTCTATTGTTAAAAAAAATCAGATTAAGGGATGCCTGAGTCAGTTCAGCATCCAACTTCAACTCAGGTCATGGTCTTGTGATTCATGAGTTAGAGCCCCACATTGGGCTCACTGCTGTCAGCGCAAAGCCAGCTTTGGATCTTCTGCCCCCCTCCCCCCCACCCTGCTCCTTCCCCACTTGCTCTTTCTCTGTCTGTCTCAAAAATAAACACTTAAAAAAAGTCAGATTAAGGATCAATAGATGAGAAGAGGGACTAAAACTGCCTGTTGAGGACACAATAAAGTGTGGTAGGGGCTATGGATCACCAAAGATCACACACTCTTTCTTAAGGGCCCAGAGAACTCTCAGAGCTAGACTATTACTGCTCTATAAATATATAATGTTGAGAGATCTTTCCATTTTCAAGATAAAACATAAATCCTTATTTTTATGTAAAATCTTCAGAGAAGTCTGGATCAACACGTTTTGTTGGATGTAACCAGCCCAAGGGCACAAATGTGTAAATCTCAGCCCCATGACCCTGTTCAAAAATTGCATTCTCTGTGATGCCTTCTCTTATCCCCTGACCCAGAGGAGTACTCCCTTGCTCCTCATTCATGTACTGACTGAGACACCACAACCCACTACCATCCTGAAGTGTCAGTGACAAGCTGGACTTAGTGTGGAGCATAACCATATAAGGGTAGAGAAAGGAGTGAAGTGTTACATGTGCTCATGTGCCCTGTCACCTCAGCCTACCCGATTTCAGAACAGTTCTGATGGGAAGTGTGAGGAATGTTGCCAGTATTTCATCTCAATGTACCCCATGGCATCTACTTTCTGCCTCATAGCTTTCATGCAGAGAGCAGCTCAGTCTGTGCAGGCATGGCCTGGCCTCACATGCAGGGCAAGATCACTTGGTGACAGTTCCCAGTCATGCAGCTGTAAGGCAAGCACCTACCCACTCTTAACTAAGAAGGTACATACCAAAATACAGATGCTGCACACCTGGTCTCAAGCAGTCTTTTTAAAAATATCACAGAGAAAATGGTGTATCTCTGGAGTTATATTTTAATATTCACTCATTTTGTGTTTCTTCTGGTGGGGGCCCTAGACTGGGGCGAGGAAACAACTTAAATGGAGAAAATCCCCCTAAGAATGATGGTAAGATCCCACAATCTGGCAATAGGCTAAAAATTCAGATGAGAGATGCCAGAATCCCAGTGAGAGGCTGTGAACCCTGGACTTGGAAGTCTAATATATATAACACCCACTTTCAAGATTTCCTTCTCTGCATTACATTTTACTTATGTCATCCTCATCTCTTAGTCAAGATTATTTTAGATGACAGCCTTTTGCTATGAGATAGGAGTGAGCTATCACAGCATGAAGAGGAGGTGACAAGGAGATGACTGGGGATGGGGCCAGAACAGAGGGTTGATATGAGCAGAACACAGCCACACTCAGGATGGTATCTGTTATGAATTTAACTGTGCCACCCAAAATGATGTTGAAGTCTTAACCCCCAGGACTTGTACCTGTGATCTTATTTTGATATAGGGTCTCTGTAAGTGATTAAGTTAAAATGAGATCTTAGGGAGGGCCTCAATATGAGTGCTATCCCTATAAAAAGAAGATATTTGCATACAGGGACCTACATAGAAGGAAAGTGGTCTGAGAATACATAAGCCAAGGAATATCTGAGGCTACCAGCAACTAGGAGAGAAACCTGAAACAGATTCACCTTCACAGCCCTCAGAAGGAACCAACACCTTATCCTAGACTTGTAGCCTCCTGAGCTGCGAGACGATAAATTTCTGTTGTTTATGGTACTTCATTACGGCAGCCCCAGGAAGCTAATACAGTGTTTCTCCAGTGAACCCCAGGGGTAACTGGGCATAAGATTGGACTCTTGCAGTTATACAGGAAGGATTCTCAGATTATTGTAATTTAGATATTAAAGGTAAGAGGAGAAAACTTAGGAACACTCAAAGAGATGAATCTCTCCCCATGGCTTTCAAAGTGGAGCACTTCAGCTCTCTTATTGTATCACAGGAATGACTAGCCAGAATTAAACTCTTTCATGGCAAATAATACAATATAATACGACACAAACTCCCTCTTGGTCAATTTCACCTTATCTTTAGTTCCCAGCAGGCCAGTGGGATCCAATATTAAATAAATATCCTATAAATTACACCTACTTCAAAGCTGTCTATATTTTGGGTTTCCAAAAATACCCAGTCCCTCTGACTCCAAAAATGACCAAAGGCAAATGCCCTCAGAAGATTTAGGCCAAGGAAAATATTTCCTAACAATCTTTGAAGAGGTTTCATTAAGAAAAGGATGAAGTTGTTCAGGGTACTCAGTAGTCTGGAGATACTATTAGGCACATTCTTCTGAAGCTTGCTTTTTTCACTTGGCAATATATCATGAACTTTTCTCTGTGTCAATAAATATTCCTCTACAACATGATTTTTAATATCTACAGGGATCCCATTGTCAGGAAGTACATTCCATAATTCATTTAACTAATCCTCTATTCCTGAGACAAGTCAACGAAAAATCAAGATAGTGAGTTGAGCTCTGAGGTGTGTATGCCCTAAGGACTAGCTCTACAGCCATCTGTTTCATATTCCTCTATAAATCTCCATACGGTGTTTTCTTTGTCCAAGAGAGTGCCTCGTGGAATCTCATTTGCCAGTCTGTGGACAGTTCGAGGGCACTGGAAAAAAATGTCACCAAGCTCCTGAATATATCACCCATCCATTCACTCAGAAAACGAATGTTTATTTTACACTTAACATGTGTCACTATTCAGGTGCCTGATGACAGAGCAATGAGCAAGACAGATATGGTTTCTGCTTTCTTGGAGTTTAAAATCTAAGTAGAGTACACAAGTAAATAAGATAAATTCAAATGGATGCTAGGGAAAAAAGTAAAACAATTGATGCAAAAGGAAATGATGGGAAGAGGGTAATTTAGATGGAGAGAGAGGAAGTAGAAAAGAGTTGTGATGTCAAGAGCCAGGAAAATGCATTCCACAT
The DNA here is from genome assembly GCF_008692635.1 of Crocuta crocuta. NCBI lineage: Eukaryota > Metazoa > Chordata > Mammalia > Carnivora > Hyaenidae > Crocuta > Crocuta crocuta. The sequence goes on along the minus strand of NW_027532166.1, from coordinate 6,699,116 downwards.
AGAGGAAACAGCTAGAGGAAACTCATGACATGGGGGAAAAGTATGACATGTTCTATATAGAAGAAGTTGGCCAGAGTGTCTGTTTAGAGTGAAAGAGTGGGTGACATTGAGGAGAGTTCAAAAAATAGGCAACTTTTGGGTCTAGTAAACCCTCACAAGATTTTACTTTAAGTATAGCAAGCAGCTAGTTGGGAAGGTTATAATTCAAGGTGTGTTACATGTCAGCTCTATTTTTTTTTTAATTTTTTTTTTTAATGTTTATATTGAGAGTGAGAAACAGAGTGCAAGAAGGGGAGTGGCAGAGAGAGAGGAAGACATAGAATCTGAAGCAGGCTCCAGGCTCTGAGCTGTCAGCACAGAGGCCAACACACGGCTCAAACTCAGGAGCTGGGAGATCATGACCCGAGCCGAAGCCACTCATCCTACTGAGCCACCCAGGTGCCCCATGTCAGCTCTGTTTAAGAAGACACTTCCGGTTGTGGTGGGAAGCACAGATTATAAAGAAGCAGCAGAGAGAGACCAGTTAGAGAGTTGCTGGTAGCTTAGAACAAGTTGATGGCATAGAAGTAAAAAATGTGAACTGATTATATTCTGAGAATAGAATAGGCAGGACATATGGACAGAATGAATGTGGATGGGTAAGCTAAAGGAAAAAACCTCAAGGATGACAACATTTTATCATAAAATTTTCAAACTTTTATAGAAATGTCGAATGAACTGAATAATGAACACCCATATACTCATTAAGTAGACTGTACTGTTAACATTTCACTGTGTATACTTTATCACATACCTGTCCATCTGTCCATTCCACTATCCATGAATCAATCCATGTTATTACTTTTATGATCTTAGGATGAAAGAAAGTCATAACATCAGAACACTCCAACCCCTACATCTTACTACTATATCTATATTATTAAGTAGAATCAATATGCGGTTTTGATTCTTTAATTTTTACAGAAAAATTTGCATATGATAAAATGCAAAAATCTTTAATATACCATTTAATGAGTTTTGAGAAATGCAACACATATATATCCCTAATTCAGGGTATTTAAATCTTGACACCATTCTCAACCTTAGACAATTCTTTATTGTAGAGGCTGTCCTTGGCAGTGTTAGGTGTTTAGCAATAACCCTGTCTTCTAACCAAGAGATGGAATGAAAAAAACATCTCTAGACTTTGCAAAAAATAATCTTTGGGGGGAGGAGAACTTTCCGCAATTGATAACAACTGCCTTAATTCTTATCAAAATTAGAATAATACTATCATCCAAAAAATTCCCTCATGCACTTTACCCAGAAAATACCCACTCTTCTCTCCAATGGGACTAATAATCTAATTTTTTGCCACACAGAATAGGTTTGGCTGTTCTAGAACCGCATACAAGTGAAACCATACTGTGTGTGCTCTTTTGTAGAAGGCTTTTTTCTTTTTTTAAAATGTTTTTCTTAATGTTTATTTACTTTTGAGAGAGAGACAGAGTATGAGCAAGGGAGGGCAGAGAGACACAGAATCTGAAGTAGGCTCTAGGCTCTGAGCTGTCCACACAGAGCCTGACGCAGGGCTTGAACTCATGAACCATGAGATCATGGCCTGAGCCAAAGTTGGACGCTTAATCAACTGAGCCACCCACATGCCCCTGGAAGGCTTTTTTTTCAATGAGCATGCTTTCAGATTCATCCACGTTGCTGTTCATATCAAGTTTGTTCCTTTCTGGTGCTAAGCAGTACCCCGTTATATTACTACCTAAGTTTGTTTAGTTGATCAATTGTAGCTGGACAATGGGGTGGTTTCTAGTTTTATATACCATAAATAAATGTGGTATTAAAATCTCACATAATTATTTTTTAATATGTTCTCATTTCTCTTGAGCATAATTACCAAGTCATAGGATAGGTTTATGTTGTGAAGAAACTGCCAGACCTTCTTACAAAGCAATTATACTTCTTTATACTCCTATCAACGATGTAAGAGAGTTCCAGTTGTTCCATATCCTTTGCAACACTTGGTGTTGTCAGTAATTTTAATTTTAGCCATTCTGGCGGGTGTCTAGCATATGTCATTGTGGTTTTAATTTTTATTTCCATGATAACTCTATGTTGAGTGTTTATTCATGTGTTTATTGGTCATTCCTATAGTTTTCTTTGTGAAGTATCTGTTTAAAGTGACCATTTAAAAAAAATGTTTATTTATTTACTTTGAGAGACAGAGAGAGAGACAGAGAGAGAGAGAGAGAGAGAATGAGCACAGGCTGAGGAGGGGCATAGAGAGAGTGGGAGAGGGAGAATCCCAAGCAGGCTCCAAGTTATCAGCACAGAGCCCAGGGTAAGGCTCAATTTCACAAAGTAGGAGATCATGACCTGAGACACAATCAAGAGTCAGACACTCNGACAAAATAAAAGATACAAAACAAAAAAAAAAAAAAAAAAAAAAAAAAAAAAAAAAGAAGAGTCAGACACTCAAGTGATTGAGCCACCTAGGCACCCTTCAACTGCCCATTAAAAAAAATTTTTTTTTAGGTTTACTTGTTTATTTTGAGGGACAAAAGCAGAAAGGGAGAGAATCCCAAGCAGGCTCCACGATACCAGTGCAGAGCCCGATGCAGGGCTTGAACTCACGAATCATGAGATCATGACCTGAGCTAAAACCAAAAGTTGGACACTCAAGTGACTGAGCCACCCAGGTGCCCTTAAACTGCCCATTTTTAAAATTGAGTTATGGTTTTATTATTAACAAGATTTATTTATATATGATGGATATTGGTCCTTTGTCTGATGTATGTTTTATTCACAGTTTATGTCGGATAATTTAATATAAATTCTGTAAATAGTGTCTTTTGATGAAAAGTGATTCTGATAAAATATCAATTATGTATTTTTGTTTACTATTTTCCATGTCCTAAGAAACTTTTGCCTACTCTCAATGTCTCAAAATATTCTTCTGTATTTTCTCCTAGGATCTTTATTGTTTCAGCCTTTACATTAAGGTCTAAGATTTGTTTAAAGCTATTTTTTATGATGTGAGGTATGGGTAAGAATTCTTTTTTTTCTATATAAATATCCACTTGTTATAGCACATTTTGTCAAAAAAGAAACCTTTTCCCTATAACATGGCTTTGATGACTGTGTTGAAAATCAAATGAGTATATTAGTATAGGTCTAATTCTGGACTCCTATTTTGTCCCACTGACCTATTTGTAAATCCTTTACCAGTACCATACTTTCTTAATTACTGTAATTTAATAGTAAATTTGAAGCCAGTTAAGTCCTCCAACTTCATTCTTCTTCAAGTTTGCTTTGGATATTCCAACTCTTTACAGGTACATATAAATGTTACAATCAGCATATTAATTTATTAAAAGAAAAAAACCTTTATGGGATATTAGTGAGATTGCATTGAAACTATATATGTTTTTGGAAAGAATTTGCACACTAATAGTAGTGTGTTTTCCCATCAATATGCATGGTATATCACTCCATCTGTAACTTTTCTTAAGAGTGTTTTATAATTTTTAATGTATAATCTTATTAAACTTCTTCCTAAACTATGTTATGCTTTTTAACTCTATTGTAAATTGAACTACTTTTTAAATTTTATTTTCCTCTTTTATGCAGTTAGATATGGGAAATGCAATTAATTTTTGTCTATTGGCCTTGTACTCTGAGACATTGTTAAATCCACATACTAGTTATAAAGGTTGATTAGGCTTTTTTACCTTGACAATTATGTCATCCATGAATAAATATTTTATTTCCCATCTATATGTCTTTTTTATTTTCTTGTCTTTTCTTATTGCAGGGTCTAGGATTTCCCATAAAATGTTGAAAGAAGTAATGAAAGTGGACTTCTGTACCTTGTTTGTGGTATTGGGAGAATGCATTAAATATTTCACCAATATGAATGTTAACTGTTCATTTTTCGTAGATGCCATTGATCAGAATGAGGAAATTCCCTCTATTCCTGGGATGCTGAGTGTTTTTATCAATGAATAGGAGTCAATTTTGTCAAATGATTCTTTTTATCTATTGAGATGACCATGCTTTTTCTCCTTTATCCTATTACTATACTGAGTTACCTCAATTCACTTTTTAATATTAAACCAAATATTAACAGGGATAAACTCCATCTGGTATTATCTATGTTATGTAATGTGGAATTTTATTTCCTAATATTTTAGGATTTTTTGCATCTATGTGCTTGAAGTACAGGGGGCAGTAATTTTATTTTTTGTACTACTTTGTTAAGTTTTCAATCAGGGTTTTCCCATAGTTGTTTTACAGTTGGCAACTGGTTGAATAATCTTCTAAGCTATGAAAGACTGGCAAGAACGTGCTCAGGGAAGTTGGGAATCAAGAGTTCCGTCATAAAATTGTTTACTTGAAATCCTATTAAATATCCAAGGAAAAATATCAGGTAAATATTTGTATAAATAAATTTAAAGCTTAATGGAAAGGGCTGGTGAGTTAAGTGTAAGAGTTATCCAAATCTAGTTGCTGTTTAAATCCACAAAAATGGATAAGAGAACCTACAGTAAGTGAAAACTGAAAAGAGAGTTGAAAAGCGAAAACATTGAAAAGTTCTGAGACACTTTAACATTTAAAGACAAATTTGGACAGTAAGAGGCAATTAACCACTAAAAAAGAACAGCCTGTAAGGGAAGAGGAAAATCAGTAGTATAAATAAATAAATAAATAAATAAATAAATAAATAAATAAATAAAAAATAAATAAAAAAACCTTTAAAATAAAGATGTTTTTTAAAAAAATAAATTAAATAAAGACAGAATGGAAGTAAGGGAAAGTGAAAAGCAAGTACAGTCAATTTGTTACAGGATTTTTCTCCTGAAGAGTAGCAAAGAAATAGGCCTGGAGAGGAGGAGTCAAGAAACAAGAAGAAAAGAGCATTCTAACCCTTTCAAGGTAAGTAAAACAAAGCAGAAAAGAGATACAACACAAGTAAAACAAAACGGAAAAGAGGGCAACATGACTTACAGTATTCATGAACAGTGGAGAGAGCTATAGACCAAGCATCAGACCAAGGTTCTGTTTCCAGCTTTAAAGGTAACCAACTATGTGACCCAGGGCAGGTCATTTCCCTTTTTCTGGGATTCAGTTTCTTATCTGTAAATTGATGTCTTGGAGTAAATATGAAAAAAAGACAATTTAAATATCACTCAACTTCTATGAGTTCTCTGCAGGTCTCATACTGAAACTGGTCTCTATTCTGCCTGGCCTACATCTTAAAAATTAATGGTAATTTTGTTTTATCTATTGTGGTTCTTAATTGTTTGGTTTATGGGTATCATAAAAATAGGATTAAGATGGAAAGCCAAGTCTGCTTAAAAGAGAGACTGAGAATTCTATAAATGTGAAAATAAACTGTAAAGAGAAGAAATCAGGCCAGCATGAGAAAGTTCCAGGAAAAGAGTAGATATAGAGCCAGGGGAATTTCCTCAACAGAGGAAACACAGTCACAGATGCTTTTCTAGATCCCTGATAGACTCCATAGCAAGTGGGAAGAGGGATGGTAAGGGTACTTGAAGGTTAATCATGAGCATCCAATCACATCATGGTAGAAGAAGCACATTTGATAAACCATAATAACTAGTCCCTAAAATAACTAGGCCACATCAAATTATCTTGTTTGTTAAGATAAATGTATTAGATTAGCCATTTTACTAAATTCATGGATTGATGTTTAACTAATTAAACTCATTTCTTCTAAAAGAAGTGATTAATTGTGTTGATGATGTAGTGTCAAGTAAACAGGACGAGTTGATTTGGAGAGGAACAAAAATTAAATAGATTTTAATGCAAATAATATGTGTATTTAAATAGATGCAGTAGTCAAGCTAACACTAGGAATCTGTTGATTTTCTACATGTTAATGTGTTGAATATCTACAATTATTAGACACTAGGTAGGAAACAAAGAAATGTAGAGAAAATGATTCCTGCCCTTATGTGAGTTCCAAATGGATTAAGGATATAGAACACAACAAAGAGATACTGGATAACATCACTTCATGCTTAATTTGGGGAAAGCCTAGAAAATTGTTATTGTGCAGAAGAAACAGGATTTTACCAGGTAAAGTTAGTCAGGGAAGTTTATGGAGGATGTAGATTTTTAACTGTATTAAAGGTAGAATTGAGGGTGCTTGGGTGGCTCAGTCAGTTAAGCATACAACTCGGCTCAGGTCATGATCTCATAGTTCACGGGTTCAAGCCCTGACTTGGGCTTTAGTCTGACAGCTCAGAGCCTGAAGCCTGCTTCAGATTCTGTGTCTCCCTCTTTCTCTCCTCCTCCCCTGCTCACACGCTGTTTCTCTCTCAAAAATGAATAAACATTAAAAAAAAAAGTTTTTAAAGGGTATAATTGAAAATTAGAACACATTTGTTCAAGTGACAAAATCCAATGTGAACTATATTAAACATACACTGGAATTTGTAGAAGGCACAATATTCAAAAACGGAAAATGGGCAACTGAACTGCAAGGTACACAAGTACCTTCAGGACTCCCTCCCTTCTCTTTCTCATCTCTACTTCTCCTGGTTTCAAGCTTCAGTTATCAATTCATCTTAGGTGGAGGGGTCAGAAAGACAAAGCAAAGAGATCAGAAAAGGGTGCACGAGACTAGTTAAAGTACATGTCTCAGAAGGAAGGGGCAAGCTTATTGTTTATCCATGTAATTCAAATTTCATTAAGTGGTAGAACCCCTTTATTTCTTCTTTCAGCAATCTGAAGTAGAAACTGAATGGCAGGGAAAGACTGAAGCTAAAAAGCAAGATATTAGTACATGTAGCACAGGAGAAGCAATCAAAAAGACAGGAAAAATGCCAATTTGAATGTACATTCACAGTAGCCAAAGTCACAGGAAAGATCATCAAATATGCAAGGTAGATAAGTTATCAGAGGCATTAAAAATAAAAAGAAAACAGAAAAGTTTAGGGATAAAATAGTCTTTTTAGGAACATCTAGGTGGCTCAGTCAGTTAAGCATCAACTCTGAATTTTGGCTCAGGTCATGATCTCACGGTTCATGAGACCAAGCCCCACATCAGGCTCTGTGCTGACAATGTGAAGCCTGCTTGGGATTCTCTCTCTCCCTCTTTTTCTGCCCCTCTCCTGCTTATACACATGCTCTCTCTCAAAATAAATAAATAAAAACTTTTAAAGAAGACTCTTATAAAACTACTTTTTAAAATAGTGTTTTTAAGTGGACTGGAGACAATTTAAAGTCAAATTGAAAAAGTATTAGAAATAGGTTGTGTAAAAGAAAATGAAACCTCATTTTCTAGGCCATGATGGAGTAATTAGTACCTGACTAGTCTTCCCACTATAAGCAGTGCTGTGCTGCTAAATGTTTAACAACCAGCTCTCTAATAAACAAAAAGAAAAAGGCTTGATTTATAACATTTCCCTATTTCCACAGCAAAAACACTTCTCCTCTGGCTGACTTCAGGCTACCAATGATTTAACAACTGGCTGGAAAAAAAATCCTAAAAATTTAAAATCTGCCTTTCATGACTTGGTATGAGTGGACTCCAGCACATGATAAATTGCTACAAAACTGGGCAGAATATGAAAGGAAACTGTTTAGGCATTAGGAACAGGGAAGCTCACAAGGTGAGGACTATGTGTACCACCTTCCATACCACTCTAATTTCTGTCTATGGGCAATTTCCCAAAACAGGTGGAGTTGGAGCCAGAGTCCGAATACTACAGCATTCCACCTGAGCTAAGGAGTCTCACAGCAGTTTGGAGATACAGAAAGGACTGGAATCTAAATGACATCATAGTAAATAGGTGGGATGTGTGCAGAAGTGGTCCCCAGAATTCTAAGTAGAATACTCCAGTGAGTCCTTAGCTGAAGGCTGGGCTGCTGGGCTGCCATGCTGGGCTGGGTGCAAGGAGAAGCTACACTAGGCTTACATGAGAATAACAGCTATGGAGCTGAGAGTAGAAGAGAGATACCAGAAATCAAGGGGATTTATGAGTTATATTCGAGTTCTGGGCCAGAGTGGAGAGATGTCCTTAATACTCTGTTAATACCTCATCAGCACTTAGCATCCACCTGACACTTCAGAAAGGCCCTACATTAGCAGTAAGAAATGACATCTTTAAAGTGTTAAAACAAAAAATAAAAAACAGCAGAGTCATCCCAGAATTCTATGTCCAGCCTGCAAATATTTCTTTACATAATGAGGATGAAGTGAAGACATTTTATAATAAAATGTATTAGAATAAAGTAATAAAAAATCTATTAGAATATGTGTTGTCTATGAACTAGCACTCCAAAAAGTCTTGAGAAATATTCTTCAGGAAGTGATACTATATGGAAATTCATTTCTATAGGAAATGAAGAAATGGAAACAGTTTTTCACATCAGTAAATATAAGAGAAATATTTTCTTTAATTTCCTCTTAAAACAACTTACTGACTAAAGCAAAAGCAACAATTTTGTAAGGTTAGCTTATAACATATATACAACTAAAAGATATGACAACTTTAAAACTAAGTATGGTGAGGGTGGGAAAATGGAATTATGTTGCTATAATAGTTTTATATTAGTGAAATGACAAAAATAAGTGTAAAGGAAGAATGGAGAAGACTAAATGAGAAATTTAAATGATATAACATTGACTAAAAGTAAACTTTGAATGGTAAGACTGCTATATTATTTTCTCTAGACCAACATGTAAAATTATAAAAATAGGCACAGTTAGAAAGCCAATAGAGGGGTTCCTGGGTGGCTCAGTTGGTTAAGCATCGACTTTGGCTCAGGTCATGATCTCACGGTTCATGGGTTCGAGCCCTGTGTCGGGCTCTGTGCTGACAGCTCAGAGTCTGGAGCCTGTTTCCGATTCTGTGTCTCCCTCTCTCTCTGACCCTCCCCTGCTCATGCTATCTCTCTATCTCAGAAATAAATAAAACATTAAAAAATGTTTTTAATAAAAAAAGAAAACCAATAGAAAAAATAAAATGGAATACTAATATTTTATTAATTCAAAAGTAGCCTCTAAAGGACTAAGGAACAGAAAGTAAAAAGACAAATGGAAAGCAAATACCAAAATATAAATTTAAACTCAATCATCTTGATAATTACATGAAATATAAATGGACTAAACACTCCAAGTAAAAGCCAAAGATTTTTAGACCAGATTTTTTAAAAATTAAATATATCTATAAGAAGTACACTTTAAATATAAAGAGAAAGATGGGTTACAAGTTTAAAAAAATGAAAACATATACAACAGTAACAGAAAGCCTAAAAAAACTGTTGTGTCTGTATTACTATTTGAAAAAATCGGTTTTAAGACAAAGATCATTATCAGAAATAAAGAAAATTTTACGGTGAATAAAGCATCAATTTGTCAGGAAGCCGTAACAATTTTAATGGAATATGCACCTAATAACTAGCAGAACTAAATGCATATATTATATGTTATAAATATAAACATATGTTATTATATATTTATATATATAAATCCTATTGGTTCTGTTTCTGTGGAGAATCCTAATACAGCTTCTNGGAGATTTTTAACAAAACCATTCAGTAATTGATAGAACAGTTTTTCAAACACTAGTATGTCTATAGAAAGTCTGAACATCACTAACAACTAGTACAGACTAAAGGACATTTTATAGAACATTCCATACAATTATTCTCATCAAGCTTCCATGCTAGGCCACAAAATAAGTCTCAATACATTTCAAAAAATTAAAATCTTACAGAGTACATTGTCATGCCACAGCAGAATTAAACCAAAAATCAATAATAAAAAAGGACTTAGAAAATTTCCAAATATTTGAAAAATAAATAATATATTATAAATAATCCATTAAAGAAGAATTCACAAGGGAAATCAGAAAATATTTGAACAAAATGATAATAAAAACACAAATATAAAAATTTGTGGGATTCAGCTAAAGCATATTTTAGTAGAAATTTAAACTTTATCTATATGTGAGGAGAAAATATTTAAAGTAAATTTTCTAAGTTTACAACTTAAGAAGATAGCTAAAGAAAAACAAACAGAAAATAAGTAGAAATAAAAAAATAATAAAGATAAGAGCCCAATGAGAGGCTGAACTCATGAACTGAGAGATCATGACCTGAGCCAAAACCAAGAGCTGGACGATTAACTGAATGGGCCACCTGGGACCCCTCTTAGGAATAAATTTAATAAAAGATATTCAAGGCCATGATTCTGAATACTACAAAATATTTCTAAGAAAAAAATTAAAGAAAATTTAAATAGAGATATACCATATTCATGGATTGGACTCAATGTTAAGATGTCCACTTTTCTCAATTTGATCTATAGATTCAATTCTAATCAAAATCTTATTAGGTATCTTTGCAGAAACTGACAAAGTGATTTAAACTTTTATATGGAAACATTAAGAACCTATCATAGTCTAACCAATCATGTAAAGGAATAAAACTGGAGAAACACACTACCTAATTCCATGATTTATTATAAAGCTATAGTAATTAAAACAGTGTAGTACTAACATATAGCTGAACTAGTCATTAGAAAAGAATATCCAGAAGCACCAGAAGCATAGTACGTACGTACACACACACACACACACACACACACTCTATCTCTCTTTCTCAACTGACAAAGCTTCCAGGAACAAAGACATTGTTTTCAACAAACAATATATGAATATATGTAAGCAAATAGAACAAATAAGAAAAAAAATAAAACTCAACCCCTACCTTTCAACAAATATAAATTAGTATGAAACAGACCATAGACCTATATATAAAATCAAAACCTATGAAATTTCTAGAAGAAATATATAAGCCAATCTTCCCACTTTATCTAAGATGGGGCACTTTTCTTAGGGAAAAAAAAGATAAATTAGACTTTGTTAAAATTAAAAACTTTAGTTTTTCAAAAAGTCCCATCAAGAAATGAAAAGACAAGGGGCGCCTGGGTGGTTCAGTCAGTTAAGTGTCTGACTTCCCTCAGGTCATGATCTCATGATTCATGGTTTCAAGCCTCGCATCAGGTTCCGAGCTGACAGCTCAGAGCCTGGAGCCTGTTGCAGATTCTGTGTCTCCCTCTCTCTCTCTGCCCCTCCCTCACTCGTGCTCTGTCTCTCTCTGTCTCAAAAATAAAAAACAAAAAAAAATGTTTAAAAAGAAAGAAAGAAATGAAAAGGCAAGCCATAGAGTTGGAGAGAATATGTACAATATTCTCTAGCAAAGGGTCCATGTCACAACATATTAAACAAAACTTGTCTAACAACTCAATAACAAGACAACAAAAAGCCAATTTATAAAAGTGGGAGTAATATTTCCCAGAAAGTTCACAAAAGAAGGTATACAAATGGCCAGTAAGCACACGAAGAGAGGCTCAACCTCAGGAGTCACCTGGGAAATGCATGTCATTAGAATGACTAAACTTAAAACTGATAATGCCAAATGTAATACAGTTGTGTAACCACAAACAGCAATTGCTGTTCAGAGGGTAAAATGGCAGTCACTTTAGAAAACAGTTTGACAGTTTTTACATAGTTGAATATACACTACCCATATAACCCAATAATTCTATTCTTAGATATTTCTCCAAAAGAAAAAAAAAAACCATATACCATATATATGCCCGGTAAAACTCTTAAAGATGACTGTTCATAATTGCTTTATGGAAAAAAAAAATTTAAGTTCAAATATGCCAAATACCCATCAAGAGTGAAAGAATAAATTACATGTACTCACACATAAACAAATGTGTACAGTCATACACTGCAATACTATTTTATAATACAAAGAATGAACAACTGTTACATTCAGCAATGTGCAAGAATTTTTTAATTATGCTGAGCAAAAAAAAAAAAAAAAACTGGACACAGAAAGTATATACAAAATAATTCCAACTACATGAATTCCCAGAGCATGTAAAACTATCCGAAGTGATAGGGGTCAGATCAGTGTTTAGAGCAGGGGATGGAGGGAACTGACTGTAAATGGACATGAAAGAACTCTCTAGAGTAATAGGAATATTCTATATTTTGACTGGGGTGGTGGTTACAATAGTGCACATACTTCCAAAGCCTCATCAAACTTACACATATTTTGTACATTTTATTCTATGTTAATTATGCCCCCCAAAAAGTTGTTTTTTAGAAAATGAAAATAGAAGTAATAAGCATAAGAATATCTACTACTTATCAGTGTTCTATAGGATGCTTGTGTATATTAGCACTCAATCCTGAGAGCATCCTTGAAGGTAGGAGTTATTATAAAAATTGAGACTAAGAGCAGTGAAGTAACTTGCCCATGACCTTGAGTGAACAGGAGGGAGCTGACCCGTAAGAAGGCCCAAGGCAAGGATGCTATTGGAAAGCACAAATCGAAACCACTAGAAGGGAATGATGGAAACAAGGCTGTACTGACTGAAACTAGAAGGAAGAATTAAAAGGTGTTTGTAGAGGCAAATGTGTATGAAGAAAGGGATGTAGGTGGTCACAAGGGCTTTATGTTTGATTAGCTTGGTCTTCTCAACTGAGTAGAGGTCAGACTGTCTGTTAGAGTGCGGCTGGAACATGTTGAGAATCTGGAAGTCTCCCCAATAGAAATCAGAAAGAACCGATGGGCAGCAAGAACGACCCTCCCTGAGGTAGAGAAAAATTAGGCTTGCATTGGGTAGGCCCCAAAGGACTCTGTCACTTTCTCTGTCAGTTTCTGCAAACTAGAAAGAGCAGTGGTGGGAGGTGACAGTGGACACAGCCCAAGGGCGCACATGTAAATCTGTCCCAGGCAAGAATGACCCAGAGGCGTGTTGGGGTAGGTAAGCAAAGCCTTCTCAGTTGAAGTTAAAAATATCCACTATCTCATCCATCCCAGCTGAGGGAGAAATTGGCAGTTCTCTCCCTTTTTTAGAATTATAATATTTGACTTACTCTGATTCTGTCAGACTACTAAATTGGAAACAGCATAAAATATAGAAGAGTAAAAATTTTGGCTGAGCCAATTAAAATATTCCATAGGGAGTCTTTCCTACCCAAGCAATATTATGAACCTTTAGATAAGTTGGGTCTGGGACCTGGGTTGTTATATTTAACTTGGACTAATGGAGTGGGTATAAAAGACCAAAGGGTGGAGTTTGTTCAGTCACTCATGTCACGATCAAAACTCCAACATGTCAAAAATGGACTGATATCATGTTCCTTATCTCAATTTCCTCAATTACTGCCCATATTTGCCTATACTCTTCCTTCCCAGACTTGAGACCACAGAGGTCTTTGGACCTTAGAACTGCCCCCCTTCATCCCTTGGGTCCATCCCTTTCCTCCATTCTTCTATCAAGAACTAGGGATTACGCATGAAGACAGTTCTGTAGTCAGTTATGTCTGGGAAACACTGTGGTAAGCAAAGTTACAAGTTTTTACTGTAGGACCTCTCAGACTTTCGTGTGCTCCTGTGCACTAAGAATCTCCAAGGGTGGGATAAAATATTTGATCATGGAACCCCTGTGGTGACAGCATTACCTGAAATTCACCCTGGGAGACACTAGCCTAAACTGTAATAACTACCCCCTCGCCATCTTCTCTGCATTCTGTTCTCTTATTCCAACCCATCCTGAATACTGCTGTGAGATAATCTCACACTGCATTCTCCTTGAGCTGGTTCTCAGCTGTAAAATTTTGGTGACCACACATAGTACCTATTAAGCCACATCCAAGCCTCCCTCAGCGTGACTGGCAAAACTCTCCCTACTCCAGTGAGAAACATGTTTCCCCTCTAGCAGCAGCAAACCACACAGCTCACAAGGATATCATGGTGCTATCAGTGGAAGGAAGTTACTGTCTCCAGAACCCATGTGGCTTCAGAGTTTACATTTTAAGAGGAGTCAGCATGCATAAATATAGGGTCGAGCAAAAAAAGCCTGGATGATTCCTGGCTACTTTTAGAGGAAGAGAAAAGCTGGGGATCAGGATTAGCCATGGTTGTTGCCCTGATTCTAAACTCTATGGGTTATGTGCAGGCCAGCAGACAAGAATTTAGTCAGAACTGGGACCAAGGGGCATCTCTTGCCAAAATTTTCTTAGCTGGCTTAGATCAACCAACAGCATAGAGAAGACTTTCTCATTAACCAATTTATTCAAGAGTAATATAGCCACCACCTACCCCTAACAACCTCCTTGGACAAGTTTCCAAATTTGAGTCTTGGAGGCAACACCAGCACCTCATTTTGCCCCTTCAAAGAAATGCTTTGCTCAAGCACATGCTATACCATGTGAATTATCTAGGACCTCCTCACTCCCAAATACTTTGACCTGAAATTATTTGAATACTTCAGGTCAAAATGTGGTCTGGGCTTGAATTATCTAAATAATTAAATTTATAGACAGGTGCTTGGTTTCAAGAGCATGTGACTGGAATAAAAAGAGCCTGTTTCTTTAAGTAGTCTTTACAAAGGCTTTCTAAAGCTCTCTCCTGTTTTGTTGATTTATTTTTTAAAGAGAGAAAGACATGTTGATGAATGAGTTAGACTTCTGCAGGATCCCAGGAGAGGACCAGAGGGGCTTGTGGGAGAGGGAGGGGCAGGCAGCTTTCTCTTCTGCTTGGAAAAGGCTCTAGGGCCCCGAGTCCTCCTCGATTACTCTCCAAGATGCTACCCTCACTGTCTGAATTGACTCTATGCCAAGAAAAACCTTCTTTTGAGGCTTGGAGAGTTCTATGCTGTAGGATAAAAAGTAAACCAGAAAGGAAGGATAAAGAGTAGAGACTGAAAGAAAAAGAAAGCTGTGGAAATGAGTATATTTGCAAGCTGAGGATTTCTATATCTCCTGGCTTGCTGGGATTCTTTGATCCTTAAAAAGAAAAGGGACAGCACTTACATAAGATGCTCTGATCCAGAAAGGAATCTGCTTTTCCATGGGAGATATCCAAGCAGTCTCCCTGCCTCTGGTCTGGCGAACAGCAGGCTTTCAAGAAGAGAACAAGTGAGGAGCGTCTGGGTGTCTCAGAAGGTTAACCATCTGACTTCAGCTCAGGTCATGATCTCAGGTCCATAAGTTCAAGCTCTGGGTCGGGCCCTGTACTGACAGCTCAGAGCCTGGAGCCTGCTTCAGATTCCGTGTTTCCCTCTCTCTCTGCCCCTCCTCCATTTGAGCTCTCTTTCTCTCTCTCTCTCTCTCTCTCTCTCTCTCTCTCTCCCTCTCACTCTCGCTCTCTCGCTCTCTCTCAATCTCTCCGTCTCTCTCTGGCCCTCCCCAACTCATACTCTGTCTCTCTCTCAAAAATAAATAAAACATTTTTAAAAATTAAAGAAAATAAGAGAACAAGTGAATTTGTCCTGAAAATCAGCTGGAGACTGCAGCACCCAGGCTGCTTTATGGGGACCTACGGGAGCCATAGGAGTCTTTTTCATGACTGTGTAACCAGAGCTGTTAAATACCTCATTCATGTCAGTAAAGAAGGCAACATAGCTGTCCTATATTTATCCAGCTGGCAGACTTTAGGGAGCAGCGAGGTACCTAAAAAAACAGGGGAAAAAAAAAGAGTTTTTGATAGAATGTAATACTTGCCTTTTTAAAAATAAAAATACTTTGGGGTGCCTGGGTGGCTCAGTCAGCTGAGCATCCAACTTCAGCTCAGGTCATGATCCTGTGGTTCGTGGGTTCGAGCCCTTCATCAGGTTCTGTGTTGACTGCTGACAGCTCAGAGCCTGGAGCCTGCTTCAGACTCTGTGTCTCCCTCACTCTCTGCCCCTCCCCTGCTCACACTCTCTCTCAAAGGATGTCTCTCTCTCTCTCTTTCTCAAAAATAAATAAACATTGAAAAACATTTAAAACAATAAAAATACTTGAAGTCATCAGCAAGGGAATCTGAAATAGTTTCTTATACTTATGTAACAGTTTAATGTGCTTTGAATCAGTTAGCCATTGTTACAGCAATATTGTAAAACCAACCCAGTGAGTTAAACCATCAGTGATCTATAAATCAGTTGTGCCCTGTCTTATCTAGGCTGGGCTCAGCTAGACAGCTTAGCTTCAGGCCAGAGTAGCTGAAGCAGCTCTGCTTCTCTGAGTGGGGCCGAGGGAGCGGCTGGCTCTGCTACATTTGTCTCACCTCTTCCTTGCACCCTTAGGCCAGCTCCAGCGTACTGGACTCCTGGCACTGACAAAAGTGCAAGAGAGGGCACGGCATGTCCTAGTGTGCAAGCATGTTTCCAGTCCGCACTAGAATCGTGACTACTAACATCTCATTGAACAAAGTAAGTCCAAATGCCAGACCCAAACCCAAGAGATAGGAAAGTACATTCTTTCCAGAGACATGCTACAAAGTTATGAGACGGAGCATGGAGATACAGGGAGAGGTGAAGAATTGGAGTCAATAGTCTCACTTATCACAATAATGCATCATTATCTCCTCAGTTTTTAAGGCCTCCTAGGAACTTCTCTAGACATCACTGGTTATTTACCAGTTAGTAGCTAGTGTCAGGAATAGATAGCTCTTGGGGATTCAGTTTCCTTACCTATAAAAAGGGATAATGTTTTCTCTGTATATCTCATGGGGTTGATGTGGAACCCAAATCAGATAAGGGATGGGAAAGTTCTTTGAAAGCTCTAAGGTATTATTTGGTGTAAGTTATTACTACAATTCTTACCAAAACACAATATTCTTTGCATGCATTGGGCTTGTGGGGGCCAAGGACAGACTTCCCCAAAATATGTTACTATGGCATATTGATGATTTTAAATAAAAGTTACTTAAGAAACAGCCAGTGTAAAAATAACACTGATTCCCCTCTGTCTCAAGAAAGCAGGAAATAAATCTCCTATGTGAAAGGTACCCTCCTTGTACTATGAGGCAAAGAGACATTATCATCAGAGATCGGGAATTTAGAACCAAGAAGGCTGATTACACAAACTTTGTTACTTTTTATTAATTTACTACCCCAGCTCAAGTGCTATTTAGAATTCTTTACTAATTGAAACTCTGGAACATAAGTGCTCTTTGTCCTGTTAAATGCCTCACAAATTTATTGTCCCTTTGTCAAAAATGTATAAAAACTGCCTTTCTTGGAGTCTCAATTTCATTATTGGGCATGTAATTAACTTTATTTTTTCTCTTGTTAATCTGTCTCATCAATTTAATTCTTTAACCAACTAGAACAATCTTGAAGGGTAGAGAAAAGATTTTCCTCCTCCACACAGGCCATACACTCTGTGCAACTACTCAGCTCTGCCACTATAGCATGCAGGCAGCCATGGACAATATGTAAATTATGTGTGTGGCCACTTTACAATAAAACTTTATATACAAAAAAAGGCAGCTGCAGAAGAGTAATAGTTTGCAGCCCTTGGTATATATCCATGAATTTTAGGAAACGGATATGAGGGTGACTTTCCATTTGTCTGAGATGCTTGGGCAAGGACTCTTTCAAGAGATTCCCTACCTCCCTTGTTAATTCCTGTTAGGATTTAAACTTCACCATTAAAAGACTCACCACACATTCACATCACAATATGTGAATTATACCTCAATAAAAAAACACATTTTTCTTAAAAAGACACATCGTATTATCAAAGATCCTCACTCTGTACTTTAAATCCATGTTCTCTTATTCTGCACGGGGGACAATTTGTTTTAGATCAGGGAATTTGTACATAATACATATTTCATAAAGCTAAGTATTTTGGGATTGCTCAAGTTTGAGAGGAGAACTTTTTTCCATTTTCTCTGGAATGCAAGAAGATCTCTGCTTCCTCCTTTCCTACTACAAACTCCTGTGTGCTACTGTGCTGAAAAGATAGCAGGTAGAGTGAAAATACGGATCCTAGGCCATAATTGCCAGTCCCTATTAAGGGATTAAGTCCCTTCATTTCTACTGAAAAATGAGGTGCTGCCACGGAGAACCCTCCACAACCTTCTTTGCTATTTTCAGAACTGTCTTTGAATTTTCATTTCATGTCAACCAGAGGAGTTAATCTCCATTACAATCAGGTAAAAGCCTGGCTCCAGCCAGCACTCTTGGGAAGCAAATGAAGAGAGAAGGCCTCTTTCTCACTTCTAAGCCATGGGAGGTTGGTAGGCCTACCTTAGAAAAGAAAATAAGCAGAAAAATATGCTGGGAGAAATCAAGAAGAGTCACACAACCCCATGATTTTTTACCTGAGCTCTTCTTTAGGCATTCTGAAGGATCCACTTTGGAAGTGGAAATAGCTGGTGAGGAAACTACAAAGGCTGGGGCAGGAAACTTGTTTTTATGAGAAGACAAACAACCCAGAACTTTCCACAGGATGAAGGCTGAGTCAGGATCCTCTGAAGAACCCACTGTGAAAGGCTTCATTGTCTTGGAATGATCTTCTCCACCTGAAATGAGGGTTTCAATAATAAGTAAATTACCTAAAACCACCTAGGAAGTCGGTGCAGATAATCAGGACATTTTGGATCACAAAGCTTGTATCTCCCCACTTGGTACCTAGTTTAGAAAGCAGGCAGGACCCCATATTGATTTCGTGCCATCTCATCCACAGAGCTGGAAAGGCTCTCAGGGTACATTAAACTCAGTGCAGGCATCATGAGGACAACCTCTGCAGTAACATGGAGCTTTTTAAAGTCTCAGCTCCATTTACAGTTGGCAGATGCCCAGTTTTCCCAGTTTGCTGCTCTAAGAATCAATTCCTTGTAGCACAGACCAGTCTCAAAGAGTTCATGTTCAAAGGTAAAGTTCATTTCTTTATATTCATCTGAGAAGGTGGAAGTGCTGAGGAACTGTCTCTCCAGGAGCTGTAGCCCTGAGTGGGGCATTCACTTTGCCAGGGTTAAAACCCTAGGTCTTACTGCCTTTCACAGCACACACCTTTCAGATGATTGAACCAGTGTAGTTAACTAATGCTCTGGCTTTGTAAGCCATCTCCTATCTAGCCTTCCCTCTGTTCTCTACCCATTCTAACTAAATCCTGCCTCCCTGCTGTCAGCCTCTCTTTTCCTTTAAATATACCTTACGTGGTAGCCCCTCCTTAACCTTCCTATACCCTGTCTTTAATTATTCAGTCCTGTTTTTCTAAATGCATATTCTTTGCTAACCCACATGTACCCTATGTTCTAACAAATGGGGCTCTCACTGTTCCCCCAAACTCATCTTACTCTTTACTACCACCTTCTTTCCTCATGTCATTTTCTCAGCCTGGAATGTGCTAGTCTATCTCTACCCACTCAAATCTTTCAGAGTTAACTTACTTATTATTTCTTCTGGAAAGTCAATCAGAAATGATACACTAAGTTCCTGAAACTCGGAACTCCAGTTGTATTTTGCTTGTGATGTTAATCATGTTCTCTTTCATTTTATAATGAAATATCTTTTCTTTTTAGATGAGAAGCACCATTATCTCTACACTGTCATCCTCTTCCCAAAATATAATTCATAATAGATGCTCAGTTAGGACTTGTCACTTAATTTAATTTATAGGTCAAATTCAAGCCTCAAAGCTTGAAAGAGTTAATTCTGCATTTTACAGCAGTTTTACTAGGTTATTTACCAGGTGGTTTACTGAATCAGATCCTGTAAGCCTAAGAGAAGTAAGTTAAATCTTATTTTTCCCATAAAAGCAATCTCATAAAATTGGTTTCTGTTCTTAACCAAGGCCTGATGCCCAACTTCTTTATATGGTCACAAGCATGATATTTAATCAATTATAAATGTTACACCTGTTACACTATATTGCATAAAGCTTTCTACAGTGTATATAAATCAATTAAACAAGGCAACACAGAGCCTATAAAATAAAATTTTATTTAATATGGCCTACCATAAAGGTCTACTGTAAGAAGTTTTCATCCTCTTTAAATTTCCTGCTAAAATAAATCAGCAGGTGAAGATACTCCTTTGATAGGGTTATGGTTTCAGAAAGATTTCTTTGAGGAAATTTTGTAAAGCATTTTAGGAAAACCTTATAGGGGATTAAAGACCACAGTGACTTTTGGAGAATCTAATGCAGGAATGTAAGTTTGCTACCCCTATTTCTTCCTGACAATATTCCTATGGTAAGCATAGAAATGAACTACCAAGTCTGGATTTCTCTCAGTAAGGAGGCAGAAAGTTTGCTACCATTTCAACATCACTAGCTAATTTTCCCTATTATATAGTAATATATTTGGCCAAAAAGACTACCCCCTCATTAAAATGCATGCACACATCTATTCCTTCATGATGGTGGCTTATTTTTCTCATCTGAAAAATATCTTGGCCAAGATTCCTTCCAGTTTGACAGAATAAAAGTCTAGGATGTTCACAGTCATGTCCGTATTACCTCTCCAAGCCCCAAGGTGGTGTAATCTGTGTTACTGATTCACCTCTGATTTATAAGCACAGTACCCAAGGCTTTCTCCAGAATTATCAAATCTATGCTAGAGGGGCTTAACCTAGACTACACATTAAACCTTTTCATTTACCCAAAGGAAATGTCCACAGAAAAACCTACACATAGATGTTTATAGAAGTCTCGTTTACAACGCCAAAACTTAGAAGGATCCAAGATGTCCTTCTATAGGTGAATGGATAAATAAACCCTAGTATTTCAGAAAATAAAATATTTTCAGTATATACCAAATATACAGTCCTAAATAATATTTATACATATATAATAATATATATAAATATATATTATATTGTATAATATATATAAATATATAATATTATATTGTATTATATATAAATATATAATATTATAGCTATCAAGTAAAAAAAAACACATGGAGAGAACTTAAATGCATATTATTAAGTGAAATAAGCCAATATGAAAAGGCTAATGTATGAGCCCATCTCATACATTATATGAGAAAAGGCAAAACTACAGAAATAGTAAAAAGATAAGTGACTGTCAGGGGTTAGTAGGGAGGGAGGAATAAGTAGGTGAGGCACAACAGATTGTTAGGACAATGAAACTACAGCTCATCTATGTATACAAAACCAAGTCCTATCCAGAGCAATTAGGTAAGAAAAATAAATAAGAGCCAACCAAATCAGAAAGGATAAAGTAAAATGATTGTTGTTTACAGATAACATGCTCTTATATGCAAAAAAATCCTAAAGATTCCACAGAAAACTATTAGAACAAAGTCAACAAAATTGAAAGATACAAAATCAACACACAAAAGCAGTTGTGTTTCTATACACTAACAATGAACAATCCAGAAAGGATATTTTTAAAAATCTCATTTATAATAGCATCAAAAAGAATAAAATATTTATGAATAAATTTAAACAAGGAAGCAAAATCTTACACACTGAAAATTTCAAAATGTTGATGAAAGAAAGTAAAGGCACACACACAAAAAAAAAGAAAGTAAAGGCACAAATAATAAAAGACATCCATGTTCATGGATCAGAAAGTTTAGTATTGTTAAGATATCAACACCACCCAAAGAAATGTATAGATTCAATGCAGTCCCTATCAAAATCTCATCAATGTTTATTGCAGAAATAGAAATATTCACTCGTATAGGAATCTCTAGGAATATGAATTCACCAAACAATACTGAAAATGAACAACTAAGTTTTGGATCTCACACTTCCTGATTTAAAAACTTACTATAAAGTTACAGTAATCAAAAGAGTATGGCACTGGCATAAAGACAGACATACAGACTGATGGAACAGAGAGCCCAAAAATAAATCCTCACCTGTATGGCCAAATGATATTTGACAAGCATTCCAAAGCCATCGTATGGGGAATGACAGTCTCTTTAACAAATGATAATGGGAAAACTAGATATCTGTATACAAAAGAATGAAGTTGGACCCTTAACTTACACCATACACAAAAATTACTTCAAAATGGGTCAAAGACCTAAATGTAAGAGCTAAAACTATAAAACTCTTAGATGAAAACATAGTGGGGAATCTTCATGACACTGGATTTGGCAATGATTTCTTGGATATGACACCAAAAGCACAGGCAACAAATGAAAACAATAGACAAAACAGACATTACCAATATTTACAAACTCTGTGCCTCAAAGGACATAATAAACAGAGTGAAAGGCAACCTACAATATAGGAGAAAATATGTGTGGGCACCTGGGTGGCTCAGTTGGTTAAGCATCAGACTCGGGTTTTGTCCAGGTCAAAAAGATCTCAGGGTTCATGAGATCACACTGACAGTGCAAAGCCTGTTTAGGATTTTCTCTCCCCTCTCTCCTCCCCTCCTTGGCTCACTTTCTCTCTCTCTCTCTCTCTAAACAAATAAACTTTAAAAAAATAAAATAAAGTAAAATAAAAGGAGAAAATATTTGCAAGTCCTGTATCTGATAAAGGGTTGGCATCTAGAATATATAAAGAACTCCTACAAATCATTAACAATAACAACACCAATGAAACAATTTAAAAAGAACTTTAATAGACATTTCTTCAAGGAAAATATACCAATGACCAATAAGCACATGAGAAGATGTTCAACATCACTGATCATGAAGGAAATGCAAATCAAAACCACAATGAGACCACCTCACATCCATTAGGATAGCTACTATCAAAAAAACAGAAAACAACAAGTGTCAGCAGGATGTGGAGTAATTGGAGCTCTTGTGCACTGTTGGTGGGAATGTTAAATGGTTTAGCTGCTGTAAATAACAGTATAGCAGTTTCTCAAAACATTTAATATAGTATTACCATATAATCCAGCATTTTCACTTCTTCATATCCAAAAGATGTGAAAGTAGTAACTCCAAGAGAGACTTCATGTTCATAGCTGTATTATTCCCAATTGCCAAAAGGTGAAACCAACACATGTCCATTGATGGATGGATAGATAAGATGTGGTATATACATACAGTAAAATATTATTCAACCTTAAAAAGGAAGAGAATTCTGACACATGCTACATCATGGATGAACCTCGAGGTCATGCTAAGTGAAATAAGCCAGTTGTGTATGATTCTACCTACATAAGTCACCTAGAGCAGTAAAACTCAAAGAGACAGAAAGAATGGTAGCTGCCAGAAAATGAGGTAGGAGGAAATGGGAGGTTTATTGCTTAAAGGATGTAGAGTTTCAATTCTGCAAGATGAAAAGAGTTCTGTGGATGAATGTGGTGATGGTAGTATAAAAATGTGAATGTATTTCAGTGTCACTCAACTATATACCTTTAGGAATAGTTAAGATGGGGAGTTGCCTAATGACTCAGTCATTTAAGCGTCCAACTCTTGATTTCTGCTCAGGTCATGAGATCATGGTTTTGTGAGTTCAAGCCCCGCACTGGGCTCTGTGCAGGCAGCACAGAGCCTGCTTGGGATTCTGTCTCCCTCTCTCTTTCTGCTCCTCCCCCACTTGCTCTCTCTCTCTCTCTCTCAAAAACAAATAAAAATAAACTTAAAAAAATAATAGTTAAGATGGTAAATTTCACATTATGTGCATTTTACCACAACCAAAAAAAAAACCCCAAAACTAGCACACAAATATTCTTTCAAATAAGGACACTTATTCAATAGTTGGTAAACACATAAGTAATTGCTACAGGTCAGCTGGTTGAACACAGCCACCTCATCCTGATAATAATGAACCCGCCGACTAAGATTACAGAGTTGACTGATGTTAGGGAAGACAAAAGTTAACTTGCTGAATTTCAGACCAATTATTTTAGGTAACACTGAAATACAACCATTAGCAGAGATTTCTGTCGGCCAGTTCAGTTTGAATATAAGAAAGGTTTCTTGGAGAATAGGATATGAAGATGCTAATGCATAAGGGGTTGGCGCATAATATACAATAAAAATGTGCATGCATGTTCACTCTTTTGTGGGTGAGGTAAAGCATTATTTTGATGCATTTGATACACAGGATCTGCTAAACTGGTAATACTGGATATTAATCTAAAACAAATACTATGTATTTTTTTTATTAAAAACAAGGCTATTATTTCACCACAAAAGCAAATTTCTGAGTTTTGAATGTGCACACTCTAAATGAATATAATCAGCCCAAACTCTTCATTGCTGCCACACACACCACTAGGCAGTTGAACTTGGTAACAGTAATAAAGTGGTGCATTATAAACAATACAGGACAGTTGTAAAGTGAGTTCCTATTATTATTAAATGTTACATTTTAAGTAGATTTTATCCACTGCAAAAATCCCTACAAGTTGGCAAGCACACAGCAATGGCAGAAAACTCCATATCCAATCACACATGTGTGCACCTGCACTCACATGTATGCACACAAAATGTTGGCATCATGTGTCATCTGAACTTTACGACAGCAGGGACTTTATTTTGCTCTCTGTGACATTTTCTGCATCCAGAATAACACAAAGTGGGTGAATGATACCTATTAGTTGAATGAAAACAAATGTGTATAATTTTCACTGAAGGTTTCTGGTCAGATGTTCTGAGCAGGGCATGGGTTGGGCATAGTCAGTGGATCAGATGAGCCAATAGAAGGAAACCAGATCTGACACTTTCTTCCTTATCAGGTGGAAGATACCTGGGAAAACTAACCTCCCATAAAGCATGATTTTAGGGACTATAGAGACTTCTATCAGAGCTGAAGCAAAAAATAATGGGTTCTAACATGAGGGGCACAGGAGGTTACAATGTGAAATAAGAAAGAAATAATAAAGAATTTAGGGTGGAGTATATTCAGAAGTCCAGACAGGAAAAGTGGCCACTAAAAGTAGAACACCAGTCATTAAATTCCTGGAAGCCTCTTGCCAGGAATGCATTCCAGAAATCAAGGCCAAAGCCCCAATTAATAAAGCTGGGAAGAAGATCTAGGTTTAAACTAACAAACTTGAAATTTACCTTTCCAAATGGAGGCATACCATGAGGATTAGATTAGCAAAATGGTATCACCTCACACCAAGTCCCACAGTGTGGAGTCGGGAGACTTACACATCTCCTATACCCGAACTGGGGGTAAGCCTAGATGCTTGGTATGCTCATTTAACCTGGTCATGAAGAATAAAGGGATTCAGAAACCAGAGGTCCAGACTCACAATAACTTGTATCCTTGTCTTGACCTCTGTTCTCCCTCAATACCATAGATCATCTGTGTGCTTCCACCTCAGATTCTATAGTGTAACTCTTCAGTTCAATCCCTGGTCAAGGAAATAAAGTTTGGAAGAAAGGTAGAACAGAGGAATCTGGGCAGACATAGATACAATGCACAATGGGAAGGTTTCCTCTAGAAGGAGAATTAGACTGATAAGAGACTTGGAAGACCTGAATGCGCAGAAATATTCCTTCCAAGAAAAGGGTTCTACAGATTTTCTTCTCTTGTTTATTGCAGTCTATGTCAAACTGTGATTTCTTGAGTCTGTGTCAAACCATCCCTTCATTCTTTGTTGGTGGTTTCTCTGACTCAACCTAATTAATGTGTTTGAAGATTCTCCACTCCTTGTCAAGTATAGCTGGAAGGTAATAATAATAATATTAATAATAGTAGTAGTAGTAATAAATAGGTGGGTTTTCTGAGCACTTATAATAAGACTTTTAACTGTTACATGATCTTTTAATGTAGGTATTCCTAATAGCTTCATTTTATTAATGACCAAAAAGTAATTTGTCCAAAGGTTTATCTTTACTAATCTGGGATTCAAATACAGACAGACTTTCTAACTCTAAAGCTTTGTTCTAAACCACTAGATATACTGAGCTACCCTGATGACCACCTTTAATAAAACTTGTAGTTTCTAAGCATGATCTCTGATCTAGTATGACCTCTTTTTAAAGATTCATATCCTTTCACACATATGTCAATTTTTCAATACAGCTTTAAAGTACATAGCACAGTTATACAGTTGAACAGTGACTGAATCTGATTTTTAGGTTCCTATAGCCATAACAAAGGGCACTGATTTCCTCTAATTTCATTCAAACTCCTCTCTCCATGTGGAGAAAAGCACATTTCCACCACCTTCAGAGAGAAAACTGTATGTGCTGGGCAAATAACAGGCTAGTCAGACTATCTGCAGGAGTTTTGAAAACCAACATTTTTTTGAAGACCTAAAGCACACAGGCATTGTAAAACCCAAAGCAATTCAGAGAGATTTCATTCCAACTATCATGCTCTGGAAAAAAAATAGAATTTTATTATGCAGTGATCCATTACGTATAAGATGTACTGAGAGGTGCCCCACTGTACCTAATTATTAGATTTTCTTTAAATTGTACTCTGAATTATGCACTAATTAAGTTAAAATATTATACTTGTTTTGATAAATATTTTGTTTGTTTATTTTTAATTAGTTACCTCTGTCTGTAAGAAATGTGACAGAGCAAACCAGCAAATGTATCATATTGTGTGGTTATAAGTAGATCTAGGAGCTAGCTAGACATAAAGAAAGGGAAATACAGCAATCCTAAAGCAACAAGGAACTGCAAGAGCTAGAAGTACATTTAATAATGAATCAAAGGCCAAAACAACAAACGGGTCCTTCAAAAAGTAGGGTTTTCTATTAAAAAGTTCATCAAGGGGTGCCTGGGTAGCTCAGGCGGTTAAGCATCCAACTCTCAGTTTCGGCTCAGGTCATGATCTCATGGTTTTGTGAACTGGAGTCCTGTGTCAGGCTCTGCACTGAGAGTGCAAAGCCTGCTTCGGGTTCTCTCTCTCTCCCTCTAAACTCTGTCCCTCCCTCTTTGTCCCTCCCCTGCTCATGCTGTCTCTCTCTCAAAAATAAACTTAAAAAATTTTTTTAAAAAATCTGATTAAGCAGTAATCAGCTGAGCAATTATCAGCTGAGCAGTAATCCTGAGCAAATGCATTCTCTGTACCACATGAGGGTACAAAGCTCCCCGCTCTTGAAGCATTTTATAATCTCTAGGACTGAAGTATCCAACACAACTTCCTGCAGTGATTAAAAAAAAAAATCCTACATTTGCTCTGTCCAATATGGAAGACAAGAACCTGCATGTGGCTTTTTCCTTTTAAGTTTAAATATAGTAAGTTCAAAAATTCAGTTCTTCAGTCACCCTAGACACATTTCAAGTGCTAAGGGGCCAGATGTGGCCACTTAAATTTAAGCTTATATTAATCAAGTTTGAGTAAACTTAACCCAGCTCATCAGGCATATTATTCACATTTAAAGTGCTTAGTATCCACACCTGGTTCATGGCTACTGTTTTGGATGGCACAAACAGAACATGTCCCTCATCACATGAAGTTCTATTGGCTAGAAAATGTCAGAAAGGGAGAAAAGCATAATGCCTGTATTTTTAAGAAGCATTAATTACATGGCCTTTTTTAATGAAAGTTGAAATCATTATGAAAAGAAAAGATAATGGACAAGACTTGAAGGAAAAATTTTCTCAACTAGAGGCAAACTATGTATACTTAACAACATACCTATAACCAACTTGATACTTAGCCTTAAATTGGCTTTGAATTAATATATTATTGTAATAATATCTTTAACAGTGGAGGGCAAAGTGTTAGGCACAAAATTTCCTGTCAAGAAATTTTCTATGAAAAGAAGTTAAATCCATTAAATTCTTGGCTTTACAGTCAAAGATGATCAGTGTGTGTTAATGTAGCAGACTATCAGGGAAAGAATGAAATTTGGTATAGCAGAGACACGACTGAGGTGAAATATTCTTTGGCAAACCTCATGCCATGATTTATTTCTTCTTTTTGATAATGTATAACAAATTTGAGTGTAGGCTTTGTATCAGTGGAACCATTTGAGCTGATGCATTAGGAGACTAGTAGTGGCTTTCACCTGATTCTAGCCATGGGTCTATTGATGATCTCATTAAGAACAAATATTCTCAGTGATTCGAAAGTCATCATAAATATTTCAGTGGTATTACTTTTAAAATGAGAGCTTCTTCCTTGCCCTTCATTCAGGAGAGGGTCTCAACCCATTTGTGACTATGTTTCCAAAGAGGAGCATAACAGGTGTACCCACAGTGATGGGCCCTCAATGTTCATGAAGACTTTTATATACATGCAATGAAAATGAAACACAATAATTGTGCAGAGTAGAGTACATGTGCCTTCCATTATCCTGTTTACATACCCAGATGAAATATTTATGCATTTGGGGTTGCCTTTTTGATACTATCTTCAGAACTCTGATCTTCAATGTCTTTGGCCTAGAAAACACTCAACAAGGCAATTTAATTTCTGAAAATTGGCTTCTTCACACATGAAATAACTTAATTTAATAACAATGATAGTAATCAGGTTAATTGAAGGAAGGAAATTCACTGAGCAAAGCCACATTAAAGCCTGGCATTATTTTAATGTGTTCCAGATTTGTGAATTTAACAGGCTACATTCTGGCTTCTAGAATGCTCCATCCTAGGTTTGATTGGAGCATCTTGGGTGAGCACTGCCCACCTTCAGGGAAAAGATCTCTGCCCTAGTCATGAAGGTTAGCCAACAGGCTGGCACAGTCAAATGGGCTGCCTTCCCTTTTCCATTTTCCTCATTCTAAATTCCTCTTTTCCCTGGTGTTTTTTGTTTTTTGTTTTTGGATATAATCTAAAACAGTCCTTTTAAAAACAGCTTTCTTCCATTTGCTAATGCTTGGGATAGACCCCAAACCCTAGCTCCAGTTATACTCCAGCTATGATCAGTGCTGTTATTACAACCATCAGCCATTCGTCAGCTCCTGCTTCCATGCCTGCTGGTTTTATAATGCTGGTTGAAACCTCCCCAGCAGTACTGCTGCTCACGGGGTACTTAACCACCTCCTTCAGGAAATGACCACTGGGCTCCTTCTAGCCACAGTTGATTAGATTAAGAGGGGGAGCTGAACCAAGATCAACTAGTCAAATTATTTCTTCCTAAAATTTAGAATTAAGAATTAAGAGTTAGTCTGACTTGGTTTTTGAAGGAAGTACTTTCAAACTTGGGAGGTCTGAGTTGGCTATACCTTCGGCGTGGTATGTGATGGAGGAACAGAAACAAAATAAAGCTGATTGCAGGGGAAAAAAAGTGGAGCAGCTGATTGTATCTCACCTCAAGCTCCTATTCCCCCATCCCGCCCCATCACACCACTCATGGAAGTATAAAATAAGTACAACCACCCTTTGAAGGAGACTGTTGCCTCTCTGACATAATCATCTCCATCTCCTCCCCTTTCCTGTTTCAAATGACTGCTTTTGTATACCCTTTGCTTCCTTCTTGTGTTAAATACAAATATGTCCATTGGGGCGCCTGGGTGGCTCAGTTGGTTGGGTGTCAACTTCGGCTCAGTTCATAATCTCACAATCCATGAGTTCAAGCCCTGCACTGGGCTCTGCTCTGACAGCTCAGAGCCTGGAGTCTGCTTCAGATTCTATGTCTCCCCCTCTCTCTGCCCCTACCCCACTCGCACTGTCTCTCTCTCAAAAATAAAAGAAAAACATTAAAATTTTTTTAAAAATACAAAGATGCCTACATCCTTTTTAAGGCTACTCCTTCAATTTGACTTGAGCCTATCCCCTTGCATCTCCTGAGTAACCTTCAATAGCTATTCTTCACTTACCCTCTCCTCCACCCATATTCATCTTCCATTTCTGTCTATTTCTCCAAGGATTCCCTTTAGACTTCAAGTGTGCTTCTGTCTTACTTTATCATCAGACTACTGGAGAAAGAGGGCTGCATTTTGTAAACAAATACTGAGCCCTGGCTACCTGCAAGTCACTGTGCCAAGCATTTTATATTTACTAACAACAACCTCGCAGCTCTGCCTCCTGCATCACTCTGCTTCCACCTCATGTCCACCTTCAAACTCCATCAAGTCCAGCAAGCTGTCCACTACCCTTATCACTCCATGGGAAGCATTTGTCCCAAAGGGTACCTGTGGACTCCCAACCATCAAATCTTGAATTCTTGGATTTTGCCTTTGCATCATAATGGTTTATTCGTTGTGGCAGGCAAAATAATGAACCCCCCCAAATGCCCAACTTCTAACCCCCGAATCCTGTGTGTATATTATACCATATGGCAAAAGGCACTGGGCAGATGTGACTAAGGTTAAAGACACTGAGATAGGGAGAGTTTCATGGTTTATCCAGGTGGGTACACTCCAATCACACGAGCCGTTTAAGGCCAAGAGTCAGTTAGAGATGTGATAGAAGAGGCAATAGGAGAGATTCAAAGCATGAGATGACCTCAATCCACTACTGCTAAAGATGGAGTAAAACAGCTAGAAGCCAACGAATGCAGGCAGCCTCTGGGATCTGGACAGGCCCTCAGGTGATAGCCAGCAAGAAAATGGGGCCTCATTCTTATGACCAAAAGAAAGTGAATTCTGCCAATAGCCCTAAGGAGCAAGGAAAAAAGATTTTCCCTTAGAAGCTCCAGAAAGGAACATAGCCCTGTGACATCTTGATTTCAGCCAGGAGAGACCTCCACCAAAACTGTGACTTATAGAACTGAAGATAATAATTTTGTGTTATTGAAGCCACTAAGTTTGTGGTAATTTGTTACAGCAGCAATAGAAATTTAAAATACTCCTTCTTTCTGGAATTCTCTCCTTGGCTTTTCTAATAACACTTTTCTAATACCGCTATGTCCGTGAATTCTTTTTTTTCCCCTCCCATTCTCCCTCCATATAGGTAATTCCTAAATTTTTGTTTTCATTCCTAGTCTCCACATGGCAATCTCTTAAGATTTTATAACCTCAACAACAATCTATACTCATTTTGTGCCAAAAGCTAAACTCCTGCCTCTGACCTTTCTCCCAACTACCTAGCAGTCATCACCATCTAAATAACCCACCCAGCCAAAAACACGATGTCCAAAACTGAACTCATCTCCTTTTCCTCAAGGCTTAAGGAGACACTTAAATACAGAATTTTAGCTCTACAGGTCATAGAAGAACTAAAAAGCTAAACAAGGGATAATCAAGCAACCCAGAAAGGAGTACAATGGTAAGTTGCTACTCTTCCTTGAAGAGGCAAATATTGAAGACAAGGTTCCAAAGCTGGAGTCACAAAGCAGTTACTACCACTGCAGAAGGGGCACCTGAAGCAGAGCGAGATAACTACTCTTCCTTCCCCCTTCCTTCCATTCTTCCACCAGTACCTCTTACTGGCTAAAACCATGGGGAAGACAATGGAAAGCTGAGATGGAGGCTGAGAAACACTGACCGCACAAGGTAGCTCCTTTGTAATCAGGGGACAAAAGAGATCTGAAGAGATCTGAAAGCATATAAGCAGTTGGCTGACATACACCTTAGTTCTGACCCTTATCTCCTCTCACCTTGACTATTTGTAATAGTCCCTTAATTGGTTTTCCTGCTTCATGTGTCTCCATACTATCCTATAACACTGCTGTCTAATGAATCTTCTTAAGGGAATAATCTAAGTCTGTCACTTTCTTCCCCAAATTTTTCAATAATTTCCTATTACCTGCAGAAAAAAACAACGACATTCTAATCCCCTGGTGTGGTAGACGGGTACTCTGATGGCCCCCAACGAAGCACATCTCTCTGTATTTAGGCCCTTGTGCAGTCCCCTCCTACAGTGACTCCTGGCTTGACCCATGGGACATTACAAGCAAACATGATGCAAGCAGAGGGTCAATATACATTGGAACACTGAGGCTTATCCTACTGGAATGCTTGTTCTTGGGACCCAGCCATTATGTAAAGCATCCCAACTAGCCAAGGAAAGTGCTACATAGGGAGAAGTTACAGCCTCCCAGACATCCCTGCTAAGCACCAGATAGACTAGTAAAGCCATCTTGGACATTCCCACCTAGCCACATAAGATACCAAGTGAGATCAACAGAAGAGCCACCCAGCTGAGCCCTAGACAGACAATCCATTATATCACAAACAAGTAAAGTGGTTTTCTTTTTAAGCCACAAAGTGTTGGGGTGGTTTGAAATAAAGTAAAAATATTTGCAAAGTCAAAATATTCCGGCTCCTCTCAAAATCATGTGAGGTCAAATTCCTGTGAGAAATCATTATTCCACAGTATTTGTAATGTTTTTGCTTCTCTGAGCAAACCCTGACTTCCACACATAGCATTAAAAGCTCTCAGTTATCTGGCCCCAGCCCAGACTTTCCCTGCTCCTCTCTGTCTACTGTCTTCAAGCACCTTATACTTCAGCAAATCAAATCACAGTTTTTCACATATTTTTTTCATTATCTATATGCATATCCTCCTTACTCAGAATATAGCCCCCCACTAGGATTCACACTAGAAAACACTGGTTTAATATCACCTATTGTAAGAAGTATTCTCACATCTCCACAAACAATAATCTCATTTCTCTACAACACTCTCATATATTATGTTTGTATAGTATCTACCTTGCACTTTGTTTATTAGTTCCTTTTATAGAACTGGTAGTTTTAAGAGGACAGGTTGGGATTCTTAAAATTTTTTTAATGTTTATTTTTTTTTAATTTGTTTAATGTTTTATTTATTTCTAGGAGAGAGAGAGAGACAGCGTGGGCAGGGGAGGGTCAGAGAGAGAGGGAGTCACAGACTCTGAAACCGGCTCCAGGCTCTGAGCTGGCAGTCAGCACAGAGCCCGACGTGGGGCTCGAACCCAGGAACCGCGAGATCATGACCTAAGCGAAAGTCCGACACTTAACTGACTAAGCCACCCAGGCGCCCCATTGTTTATTTATTTTTGAGAGAGAGAGAGAGCGAGAGAGCGGGATAGGGACAGAGAGAGTGAGGGAGACACAGAGCTGTCAGCATAGAGCATGATGCGGTGCTCAAACTCACAAACTGCGAGATCATGACTTGAGCCTAAGTAAGAGGCTTAACCATCTGAGCCACCCAGGCACAACCAGGTTGAGATTCTTGATGCATGTTTTCATCAGCACCCCAGGCAGTACCTTACACACAGTGTATGCTCCTTAAATGTTTGAGGACTGACTGAATCAATGAAATAGCATTTAGTCCTGGGTGACCAAGAGGAAAAAAAAAAAGAAGTGGTGTCTGTCTACCACTAGAATGAACATTTTGCTGGGCACTGACAAGAGGCTTATAAAATACTCGTAAATTAAATGACATGTTCATGTGATATGTTATATGAACCTTATATTTCAGGGACATTTTCCTGTGTCATTTCCAAAGTGTTTGAAACATTCAGAGTTATAATTATAATCTCCCTTCTTTTCCTACAACTCATCTTCTCCTTCCTCCCTTTATATTACTTTCTCTCCCTAGGCTCTATTTCTTTTCTCTTGCCCAAGGTCAGAAAGCCTTTTTCAGGCAGGTTGCATGCTGCCTAAACCCCCAGCCCAGGTCTACAGAGATGTAGGGGTCACTACAATTATATTAATCTGACCTCTTTTTTTTCCCATGTAGATTCATTTCCTGGGCCTGAAACCAACAAAATGGTATGTTTTCAGAGTCCTAACCCTTGGAGAGTAAGTTTTAATTTAATCACTTAAAAAACGATAAGAACAACCAAGTTCTTGGTTAGCACAAAACATCTAGGGGATTGTTGCAAATATTTGGCAATATTCGCTAAAGAGGGAAGAATGCACATTAGGCCAAATTGGTTATAAATGCAAAGCAATTTTCATGGAAAATTAAAAACCAAAGCCTGACAATGCACTAGTACCCTCTAACACGATAATTTCTAAGGGTGCCATTTAAAAAAAAAATCTATCTACCAGTCTGCTTTCTTTTGTCTTTTTCTTTTTAAGGAAATAAAAGGAGGTTGTGTAAAATCCTAGATTATAAACCAGATTCATGCTCCATATAAACAATGGAAAAAGCAAGGGCTTTGCACTGAGATGCCAGTTCAAATCCCAGTTCTACCAGACATTCGCTGGGCACAATACTTCCACTCTGTCACCCTCCAAGTTTCCTCAACTACAAAATAGGGATAACAACCCTTACCACACAGGGTTATCGTGAGAACTACTTGTGTGAACACAAGAAAAGCACACTACCTGGCACACTGCAGGTGCTCAACTGCTCAAGAAATGACAGGGTTGGGATGCTTAACGCATCCTTTTCTCTCACTAGCACTCAGAACAGGACCTTATACACAGTAGGCGTCCTGCTCCTGACCCCTCCCCCAGAGGAGCCAGGGAGTCATTTCCACGGTGACTTTCTCTCACTAAACCAGTCTGGTGGTTTTCCTACTTACATAATGACAAGACACAGTTGGGAGTTTGGGAGTCATCAGTCCCTTTCAAGCCACAAGCCCAGGCAGTAATGTAGTTCAGGTTGGCAGGCACGTTGCTGAGCCCCCTACCAAGTTCTTCTCTGTCCTTGGAATTCTGAGGGATATGCAAGGTCCTGGGTTCCTGAGCACTAGGAATTTAGAATCTGTGGACACAGCACACACACTCGTGAAACAACAACAGCAAATCCATCACACATTTTATAGCATGCTTATATTTTGTGTGCTTTCATTTGAAATACTCCATTCAAATCTCTTTCAAAGTTCCCAGTGCTTACGCACTGGAGGATAGATATTAGCACGTCAACCATAAAGGTGGGGAAACTGATGCTCAGGAAGACTGAGCAATGTTCCAGGCCCACAGAGGCAGAACCCAGGTCAAGTCCTGGGCCCTCAAATACTCTGCCTAGTGCTCTTTCCAGTCAGAAGATACCCATTTTCCTGTGCTTCCCTCCCCTACCTTCTAACTTCTTTGTGAATTTAATACACCCAAAAGAAAGGTTTTCCAGATCATCCATTTATTCAAAGGCATTTCCTGAACCCCTGCTTGGGTAAGATTCTGTGCTGAGTGTTCTGTGAAGTACAGGCAGGGCTGCAGGAGCCACGATATGCATGGAGAGAGGTCGCGTTGTGGAAGAGGAAGTGAGAATATGTCCATTCATGAGACTCCAGAAAGGCTTCAGAAGGCGGCTCTCAACAGCGCCTGTGAAGATTGGATATAAGAGTAGGTAAGTCAACTCGGGCCACAGACGCAGATCTGTAAGAAATGTAGCTTCATTTTTTTTTTATATTTCAACTCAATTTCTATTGTGAGCCCCATCTGCACAGAGAAGCAGCAGCCTGTTTTCTGTCAGTTTGTGTAATCTCAGTCCATTCAGCGTATGATGCTTGATTTTCTATGTCAACTTGACTGGGCCACAGGGTGCCCAGATATTTCATTAAACATTATTCTGAGTGTGTCTGGGAGGGTGCTTCTGGATAAGATTAACATTTGAATGGATAGACTGAACAAAGCAGACTGCTTTTTCCTATGGGGGTGGGCCTCATCCATTCTGTTTAAGGCCAGAGTAGAATAAAAGACTGAACAAGAAAAGATACTTGTCAGTCAAGTCTGCCTGACTGTCTGAGCTAGGACATCAGTCTTCCACTGCCTTCAGACTCAGACTTGGACTTGAACTTGCATCATCAGCTCTCCTGGTTTTCAGACCTTTGGACCAGACTAGAATGACACATTGGCTCTCCTGGGTTTCTAGCTTGCCTTCTGCAGATCCTGGACTTCTCAGACTCTGTAACTATGAGTCAATTCCTTACAGTAAATCCCTTTCTCTGGATACATAAATATACTACTGGTTCTGTTTCTCTGGAGAACCCAGAATACACAGGGACTTCTCACCCCTAGCTGATAGGGTATCTGTGACCCTGTAAGTAGCAGCAAAAGAACTTACTTAGGGTCAAAAGAAGGAAGGAGGAGACAGTTGGTCATCATTCTCCATGTCCTGTGTTGCCATGAGCACAACCAGGGACTCAGGACCCTGGCAGGTATCCTTGTAGATGACCGTCGTACTCCAAGGGTCCAATTGCCACAGGTCCCAGATCCTGCTCTCACAGCCTCTCGCACAACCTTCCAAGGTATTTGGAAAGCATTTGATTGTTCTGCTGTCCATGCCAAGAAGTTTGGTGAGGCTGCCTCAGACTCCTAGCCTATACACATAGCCCCATAGCTATAATGCTCCATGACTGGAGGGCCGGGGAGCTCTGAATGACTCTCATCTTCTCAGAATCTGCTTAAAACGTGATATACAGTCACATCCACCTCAGGTCCCCACAAGGAATTCAGTATTTCTATTATGGTATATTCACAGCATCTCCTAATGTCTACTCCTTCCCAGCTCCCTGTAAACACTTTGTCTCCCTCAGCCTGTGGAAGCTTTATCTAGACAGGCAGGGTTGGAACTAGGGAAGCAGGAAGAAACTTCAGTGACCACATACTCTTACGTGTACAGAAAGCTCAGCTTTTGATCATCAAAAGTCAATAATTTGACTCATGTTCTCTGCAGATTTGGTTATTCGACTCCTGTTTGTTTTCTGTGATATCATCTTCTCAGATATTAAATGCTGTTGACTGGATGAGACAAAATTTCAGGGAGTAAAAAAATGAAATCAGATCAAGAAATAATTTGGATAATATTTAACATTCTTACCCTGTACGATAGCGTGTGGGGATGTTGATATAGTAGTGGAAAAAGACTTTAAAGGGGCAATGTGAGCAATATTGTGAAGGTAAATTGATAATATTTGAAGCTATTTTAAAGTATATTGATAGGTATTTGAAGGTAATCAGAGGGATATTGATAAGATTCATTATCTGAATTTTTAACAAAACCTTCCTGCTCTTGAGCTTTTATTTATGAAAATTAATGAAATCATTAGGCAACTTATCAAAACTGGCCACTTCTAAAAAATGGAAAAAATAGAACTCTCTACCCTGTTGAAATAAATTTAGAGACTCAAGATGGAGCTGCTCCTGCCCAGGGTGCCAGGTCAGCAACCCAAAATGTAGAGAACCTTTTTGTTCCTGCAAATGCTCTGTGTGACCAGGAATACACTATTTCCAGTCAGCCAATCCCCAAACACTAAGCCAACTCTAGGCTAACAATGTGGCCCCAGCCAACCAGATATTTTCTATTTGTCTCTTCCTTGTTCTTTATTCTTTATCCTGTAAAAGCTTTTTGTCTTCTACCACATTTTATAGTTTTTCTGGAAGGAAACTGTCTGCTTCATGAAGTGGTAAATAAATTTTGTTTGTATCACCTAAAGTGTGTTCTTTAATGATTTTTTTATCACTACTTTGGCAGCATCAATGCTCAGATGAAGAGCCAGTGGCTGGCATGAGTGAGAAAAACAGATAAGGCTGGTGTGGTCCATGTGGCAAAGCAGTAGTCAGGTACATCCCTGTTGGGGTTAATACAGCAAAGTGGACAGAGCAGTACAGGGCTCTGAGGATGCCACTCACAGCAGCATCCCTCGATGGTACGTGGGAGTGGGAGGGCAGGATCAGAGGGAAGGACCTAGTCTCCTGTAGAAGGGCCAACAGGAGCTAGGAAGAACACCACCTCCTCCTGGAAGTCTTGGAAAGCAGCCAGGATGGGATGTATGGAAGCCACCCATGGGTATATGGTATAGCTATAAATGGCAGCCCACAAGAGTGCCCAGGGTTGGTTCATCAAACAGAAAGCAGGTATGATTAATATTGTCTAAATCCCAGACACCACTGGTTCAGTATATGTGCTGCCGAAGCGAGCACTGGGCACCACTGGTTCAGGAACATGGGCAGTCCTAAGGTTACGGCTATGAGGAACTGGAAAACTCCATGTAAGAGCTACAAAACATGGAAGCAGGGAAGCATAATAAGCAAGAGTCAAATAAATTTCATGAGAGTATAAACTTTATGAGGGTAGGAATTTTTGTCTGTTTAGTTCACTGCTATATCTTCCACATTTAAAACAGTTCCTGGCACATCATGTGCCCTCAATAAACATTTGTGAAAAGAATTATGAAACCACAGTTCTGCCTTTCACCAGCTGTGTAACCCTAAGCAGATACTTAGTCTCAATTTTTTCTAGCTTCAGTTTTTTTTCAGACAATATGTGTTGTCATGGACAGAATTTTGTCCCCATGACCTTCACCTCTAGGTGTTCTTCCCATGAATACATTACATGACATGGGAAAAGGGGAATTTGCAGTTGTCATTAAGGTTACTAATCGGTTGACCTTACGATAGGGAGATTATCCTAATTGATCAGAATATACCTAATCTAATCGCACAAATCCTTTAAAGGAGAGATCTTTCTCCAACTGGTAGCAGAAAGGAAAGTTAGAAGTTCAACGCAGAGGAAAGATTTGGTGTGCCATTGTTGGGTTGAAGATTATAAGGTGGCCATGTGTCTAGGAAATAAAAACTCTAGTCCTACGATCATAAGGAACTTAATTATGTCAGCAACTTGAATGATTCTAGAAGTGTAGTCTTTCCCAGAGCTCAGGCAGCCCCTTGATTTCTGCCTTGTGAACTGAGCCACACTGTGCCCAGACTTCTACAGAACTATAGAATAATAAATGGCTGGATTTTAAGTCACCAAGTGTGTGGTAATTTGCTATGGCAGCAATAAAAAACTAATAGGAATAGAATAGCAATAGATAATAACAGCAATAGAAAAAAATATATATATATAGTCTAATACATTTTAAATACTAATAGTGTTAACTAGACCAGGCAATCTCCATGGCTTACATCTGAATTTCTAAGTTCCTCCTCAACTGCCTAGTCCTAATCACTTCACTGATTTTGTAATGAAATGCTCCCTATGGACCTAATTTTGAATTAATTTTTTAGGCAAGTTTTTCATGCTGAGCATAGAATCAACACTGAAGGACCATTTTTTCATGAAAAGTCTCAGTCTACCAAAGCATACTGTCTCCATTGCGCATGAGGAGGGTTGGGAAGGGCAAAGGAAAGCAACAAGTAAGCCTGAGCAAATGGCCCTCTAGGCTTCTGTAAAAGAGCAGAGGGTTTGCTGATTTCCCCGTGCACAAGTGAATCATCATAGATGACTTTAACAAAGTCATGCTCCTCTTTCCATGAAGTTTTCTGCATAGTTGCTGATGCCCAATCCTGGCAGTTATCAATCACAACACTGGCCAAACACCTCACTATTAAGAGTATAATCCTACAATATCAGAGATGGCTGAGAGCCTCAAAGGTTATTCAAATAAGTCAGGCTGTCCATCTTCAGAGAACAGAATTCACTATAGACAGTTTGAGCAACATGAGATAATTATACTGTATACTGAGTTGAACAGTGTCCCTCTAAAGTTCATGTCTACCTAGAACCTCAGAATGTGATTTTATTTGGAAATAGGATTTTTGCAGATGTGATTACTTAAGTTAAAGAGGTCATAGTAGAATAGAGTGTGACTAAATCTAGAGATTAGTGAGTAGTGTCCATCTCTGAATATTGTGTGAAGACACAGAGATACACATAAGGAAGAAGGCCATGTGAAAATAGATGCAAACATTAGAATAGGGAAAAGACTTCTGGCAACCACCAGAAGCCAGGAAGAGGTGAGGAAAAATTCATGGTAGAGACTTTGCAGGGAGCATGACCCTGATGACACCTTGATATTGAACTTTTAGTCTCCAGGACAATGAAAGAATATTTTTTTGTTGTTTTAAGCTATTTAATTTGTGATGATTCATTATAGCAGCCCTAGAAAATAAATGCACACTCTACCAAATAGCTCAGAAAAATATTGTGAGGAAAGGCTGCTGAAGAAATAGATGATCAGCTTAGTTTCTGGGAATAATCCCAAAGCTAGAACGTGGAAGCAGCGAGCCAAAGGAACCATTGCTCCTGACTCACATGGGAAGCCACCATATCTAACAGCTCTACAACCACCCTTTCTGCCACTATGGGATGTTAGTTGGAAAAAAAAAAAATGCATACCTGATGTTCTGCCTCTGTCACTTCTAAATTTAATTCCCAACTTAAGTTTCTACCAAGGGTATCAGATAGATGGAAATGAATCATAATATCTAGGTGTAAGGGCGTCTAAAAATGTGGGTTTAGGTTCTCCAGCCTCTGCAACAATGAAGGCACAATTAGAAAGGTTGGAGTCCACAAGAACCACCCTAGACACCAAAGTGTCTACTACTAATTCCTCATACAGACCCAGATTCAACTAACCTTTACTGAAATCTTTATATGGGCCAGGAA
Organism: Crocuta crocuta; assembly: GCF_008692635.1. Lineage (NCBI taxonomy): Eukaryota > Metazoa > Chordata > Mammalia > Carnivora > Hyaenidae > Crocuta > Crocuta crocuta. The sequence continues at coordinate 6,659,282 of NW_027532166.1, read as the reverse complement.
CTATAGGACTCCTCCAATATTATTAAAAGAATATATTCATATTCTTAACAACCTTTTAAGACACCTATTATTCTCATTCTAGACATAAGGAAAGGGAAGTTAAATAAGATTTTGAATGTCACTGATTGCCTCACAACAATTTATTTAACATTTAGCAGGTATTTACTGAATACCTACCATGTGACAAGCTTGCTAGAAATAAACAGGAAACAGGAAAGACTTAATTGTAACGCCAGGGGCTTAAAGTCCAATGCCATCATTTTGTTTGTTTTTAAGTAAACTCTGTGTCCAACAGTGGGCTTGAACTCATAACCCTGAGATCGAGAGTCACATGTTCTACTGACTAAGCCAGCCAGGCACCCCGCAATACCATTGTTTCTTGTAAACTTTGGTGTACAGAAGAGTTATCTGAGGCTGTAGGTTTCCAGGCAACATTGCTGAACCCCTATTACCAGAAATAGGAAGAGAAACACATTCTAAAGGCTGATACTCATCAAAGTGATGATCTGGACACTAGTCCCTTGATTCCAGGTCCAGTTGCCCTATTTATACCCTGAAAATTTATCCATGTGCCAGGCATGTAAAATAAATATTTGAAGAAGGTAGATACAAGTCAACAGGTGTTAAGTCAATTATTTGTAACTGAACCCAGCCCAACAACTGCCTGGTGAAACATAACACCTTCTAGGATTATTAAGGCTCTTGAGTATCTGGGCTATGAGTCCTGAAAGGTTTCTCATCTTCTTTTTGACCTGGCATGAATCCGAGTGAGGAGTAAAATCCAGTTCCATGTCCATTCACCTCTATTGCTGAATCACAACTGCCTCTTGTCTTGTTAGCCCTACTACTCTGTAAGTAACAGAAGGGCTGGGGACCGAGTCTGCCTTGTTCACAGTTGTGTTAACTATGGGTCTGGCACTCTGCTAAGTTCTAACACACAATAAATATCTGTGGAAGAGAGCAAGAAAGGGAAAGAGTAGATGACTCATGTTCTTCATACCAAGGGAATATATGTCCTCTAGCCTTATATTTCACAGAGAGAAAAACACCCCTGGGAATTCAGCATGGTCTGCACAATGCCCTTATTCCTACCTCTGCAATAGGGCCACGCTGACCTCTCTGTAGACTGAAGGTGCACTGAGACTCCTTCACCCCTACAGGGTGCAGTTGCAACTTTCCAACTCTGGGAATGGTCAGGATTCCACTCCTATATCCCACAGGTTGCAAAGGCAGCAGAGAGACTTTTTTTTCCTATTTAATTCAACAAATACTACTTTTTCTAGGCTTTGTTCCAGGTGTTTGAAGTACAGTGGTGAACAAGCAATTCTTGTTTTCAAGAAATTTACATTCTAACCAGATGACAAACAAGCATACAAAATGGCCACAATAATAAAAGATTATAGTAAGCATTAGGAAGGAAATGTGACAGAGTAATAGGGTGACTACTTTAGACTCTTCATCAGAAAATACCTCCTTTGGAGGTGAAATTTAAGCAGAAATACGAAGGATGGAAATGTACCATGAGAAGACCTAAGAGAAGAGTGTCCGACCCCCGCAAAAAAGGAAGACCAAGTGCACAAAAGCTTTATAAAGGTGAAAAGTTTTCAGTTTTAGGAACAGAATAGGTCCTGTGTGACTAGAGCTTAGTAAAAGGGAGTAAGGCAGAAGGCTGAAAATGTAAGCATAAGTCAGATCACTCAGGACTCTGTAAACCATGGAGAGAATGCAGTTAGGTAACATCCCCCAAGGACCTACTTGTAGAACTTCTGAGAGGGGTCCAGGAACATGGCATGGCTGGTAACCAGATATAGTAACTACTGCCCCTTTGTAGATGCCTTTGGACCACACCCTTGAAAAGAAATTCAGCAAAGTCTCCTTTGTTTTCTGCTGTCATTGGACATGTCCCTGAGGACACCAAAGAGACCTGTCTTATTAAAATGAAAACCTACTTTAATATAACAATAGGAAAAGTGTCTGAAAAATACTAGATTCCTTAGATTATATACACTTTCATATTCTCAACTTAAATGCACTAAAATTATAACTCGATATATAATTATTCTTCCTGCCCTGCAACCAATTCCATTTGAGATTTTACAACCCATCTCACCTTGATTCATTCCTATTGTCGCCCATGGTTATCTCAGTACAGGCTGACATAAATTAGCATACGCAGAGCCAGTCTATACATGGGCGGTGGGGAGGGAATGTGTGCCCCCTACCCACATGCACAGACAGGGTGTTGCTCAAAGAACCACCTGAATGTGGCAGCAGCTCGCAAAGTGAGGCCTGGGTTGTGAGAAATTTTTTGGATCATGCATGTAGATTCATTTCCCCAGATACTATTTCAAAAAACCTTTTATTTTAAAATAATTTTTGACCTGCAGAAGAGTTCCAATGACAGTAAAGAGAATTCTCATATATTCTACACCCAGTCCTCCCTGGTGTTAGCACCTTATATAAAACCATGGTACAATGATGAGAATTAGGAAATAACACCATAAGCTAAACTGTAGATTTTGTTCTGATATCCCTAGTTTTCCCCCAGTTCCCAAAGTGGAACTGGTTTAAACCAAACCCCCACTCTCCACTAGAACCAATGGGAACCAAGGGTGGAACCCAGCTGGGAACAGGAAGAAACGAAAAGAAATGAATTACTATAGAGAGGAGAGGAGGAAGAGGAGAAGGAGAAGGAGAAAGAAACATACCTTCTATGTGATTGCATATGTCGGGGGACACGGGAGGTTGTCATCTTCCTAAAGGGGAACTGGAGTGCCGTGAGGTTCTAGAGAGTGAGGATTGTAGAGAAAGCCACCCAAATGCTCACTTTCATTTGAGAGCCGAGGCCTTTACTCACTTTCAGTGGGCCTGTCTAGACACTGCGGATCAGGATACAGCTTCTCTGAATAGTGGTGCTTTTGGCTGCAGACAAAGTGGACACCTCCCTCTGAGTGGCATGCGGTCCCTACATAAACTGAACCCCTTAGGCCTCCCAATGCCTAAACTAAACAATCATACAGGGTAGGGCCCAGCACTAGAACCAGTGTGGTATTTGCCATGTTTAACAGCATTTGCAAAGCAACAAGATACATTTGGGAGCAGAAATATAAATGAAAGAGAAAGAGAGAACAGCTAAAATTGCAACAAATTATCCTGGCTGAGACTTGTCAAAAAAAATCATTTTTATTGCCATTGGGAAGTTAACTATCATTCTTCATACCTACACCTAGGTTTGTGGGTGGATAAGCAATTGTCACCCAGAGTTTCCTGGCTTACATGAAATCTGGAGAGAGGCAACTAAAGGAGCTTCAGGGTACTTTGCAGAGAGTACACTAATAGCAGCTGTTCCCCGCCCCACTTCTCCTCCACCCCCACTGCAGTATAAGTGGCTTACCCAGTTGGATTTCCCATCCTATGAACCAGAGAAAGGATATACTTAAGCTAGTAGTAAACATCCCTGATGTTTGCTTGAATATGTGAGGAAGGAGGGGTTGGAAGAATGAGGGAAAGAGAAAATGGAATTCCTTGTATTCAAGAAATGAATTTTCTGCCTACATGGAAGAGGAGACTCAAGCTGAACATTTAATATGCTGCATAAATATTCCTTTTTCTTCATTGATAAATGAAATGGAATCTGGATGATTAATTCAGTAAGTCACAATTCCTTTGATTTTAGTGTTTGGTATTCTTTTATGTTCTGTGTTATATGGGGCAGAACTTTGGGGTCTCAAGCAAGCAGTTATACAGCATTTAAAGATCCAAAACTCCTTTGTGAAAAATAATATTGCCTGTAGAAGTGAGTAGCCCTGCAACAACTGCCTGTGAAGGAGAGGGCTGGCCTTCTCTCTAGGTGAGATGACAAGTTTAATTCTTAAACTGGGACAATGTAGAAGTGATTCTAGCTCCTCCAGGGAGTATGCGCTTATCCAGCATATTCTAGTTCCTCATCCCTAGTGAACTAATGTTATTAATATTTATCACTCTAAATATATTATATACATGTAAAAACAATCAACTGAATTGTATCTCCCTAAAATTCATACGTTGAAGCCCTAACCTCCAAGGTGATGGCGTTTGGAGAGGTGCATTTAGGAAGGTAATTAAGGCTAAATGAGGTCATAAGGGCGGGGTTCTAATCCAAGAGGCTCAATGTCCTTATCAGAAGAGGAAGAGACACCAGCCTAGTTCACTCACCAATATTCCTTATCAGGCCCCCATAGACACTGGATATTTTGACCACCATCTAGATCCTCTGGTTCCACTGAAGCTTAAGGGTAAGTTGTCAGCAACCACAGTTACTACGTACTAGCTTAGCTCACTGTTATCACCTTCTCAGAAAAAGAAAACAAAAGAGCCTTTACTAAGTTAGGATTTAATATTATGCCTTCTACTTCTATGGAAAGCTGAAATAAGAATTGTCTACTTAGGAAGGATTTTAGTGTCTTTTACAGGGCTGTCATTGAAGATACTGTCCACTGTGTTACTCAAAGTTCTTTAAATAAATTCTCATTCCATAAATGTCTGCTTAGGTTTGATTCCAGAATAATAACAAGGTCTCTTCAGGTGAATTCATATGCTTTCTCTTGTCAGAAAATGAAAATAAAATAATGCACAAACTTCTACTCTTGCATTATGGAAGTAAAGAAAGTTTTAGCCAGACTCAGTGCCCCTTGAGAATTACCAGCTGGCCCCTACTGCCTTAGGAGTTCTGCCTCTCACATCTTCTCTAAATGAAAAATGAGTGACTCCTATCCTTCAGCCACATACAGTCCTTCTAGGCTCAAATTCTCACCTTTTATTCAGTTTCAGGATCAACTTAGCTATGTCCAAAAATTAACATTTTAATGGCTAAAACTCAGGTGTCATTTATTTCATTGACATTCTCATATTCAACAATGTAGGTAAGCGAAGTTATAAAAATATACATTTCCTATGAGGGACCTAATAAACTTATTTTCATGTTGAATGAAATAAAAATTACATGTAAATATGTATATTTGTCCTGGATTAGCTCTCACAGGAAAAAGAAGGTTGATCAACCCCGAGTTAAATGAACTTTACTCTTTTTTCAATCATTAAGTGTCTTCTTGAGTCCTATGTTTTGATAGGAATCTGCATCATGGAAGTAGGTAGGGCACAAATTTTAAATAGTGAAAAGACCACTGTTTTTTACTTTAAAAGCTGGAGTAATTACCATTTAATGCTAAAAATAAAACCTAGTTTAAAAGTTAATTTTCTATATTTAATGACTTTATAAAGCTCTCAGTCTGCTTACAGATTCTGATCACAAATCCAAAATCTCAGTTCTTAGCTAAGCAATGAGTCTATCGTAATTGACTGTCATTTGAGTCTTCAGCCCGTTTCCCAGTTCCAGGATGGAAGGAAACAGCAGTCAGAGCATATTGTGAGGAGCCCTGGACACTAGCTGCAGTGCTGTCATTCACTGGCGGTGTGAGCTTGAGGAAGGGACTGCAGCCATCAGTTTCCTTCCCTATAAAATGTGGCTTCTGCAGCTCAAGGTTGCTGAGATGGAGATGGAATAAAATGTAATATGTAAACATCCTGGAAAAAGGCTCAAGTGACACAGTAGTTATAATAATAAAAACTAATATGCGCCAAGCCACCTTCTAAGTAATTTACACATGTTAACTCACTTAATCCTTACAACAACTCTGTGAGGCGCTATTATTATAATTCTCATATTTTACAGCTCCAGGAAATGAGGCATAGAACAGTCAGAAGACTTGCCAAAGGTCACACAGGCACCAAGATTTGAACCTAGGATGTCTGATGCCACGGTCCATGCTCTTAACCAACTCGCTCTCTTCCAAAATGTAAGGGATTATTAAACTTAGTAAGTTCCCAGGGAACCCCAAAGAGAGACAAATTTCTTTCAAATATACTTTTCCTATTTTCAGCCCAGAAATTAGTTCATGCCCAGGAAAAGAAATGCAAATCTTCCTTTGTGTCCTTCCTACAGGACACAAAGCAGAAACAGAGGCCTCATCATTCTCTAATTTGCTATGTTGCATTAGTTTAGTGTCTTAGAAAGTGCAGTGTGCTTTCCCATCAATTATCTAACCCTAGCTTCACCAAGGCAGAGCAAAACAAAAATTTATTATTAGTTTCATTTGACAGAAAAGAAGTTAAGGTGGGAAGAAAGGATGTAAACGGCAGAGGTCTCATGGCTAGTAAAAGGCCAAATTAGGACTAGAACTCATGTTTCTCTGAATCTAAATCCTGGGTTCCACCTTACAAATCCATCTGGATTTTCACCAAGCTCTCACTAAGATGCAGCATGGAAAGGGGTAACACAGTTGAATCCTTTGGTCCCTACTGTTTATGTTCTTCTTTAGTGAGAGAGCAGAGGGCATGCTCAGTAACTCTGCTATGTTGTTGAGTATTGTGGCACTGGTCATGCTAGAGAATCTGGACATAATGATGTGGTGCCTCCAGTCTGTTATTTATGTGTATGTGTGTGTTGGGGATGTATGTGCTTATCAAGGGTGTGGGGCCACCAACTCTGTGCTGTCTGGCAAGTGTGCCTGTAGATGATGAGTCCCTTCCTTATCCCCTGTTCTTCCAAATCTGAAGTAGAAGATACAAGAGAAAAGAATGCTGAGTTCCTCCTAGTGCTTTTCCAATCTTGCCAGTAGATGGTGGAATCTTGCCCTGGAGGCAGTATCAGGGGCAGCCCTTATCCACGTGCTTCACTTCCCAATTGTGGCAGAAGATGGTCAAGAGGCAGTCAGCAACTAGAGAGGAGAGCAAAAGATAAAACAAAACAAAACAAAACAAAGCAAAACAAACAAACAAACAAACAAAAAACCCTAAGGGAACAAAGGGCAGGAAGTGTTACCTTCTGGAAGCTATAATGAAGAATTACTATCAAAGAGATAAAAAAAAAAAAAGGCAACACATATTTACTGATGAGGAAACTGAGGCTCAGAGGAAATGAGTGATTCTCTGGCAAATCTTACATAAACCCACCATCTCTTCCAAGATATGTGCTTTACACTCAGCTAAGAGCTCCTCTCATCACTCAGTTCTGTTGCTTCATGGGAAGCCCAATACTGCTATCCTAGCTTCAAAGATAGCAGCAAATCCACAGGTTATTGAGACAATGAAGAAAGTAGATTTATCCTAATTGAGATGAGAAAACTGGGACCATGATAGTGTCAGCCAGGACAGACACAATAGTAGCAGGCAACTTCGTCCCTGGTACTGCGTCTATCACCCAACAAATACAGAGTCCCACTGAGGGCCTTACAGTGCTTTCTAAATTCATTTAACCCTTCACATGTTTCTGATATGTCCATGAAAACTGCCATTCCCCATAATTTCAATGTGTTTACTCCAGCTCTCATTATCTGATCTTCACAACCCAATTCTAGTGTGTCTACCTCCCTCTTCAGGTGTGGAAAGGATATAGAGGGTTTTCCATCTTAGCAGATCCATCCCTGTCAATGATCTACATATATCCCATGAGTATGGATGGGGATCTTCCAGCAGAGTCACATGCCCCTTCTCCTATAATTCCAGTTGGTAGAGTTCACAGCTGGAGAACTAACGGCTGGTGGGTGGTGTGTGTTATGGTGAAATGAACATGAATGTGGACACCAGAACTGAGATCTAAGCATCTCTTTCTAGCTGTGTGACCTTGAGCAAGTACCTAATTATTCTGAGCCTTGGTTTTCTCCTGCATAAAATAGAAATAATCTCTTCTTCCAGGGGTTGGTATGAAGACTAAATTAGATAACAAATATTTAGTGCCAGAGATATTGTCGAGGACGTGACAGGTACTCAAGAAATAATAGTAAAATGTCACTATTATCATTATTGTTATTAATCCAAAAATAATGAACAAAAATTACAAAAGCAGAGATCAGAAAAAAACTTTTCATGGCAAGAAGTTCACGAGGATGTACCTGTATAACACTCAACCAGTTCTTCCTTCATGCACCCAAAACAATTTGTACCTGTCTCTACCACAGAACGTCCAACAGCAGAATTTTGCTTATCAATCTGCTGCTGAACTGGAATGTAGGATCTGCGAAGTCAGAACAATTTTATTCCTCTTTAGAGTCTACGAGCTTCTCTTGATGCCTAGCATGAATATTAATTAATAAATTCTGAATGAATGAAAAGCTGTCAAAAACAATAAAATAAAATAAAATAAAATAAAAACCCATTGCCTAAGCAGAAATTGATCCCAAGTTGATTTGGAGATGTACTACCAAATTAGTTTATAATGCTTCCCTAAATGTCACCAGGAGGTAGCCAACTTAAACTGTAATTAATTAGAAGTGATCCGTACACTTGTCAAGTGTAAACTGTTACGAAAGGATGCTTACTGAGAAAGGGAAGGACGATTCAACAAGAAAGGCAAGTTAACAGTGGTCACCAGAGAGGACAGCTGCGAAGCGGGGTTCTGTCTCTCCCCAGCTCCACTCGGGCATGAGGGTGCTCAGGCTGGAAATGTTCTGGCTCTTCAGACAGAAACATCTCTTGGGATGAGAGAGACAATTCATCAAGCTACCAAGGTTTGACAGGACTGTCCCTTGAGGACATCTAGCTCTGATTCTGTATTCACCAAGAAACCTTCTGAACTGTCATGCGTTTTTCTGAGTGAACTCACAGTCTCAGGCCAGGTTTTCCTCCAACTGCAAGTTAATAACCCTGCATTCCGACTTAAAGATCAGAACTGGGGCAGGAGGGAATGCTATCATGAACCAATTATTCAGTGCCTAATCATGCCAGGAAAAAAGATAAATACAATAAAATTGCTAGGGCTATAAAACTGCGGACTGGATGTATGTAAAAGTTAGAAGGTGCAAGCCTGCCAGCCTTACCCGTCATTTTACTTAAACAAGTACAGCAAATATTACAAGAAAACCTAAGGTCTGAAAGGAAGCCCAGCCTTCAGTATTATTATTCCCCATTGGGTCCTTCATAGTTCAAACAAGCGTTATAGGGACTACAACAATAAATACAATTTCCTTTGTCTCAACAGACACCAAGCAACAGATCAAGAGGCAATAGGTATATATTATGGCAAAAGAACTATTGGTTAGCTGAAATGAAGAACTTTTAAAAGAATGATTGATATCAGAATTATTATAAAATATAGCTATTAAAATCCAAATTCCTAAGATTTTTCAATATAAGGTGGATAATTATTGGCAGAACACTGTTAACACCCAAACCTGTCCTCTTAGTCATGTGTAGCCCCATGACTCTTTGGCATCAAAATGACTTGTTGATTCAATGCAAATAAACTACTCATTTTATTTTATACATACAATAGAACTACCTGAAAGACTTTTTTTTTTTTTTTTTAACTTTCCAACAAACTGAGTTGTCACTACATAGATTAGGTACAGATAATCTGAGATCAATGAGCCAAGAGAAACTCTCAATTTGTTTTTATCCGGACAACATGAAAATTACCAAGAAGTGATCTCACACAGACATACTCTTGTTTATATTGCAAAACTGCAACATGGATTTAAAAACTTTTATCTGTAGAATTCTAGATCCTCTATAAAATTTGCATGTCTTTCTGAAATTCTCTCCTACTCTGTGTCTAAGTGTAATACTCTCTAACTATGCCAGTCTATCTGTGACTTCCATCTTGTGTGTGAGTCTGACTAATTCCCTCTCATTCCTTTTCTCTCCAGTGACCTACCCCACAGTCTGTTCTTGCCCCTCCATATCCAATTTTCCCTCCTTTTCCTCTCATTCCCTGTTTTTCTTTTTATCTATCCCAGTGCTGTCCAATAAAACTTTCTGTAATAACAAAAATGTTTTATGTCTACACTTGCCAGTAACGTAGCCACCAATGACATGTAGCTATTGAACATTTAAAAATATTTAAAAATCTGGCTAATGCAAGGGAAGAAGTGAATTTTTAATTTATTTCATCCTAATTCATTTAATAGTTACCTTTGGCTATCAGTTATCACATCACAGAATTCTGATACAGAGAATTAATATTGGAATTAATATTTTCAGGCACTACAGTATATGTGCATATGTGTGTATATAATCTTCATATCTTAAAAATGAGAAATTAAATTTATGTGCTCTCAAATAATTTCTCCCCCTCACTTCTCAACTAGCCTGTGGCCTCTGATAATTGTTTTTAAAAATCCCTAAGCTCAGAATTTCTAAAGATTTCAAGGAAGAAAAAGGAAAACTGAAACAGTTAAGCAAGTAAGAGAAAAAAAATTGTTTTCAGCCTATATACTTGAGTAAATCCATGAACCCACTCCTGTGAGTCTGCTTTGGCCCCGCCCATCAAAAGAACATTAATGGCTAATTAGCAAATAGTAAAGATTTGTGGATTTGGCATGAGGAGATCTGTGCTGGGGGCTCTTCCATTAGGCGTCTCTGAGTGCAGAGATTTCATATGACTGTACTCTGCCATGGCTAGAGCAGACGTCAGCCAGGAAAGCGGCTCCAGCCTTGAACCTGCAGGTGATTCAATCTAGAGCAAAAGCTCCGCCTACAGGCCGCAGCAGCTAATGCAGTCTCACTAATACAGGGTCTTCATTCATCCTGACAAGAAGCCTATACAGTAGAAAATCTCATCTCCAAATGCTGCCACAAAATCACACGTTCATGGGGGTGTGAGGAGGTGGATAAAGTGAAGCATTTGTCAATTCCATCTCACCAAAACACTACCTCCCTGATTCCACCACAGTGAAGCACTTCATTTCAGAACAAATAGCAGTTCATCACCAACCTCCTTCCTGAATGCAATTTAACACGGCAACGGGGTCTAAAGTCCCTTCCCAGCTCCCAGCTCTCTGCCGAATGTACATGTCACTGTATATCCTTCTCTTTTATTTGGAGATTGAACAATGTAAATGATTTTACTGACAATGAAGTACTTATTAAGGAATCTAGAGACAGAATTAGATCCTCCTACTTTCCCTTCATTTAATGACAATGGAATAATCTATTGTTACATTAAATGCATTAGAGATGAGCATAATAACCCTGCTATTTTTATCCCTTCACCACCACCTTTGCTCGATTTACACTTTATTACAGACAATGCAGAACAGTGATTTTTAAGTTTCCTCTCTGACACTGTCTCCTTGTGGCAATTTTATCCAGATTGCCCTGGACAAAAAGCCAACCCTGAATCTGCGAGAGATGAGCTTGCCTGGAAAGCCATCTGAGGATCTGAGGTTGCTGCCTGCTGGGAGTCTGAGCTCCTATGAAGGAAGACCCTCTCAGCCCTCAGAAATTGGGACAGTTCTGGTTTTACTGGCACTGCCACCAGAACTTAAGACTTTTTTATCCTTAGAGGTCAGAATATGGATGTGTGATTAGCCACCTCACTAGGAGTGTAAACCCTGCTGGACCCTTTATGTATGAGTTCCAGTCCCTATTTACCTCAGTGACTAGGAGCTACGTAAGGCAGGTGAGGACATGGAATTGCATCAGAGAGCCAATGTTTTTCCATTTGGGCCATAACAGAGCCAATACTCGTTCATTCACTCACTCATTCATTCACTCACTCACTCACTCACTCACTCACTCACTATTTATCTGGATATGATAGGCAGACACAGTACCAAGACTAGAGAGAGTCATGGCAGCTGCCTTCATGGAGCTCACACTCTCCGGCAGCCATCTGATGAAACATGTTCAGCGAAAGCTCCTGTTTCTCCAGAGCTAAGACATTTATTCCAGGAGAGCACAGTTAGCTATCATCTATGTTGGAAATCCAGGAACAAAAATTCTAGCTGTAGCTTAGTTTCTTTCATTTAATAAACATTCTGATGCTACTTCCCATCCCAGCAAATGAATCTTCCATTCATTCTTCAATCAAACATTTAAGGAGCCCCTACTGTGTGGGAGGCATTTTGTTAGGGTTTTTATAGGTTCTGTGAGCAGTGCAAAGGCCCTCAAGAAGCTCTCAGGCCAAAACAGTAAATAAGACATGTGCATAAACAACTGCATTAAATTGAAAATATACAAAATAGCACAAGAAGAGACCAACAGATAAACTGTTAGAGATCAGGGGTCAGTGAGATTGCTAGAAGGAATAGGAAAGCTGGAGTACATAGAATTTGAACCAGGACTTGATGAAAGAGTAGGATTATAACAAGTGGAGACTCTTCAACACCAAATCAACAGAGCACTAAGTTTTTCAAAACACCATTGCATTTATTAACCCACTTGAGCTTCATGACAGCTCTGTGGGATAGAGAAATTAGTAATATTGTTATCTTTTTTTTTTTCCTGAATGAAGAAGCTGAGCCTTGGATAATTTAAATGACATACCCAAAGCCACCAGGCTGGCACACTGCTGGACAAGTTTCAGTAACCACACAGTAAGGGGATCTTTAATCTGTCCAGGCCATGATGAGCAGAATTCTGAAATGGCCCCTATGATTTCCCATCCCCTCTCCTCAAATAGTCCACAGGACTGTGAACTTGATGGATCTCACTCCATAATTGGGTTATGTTAGATGACTTTAAAAAGGGGAGATTATCCAGGTGAGCCAGACCTAATCACATGAGCCTTTAAAAGCAGGGAGGTTTCTCCAGCCAGTCCTCGAAGGGGAAGCCAGGGAGATTCAACTTGAGGGAGACTCTCCATTGCTGAGATGGGCAGAGATACAAGACTTCTCCAAGGATCTGAAAGAAGCCTCACAGAGCTGAAAAGAATCTCCCAGCCAACAGCCAGCAAGACACTGGGGACCTTAGTCCTACAGCCACAAAGAAAGGAATTCTGCCAACAGCTTGAGGGAGCTTGGAAACAGATCACCGAATCAAAACAAGGACTTTGATTTCACACTTATGAGAGCCTGAACAGAGGACCTGGCTAAAACATGCTGAGCCTTGACCAAGAAAAACTATGAGAAATAGTTTAAAATAGAAATAAAGCTATTTATTGATGTGTGCTGCTTTAAACCACTATGTTTTTGGTAACTTACTACAGAGCAATAAAAAACTGATAGAGAGGTCACCTAAACATTTGTCATAACCTATCTATGTAACTTCAGAACTCTGTACTCACCAAGGCAAACTTACTACTCCAAAAGGGGCAATCTTTCCCTTTTGCTGAGCACATTCTGTCCTTGCCATACCCCCAGCCTTGCTCATACAGCTCATCCTTTTTATAATTGCAGGCCGTTTCTTCACTTATACAAATTATCCTTATAATTTCCAAGGCACATGGAGTAAAAGGACATATGCCTGACTGACTGGGTATAACGGTGTGGTAGACTGCATTTCCCAAAAATAGTTACAACAGGATTTTTGGCTCACATGCTCATGTGTGTAATTTGCCATTCTCCCATCAAGAGGCAGAGTCTTTTCCCCTCACCTGTAAGCCAGAAAGGTCTGGGTGACTACCTGAGCTAACAGAGCAAAACAGAAGTGCTGCTATATGACTCCTGAGGTTAGGCCACGAGAGGTGATATACCTTCCACCTAGTGTTCGCTGTCTGGGATGCTTACCCTTGGAACCCAGTCACCATGCTGTGAGACAGCCAAGGCCACGTGGAAAGGCCCACAGGACAGCTTCTGAGGCCCTGGTCCTCATCCATACATGAGAGCTCAGCTACTGACATTCTGTTAAATATTGAACCACCAACTCTCTGGAGGTGGGTAGGAGCTCTTATCTGTAGTATTTGCCAACTTCCATGGTGCAAATGTTCCTGCTGTGGCTGATTTCAAACTAGAAAATGATGCCACTGAAACTGGATCTGGAAAATAGATGGAACACAACGGGCTCAGCACACCAATACGAGCTGGCTCCAGCATGCCCCTGCCCTGGCCCGCACTGACTCCCCAGCCATGTGAGGGACCCATGGCGCAAGCAAACTCTCCAGCCCTCAGGCTGGAGGCCCTGGATGACTCTGCATGGAGCAGAGATGGGCCTTCCCCTCTAAAGCCCCAACCAAATTCCAGGCTTACGAATAAAATAAATTATTATATTGTTTTAAGCTACGAAGTGTTGGAACAGTTTGTTATAAAGCATGAAGTAATCAAAACAGCTAAAGGCAAAAGAGAAGATTTCAAGCCCATAAGATTGGAAAATAAATTATATAGTGAAAGCTAAGGAATCCACAGCCAGAATTTTTTGTTTAAAAACCACAATTACAGACTAAAGCAAAGCAAACAGATAACAGAGAAGCTGATATTGGCTAGACATTAGGCGATTATCTGATTAAAGTAATTCAAACTAAGATGTTACTAGAGCCCAGCTTAACCTCTAAGGAAATTATAATGTTTTGAAAGAAGAGGTTAATAGAACAAATTATTAGCCCTCAAAGCAGTGCTAGTTTGAGGTGTTCTGTTGCTGAAATCAAATAATGGTAGTTGTTTATATTTGAATTCACAATGAAAAGGTATTTCAATGGATACAATTTTTTCAATTTGAAATTTTCATCCCACTGGAAAGCCAAAAGTTTTCCTAAATCTTTCATAATTGCTATCGTTTTGTTATTGGTGAGTCCTAGGAAATGACAAGACAATTAAGTTCTGCATTAATATTACTAGAAAAAGTTAGAATCGTCCTTAATTCCTTGGTCTATACAATTATGGAAATGACTTCATATTGCAGCATACAATACAGCCATAGTTTCTGGTAGTTAAGTGTTCCTAGTTTTAAATAGTATTAAGTATATAAATATTTCATGGAATTCTTCTCAGAACACTATTTCTTTCAGGTATTTTGCCAACTGAACAAGATTGAGAACCACTAGTAGAATGTAACAGAGGATATTTTTTAACAGGTTGCAAAGCCTGCCTGCCTCATCCCTGCTCCGTACAGCTGACATACCTTCACCACAGGACAGAAAATATTAGTAATCAGTAACCTGGTGTCTTACTTCTGAATGGCATACTTCCCTGGCCTTAAGGCATCAGAAAGAAGCCAGAGGCTTTCTGAAGACAAATTTAGCCTAAAGACAGAGAACCATATGGTGGTCCAAAGAAACATGTGATTATAAGATTAGATGGCATAAATATAAAATGAAAATTATAATCAAAGTCTAGGGATGAAACCAAGGTGATTGAGAACAATTAAGGAAAGTAAGAAGGGACCCACATTAGCAATACTAGTTCTATTGTGCTTACTTTGTTGCTTCAAGAAAGTGCTTACATGCACGTGTGTGTGTGTGTGTGTGTGTGTGTGTGTGTGTGGTCAAAGTCCTGGAGAACTGTTTCTCAAACAAGACTATAAATAAAATGATCTGTCATCAATAGATGAAAAAGTCAGCCGATTCTAGAAAAGCATCCCTTTGGTATTAGACTTACAAACAAAAATTGTAAAATGAAAGCAAAAGGCATAACTCTGGTGTTATAGATCATATTTAAATATAATTGCAGCGATACTCAAAACTGTGATGGCTGTGTTTTCTAATATTTGGACCTCCTAATAAAAATACTAGTTAGCCAGAAGATTCTGAGTTTACATAAATTACAAGAATAATTAATTATTGATATTTTCTGTGGTTTATATCCCATCCATTTCCAAAATGGATCTGAGGCAGCATTCTTTTATAGATCAAAGTTGACTCTGAATCTCTCTCCCACTCTCCCTCTCTCATAATATAAGAAGATGAATAGGTCTTGAGAGCTTCTTTTCTTTATTGTCACTTGAAGCTTTTTAATAATTTAAAGTATTGAGGAAATCAACCTCTTCTGAGTTTTTTAATCTACTTTTCAGTCCTGTTCCAGCACATATGCTTGCTATAGCCATCTAACACTGGCTTTCCTTGAAACAAGTGTTTGTTTTTTATATCCTAAAAAAATGAACATCAAAGTCAAGGCTGGTTTGGAGAGGTGGAGGGGGTAGAGAATTAGCATCTACCACCTTTGAAAAAAAAATCTTAAAACGAAACAAAACCCCTTGTTGGCAAGGGTGTGGTAAGATCCATGTGCTCATCCTACTACAGCCAAAACATGACGGAGCCTTAAAATGGTCCTTATCCTTAAGAATACATTTATTGTGATGAGTACTGAGTAATGTTTAGAATTGTTGAATCATTATATTGCACACCTGAAACTAATATAACACTATATGTTAATCATACTTGAATTTAAAAATTAATCAATTAATTTAAGAAGTACTGCCTTTAGGAAAGAATATCCAACGGAAAAAAGACAGCCTTTTTAACAGATGGTGTTGGGAGAACTGGACAGCAACATGCAGAAGAATGAAACTAGATCATTTTCTCACACCATGCACAAAAATCAACTCAAAATGGATAAAGGACCTGAACGTGAGACAGGAAACTATGAACACCCTAGAGGAGAAAATAGGAAACA